>NC_089842.1:138804593-139134281 GCF_035609145.1 Eleutherodactylus coqui
ATAAAATTGTTGACCTAAATCCATGAATTGACTTTAAATAAGTTTATTTTTACACTAGACATGTAATACATTTACCTGAAATAATATTCAGCGCTACCTTATAAAAGAATTTAGGTCACGTATTCTTCTTAAGAATTGCTATTGATGAAACTTTTCTTAAAATAACAAGGAAAATAATGAAATAAAGGAGTTAACACCTTTCAAAGATATACTAGCCTGTCTGGAGTTTGAATGTCATAAGCAATGTAATTAGCGTATTTGTATTATTATATATAAGCGGCTTGCAGGCAAAATACTTCTGGAAGATTAATGAAATTTAGCAGCGAGTGTTATTTTCACAAAATGTCAGAGAGAACGCCTTCTGTTGTATGAGCTTGACCATAGTTCGAAGAAAGTAATACTATTTGTTCTCCATTATTAACCCAATGGCTACCACACTGCTGTATTTTTCCATTTGCTGTGCCAACGCATATATAATTACTTTTTTGTAAGTATTTTCTCTAAATTGTCATACATATGTATATAGTTGGGGTAGGTATTAGCTTTTCAAGCTCACTATACCACTGTAAAGCCTAGGCTTTTTGCAAATGCTTGTATGATCTGATTATGCATATGTTTTCTAATATGGAAAGCGGCCTATCTGTTTATTGAGGGCTCAGTCACACAGGCGCATCAGCACTGCATGTGCGGACGGACTCTCTGCACCACCCAAAGAAAGAACACATGACCGGCTCCATTGCCGATCCTGTGTTCTTTCTTCCTGCGGTGCAGAGAGTCGTCTGCACCTGCAGTGTGGCTGTCTTCTTCGTGCAGTAACACGGGCGCATTGGTGCCCGGATGCGCCCGTGTGACTGAGCCCTCAGTGTGAAGCTAAAACTGACAAACATGACAGAACCTTTAAAATATGATCAAAAAGTGTAAAAAATAATATATAATAATTCTAAAATTGTAAAGTATTAAACTTTGCCACATGCTCACCTCCATGACCCATCCAATCAGCTGTATAGAGCAGTAATAGAGTTGCCAAACAGGTGCAAGAGCCCATTACTGTAACTCCGTGTATCACCAATTTCATAAAGTGATTTTTCTAGAGATTCTGGTTTATGATGAATCAGCTTATTTTTGGTGAACAATTTTGGTTTTCAACTTTACATTGTCATCTATTTCTTTGTATTGTTTCTGGAATATTCAATCACAAATAGCCTTAGCAATTCTCAAGAGCAGTTTTATATCTTTGCACTATTAATTTACACCTCTAATATAATACAGCAAATGCAAGTAGGGTTACATTCAATTATTAGAATATGTAACAGCATTAAATAATATTGCCGTTAAGTTCACTGTATCTCTTACATTATTTCAGGGTTATGTAATTGACTTTCATCTCTCATTGTACGCTGTCGTTGAAAATAAATTGGAGCCTCATAAGCAATAATCACGGCTATGAATGCGACTAATAGTTGGAATTCCATTTTTCTCAGCTAATGGAATTTGGAATAATATATTGAAACTGATCTTACATTCTTAATAATTATTTTTCAACTTGAGGTTTTTAATGAAATCTTCCTTAGAATGTCTCTCTGAGATTTTTGCCATTGGTTAAACATTAATTGCTATGCTTTACTCCGCTGTGGTTGCAATGGCTAAACTATTAAGAAAGGCAGTTGTTCCATATTTTAAAGAATTCTTAATTAATTTAAGTCTTTGCCCTCCAGTAAGACTTTTTGTACCTCCTATAAATAAAACTGACCTAAATTGATAACTTCTAGAGCCTTTAGCTGATTTATAAACATTTGGCTGCATAAAGGCTCAAACTTTTTAAGTTTAGAATTAATTTCCTTATATTTAAAAAGTTCAGATTATTTTTCTTAATGCCTCTTAATTAGAGATGAGCGAACGCGTTCGTCCGAGCTTGATATTCGTGCGAATATTAGGGTGTTCGGGATGTTCGTTATTCGTAACGAACACCATGCGGTGTTCTGGTTACTTTCACTTCCTTCCCTGAGACGTTAGCGCGCTTTTCTGGCCAATTGAAAGACAGGGAAGGCATTACAACTTCCCCCTGCAACGTTTAAGCCCTATACCACCCCCCTGCTGTGAGTGGCTGGCGAGATCAGGTGTTCGCCTAATATAAAAGTCGGCCCCTCCCGCGGCTCGCCTCAGATGCGGTGTGAGTTAGATGAGGGACAGTGCTGTTTATACCGGAGCTGCTGTAGGGAAAGAATTGGTAGTTAGTGTAGGCTTCAAGACCCCCCAAAGGTCCTTATTAGGGCCACTGATAGCTGTGTGTTGGCTGCTGTTAGCAGTGGCATTTTTTTTTTCTCAAAATCGGCTCTGCAGAGCGTTGCACCTGGCATTAGGGACAGAAGTGCTGCATAGGCAGGGAGAGTGTTAGGAGTGAGTGTAGCCTTCAAGAACCTCAACGGTCCTTTCTAGGGCCATATTTATCCGTGTGCAGTACTGTCCAGGCTGCTGTTAGCTGTGCTGCATTTTTTTTGGGCTTCTCAAAATCGCCTCTGCAGAGCATTCCACCCTCCATTGATACTGCAGGGAAAGAATTGTATAGGCAGGGCCACAACACAGTTATTATTCATAGAATATACGCAGTGCTGCCTTTTGGTGGGAAAAAACTGAAAACAAATCTATTTGTCCAGCCTCTGTCCGTCCTTACGGGCGGTGGAGACGTGTGAGCTGCGTGAAGAACAGTGCTAAATCATACGCACCCAGCTACGCTTTACTGCTGGCTTCGCCATTTGCTTTCCTTAATTGGGAAAAAAAATACCTGCTCTGCCAGAGTTATAATAACTCTGCTACCCTCATGTTCTGTGACACATAAGCAGGGACACAGCACAGTTATTAAACTTCTCATGTTCATAGAATATACGCAGTGCTGCCTTTTGGTGGGAAAAAACTGAAAACAAATCTATTTGTCCAGCCTCTGTCCGTCCTTACGGGCGGTGGAGACGTGTGAGCTGCGTGAAGAACAGTGCTAAATCATACGCACCCAGCTACGCTTTACTGCTGGCTTCGCCATTTGCTTTCCTTAATTGGGAAAAAAAATACCTGCTCTGCCAGAGTTATAATAACTCTGCTACCCTCACGTTCTGTGACACATAAGCAGGGACACAGCACAGTTATTAAACTTCTCATGTTCATAGAATATACGCAGTGCTGCCTTTTGGTGGGAAAAAACTGAAAACAAATCTATTTGTCCAGCCTCTGTCCGTCCTTACGAGCGGTGGAGACGTGTGAGCTGCGTGAAGAACAGTGCTAAATCATACGCACCCAGCTACGCTTTACTGCTGGCTTCGCCATTTGCTTTCCTTAATTGGGAAAAAAAATACCTGCTCTGCCAGAGTTATAATAACTCTGCTACCCTCACGTTCTGTGACACATAAGCAGGGACACAGCACAGTTATTAAACTTCTCATGTTCATAGAATATACGCAGTGCTGCCTTTTGGTGGGAAAAAACTGAAAACAAATCTATTTGTCCAGCCTCTGTCCGTCCTTACGGGCGGTGGAGACGTGTGAGCTGCGTGAAGAACAGTGCTAAATCATACGCACCCAGCTACGCTTTACTGCTGGCTTCGCCATTTGCTTTCCTTAATTGGGAAAAAAAATACCTGCTCTGCCAGAGTTATAATAACTCTGCTACCCTCACGTTCTGTGACACATAAGCAGGGACACAGCACAGTTATTAAACTTCTCATGTTCATAGAATATACGCAGTGCTGCCTTTTGGTGGGAAAAAACTGAAAACAAATCTATTTGTCCAGCCTCTGTCCGTCCTTACGGGCGGTGGAGACGTGTGAGCTGCGTGAAGAACAGTGCTAAATCATACGCACCCAGCTACGCTTTACTGCTGGCTTCGCCATTTGCTTTCCTTAATTGGGAAAAAAAATACCTGCCCTGCCAGAGTTATAATAACTCTGCTACCCTCACGTTCTGTGACACATAAGCAGGGACACAGCACAGTTATTAAACTTAGATAATTCATTCACTAGAGGCAGTGGGGCCTTTCGTTTTCCAAAAAGGGCAAAAATTATATTTGGCCTGCAGTCTTGCGCCAATTTATTTCCTGCCTGTGAAATCAAATCACTGGTAATACAGCATGCTGAGGGGTAGGGGTAGGCCTAGAGGACGTGGACGCGGCCGAGGACGCGGAGGGCCAAGTCAGGGTGTGGGCACAGGCCAAGCTCCTGATCCAGGTGTGTCGCAGCCGACTGCTGCGCGATTAGGAGAGAGGCACGTTTCTGGCGTCCCCACATTCATCGCCCAATTAATGGGTCCACGCGGGAGACGGTTATTAGAAAATGAGCAGTGTGAGCAGGTCCTGTCCTGGATGGCAGAAAGTGCTTCGAGCAACCTATCGTCTACCCGCAGTTCTGCGCCGTCCACTGCTGCCAATCCGAATCCTCTGTCTGCTGCTCCTCCTTCCTCCCAGCCTCCTCACTCCACTACAATAACACCTGCTCAGGAGCGGGAGCACTCCCAGGAACTGTTCTCGGGCCCCTGCTTAGATTAGGCAGCAGCGGTTCCTCTCCCACCAGAGGAGTTTATCGTCACTGATGCCCAACCATTCGAAAGTTCCCGGGGTCCGGGGGAAGAGGCTGGGGACTTCCGCCAACTGTCTCAACAACTTTCTGTGGGTGAGGAGGACGATGACGATCAGACACAGTTGTCTTGCAGTGAGGTAGTAGTAAGGGCAGTAAGTCCCAGGGAGCAGCGCACAGAGGATTCGGAGGAAGAGCAGCAGGACGATGAGGTTACTGACCCCACCTGGTGTGCAACGCTTACTCAGGAGGACAGGTCTTCAGAGGGGGAGTCAAGGGCATCAGCAGGGCAGGTTGCAAGAGGCAGTGCAGTGGCCAGGGGTAGAGGCAGGGCCAGACCGAATAATCCACCAAGTGTTTCCCAAAGCGCCCCCTCGCGCCATGCCACCCTGCGGAGGCCGAGGTGCTCTAAGGTCTGGCAGTTTTTCACAGAGACGCCTGACGACCGACGAACAGTGGTGTGCAACCTTTGTCGCGCAAAGCTCAGCCGGGGAGCCAACACCAACAGCCTCACCACCACCACCATGCGCAGACATATGATGGCCAAGCACCCCGCAAGGTGGGACAAAGGCCGTTCACCGCCTCCGGTTTGCACCCCTGCCTCTCCCCCTGTGCCCCAACCTGCCACTGAGATGCAACCCCCCTCTCAGGACACAGGCACTACCGCCTCATGGCCTGCACCCACACCCTCATCTCCGCTGTCCTCGGCCCCATCCAGCAGTGTAGTTCAGCGCACCGTTCAGCCGTCGCTTGCGCAAGTGTTCGAGCGCAAGCGCAAGTACGCCGCCACGCACCCGCACGCTCAAACGTTAACCGTCCGCATAGCAAAATTCATCAGCCTTGAGATGCTGCCGTATAGGGTTGTGGAAACGGAGTCCTTCAAAAGTATCATGGAGGCGGCGGCCCCGCGCTACTCAGTTCCCAGTCGCCACTACTTTTCCCGATGTGCCGTCCCAGCCCTGCACGACCACGTCTCCCGCAACATTGTGCGCGCCCTCACCAACGCGGTTACTGCCACGGTCCACTTAACTACGGACACGTGGACAAGCACAGGCGGGCAGGGCCACTACATCTCCCTGACGGCACATTGGGTGAATTTAGTGGAGGCTGGGACAGAGTCAGAGCCTGGGACCGCTCACGTCCTACCCACCCCCAGAATTGCGGGCCCCAGCTCGGTGCTGGTATCTGCGGAGGTGTATGCTTCCTCCACTAAAGCACCCTCCTCCTCCTCCTCTGTCTCACAATCAAGATGTGTTAGCAGCAGCATGTCGCCAGCAGTCGGTGTCGCGCGGTGTGGCAGCACAGCGGTGGGCAAGCGTCAGCAGGCTGTGCTGAAACTACTCAGCTTAGGCGATAAGAGGCACACGGCCCACGAACTGCTGCAGGGTCTGACACAGCAGACCGACCGCTGGCTTGCGCCGCTGAGCCTCCAACCGGGCATGGTCGTGTGTGACAACGGCCGTAACCTGGTGGCGGCTCTGCAGCTCGGCAGCCTCACGCACGTGCCATGCCTGGCCCACGTCTTTAATTTGGTGGTTCAGCGGTTTCTGAAAAGCTACCCACGCTTGTCAGACCTGCTCGTAAAGGCGCGCCGGCTCTGCGCACATTTCCGCAAGTCCCACACGGACGCTGCCACCCTGCGCACCCTGCAACATCACTTTAAGCTGCCAGTGCACCGACTGCTGTGCGACGTGCCCACACGGTGGAACTCTACGCTCCACATGTTGGCCAGGCTCTATGAACAACGGAGAGCTATAGTCGAATACCAACTCCAACATGGGCGGCGCAGTGGGAGTCAGCCTCCTCAATTCCTTTCAGAAGAGTGGGCCTGGTTGGCAGACATCTGCCATGTCCTTGGTAATTTTGAGGAGTCTACCCAGGTGGTGAGCGGCGATGCTACAATCATTAGCGTCACCATTCCTCTGCTATGCATCTTGAGAAATTCCCTGCAAACCATAAAGGCAGCTGCTTTGCGCTCGGAAACGGGGGCGGGGGAAGACAGTATGCCGCTGGATAGTCAGGGCACCCTCCTGTCTATTTCTCAGCGCGTACAGGAGGAGGAGGAGGAGCATGAGGAGGATGAGGAGGAGGGGGAAGAGACAGCTTGGCCCGCTGCTGACGGTACACCGGCTGATTGCCTGTCATCCTTTCAGCGTGTATGGCCTGAGGAGGAGGAGGAGGAGGAGGAGGATCCTGAAAGTGATCTTCCTAGTGAGGACAGCCATGTGTTGCGTACTGGTACCCTGGCACACATGGCTGACTTCATGTTAGGATGCCTTTCTCGTGACCCTCGCGTTGCACGCATTCTGGCCACGACGGATTACTGGGTGTACACACTGCTCGATCCACGGTATAAGGAGAACCTGCCCACTCTGATTCCCGAAGAGGAAAGGGGTTCGAGAGTGTTGCTATACCACAGGACCCTTGCGGACAAGCTGATGGTAAAATTCCCAGCCGACAGCGCTAGTGGCAGAAGGCGCAGTACCGAGGGCAAGGTAACAGGGGATGTGCGTAGATCGAGCAGCATGTACATCCCAGGCAGTGCAACAGTCTTTAAGGGCCTGGCCAGCTTTATGGCTCCCCACCAAGACTGTGTCACCGCTCCCCAGTCACGGCTGAGTCGGCGGGAGCACTGTAAAAGGATGGTGAGGGAGTACGTAGCGGATCGCACGACCATCCTTGGTGACGCCTCTGCCCCCTACAACTACTGGGTGTTGAAGCTGGACACGTGGCCTGAACTCGCGCTGTATGCCCTGGAGGTGCTTGCTTGTCCTGCGGCTAGCGTCTTGTCGGAAAGGGTGTTTAGTGCGGCTGGGGGAATCATCACAGATAAGCGTAGCCGCTTGTCAACCGACAGTGCCGACAGGCTAACACTCATCAAGATGAACAAAGGCTGGATTTCCCCAGACTTCTGTTCTCCACCAGCGGACAGCAGCGATACGTAAGCAATACGTAGGCTGCACCCGCGGATGGAAGCTACGTTCTCTCTCACCATCCAAAACGGGGACATTTCTGCTTCATCAATCTGTGTCTAATATTCCTCCTCCTCCTGCTCCTCCTCCTGAAACCTCACGTAATCACGCTGAACGGGCAATTTTTCTTAGGGCCACAAGGCTCACTCAAATAATTTTTCAGAACAATTTTTAAAAGTTTCAATGCGCTTAAAAGCATTGGAACTTTAACTTGAACCAATTTTTCGTTACACTGGGCTGCCTCCAGGCCTAGTTACCACTTAAGCCACATTAACCAAAGCGATTAATGTGTTTCACCTGCCCTCTTGGCTGGCCATGGCCAATTTTTGGGATGTACATTAGTACTGTTGATACAGCAATTTTTGTGGGCCCTCGCCTACAGTGTAATCAAATTAATTTTTAGCCCACCTGCATTACAGCTGACGTAACCTCAGCTGTGTTGGGCAATGCAATGGGATATTTTTGTGTACCGCCGGTGGGTTCCAGGGAGCCACCCATGCTGTAGGTGCACACGGAGTTTTTAATACATCTGTACACTTCTAAAGAACCCCAGTCTGACTGGGGCATGCAGTGTGGGCCGAAGCCCACCTGTATTACGCACAACATTACTACCTCAGCTGTGTTGGGCAATGCAATGGGATATTTCTATGTACCGCCGGTGGCTTCCTGGCACCCACCCAGGCAGTGGGTCCACAGGGAATTATAAATGCATCTGTTTCCACTTATAAAGAAACCCAGTCTGACTGGGGCATGCAGTGTGGGCCGAAACCCACCTGCATTAACCCTTTCCAGTCCACTGTGTGACCTGTGAAGACATTAGGATTTAAGGCTGTACAGCTCCGTTGTTGGTAGACGTCCGTCGGCGTTCTCTTACTGTATATTGCCAGCCTCTCTGCTGTCGGAGCCTATCCTACGTGTCAGCTCATGCAGTACTGGCTTTAGCCAGCATATAGCGCCGTTGTATAACGGCAGAAAAAGAGTAAGCCCCCTAGGAAAACCATATACAAATTGGATTGGAAAGGGTTAAGCACAACATTACTACCTCAGCTGTGTTGGGCAATGCAATGGGATATTTCTATGTACCGCCGGTGGCTTCCTGGCACCCACCCATGCTGTAGGTGCACACGGAGTTTTTACTACATCTGTACACTTATAAAGAACCCCAGTCAGACTGGGGCATGCAGTGTGGGCCGAAGCCCACCTGCATTAAGCACGACATTACTACCTCAGCTGTGTTGGGCAATGCAATGGGATATTTCTGTGTACCACCGGTGGGTTCCAGGGAGCCACCCATGCTGTGGGTCGACAGGGACTTCACAATAGGGAGTTGTACCTGCCTGTGTCTATGAATTAAAAAGCCCGGTCTGACTGGGGCATGCAGACACCTTGACAGAATGAATAGTGTGTGGCACATAGGTTCCCCATTGCTATGCCCACGTGTGCAGCTCCTGATGGCGGTGGCACAGGATTCTATTTCTCATTGCTTCTGTACAGCATTGTGGGCTATCGCTCCGCCACTTTTACAGAGGGTCGCTGCCTAGCCGTGCCAACCTCTGCAGTGTGTGCCTGCGGTCCCTCGTCATGGCAGACGCAATTCTAAATAGACATGAGCGTGGTGTGGCATGAGGGCAGCTGAAGGCTGCCCAGGGACACTTTGGTGTGCGCTGTGGGGGGGAGGGGGGGCGGTTGGTCAGCATGTAACCCAGGAGAAGTGTCAGTGGAGTGTCATGCAGGCAGTGATTGTGCTTTGTTGGAGGTAGTGTGGTGCTTAGCAAAGGTATGCCATGCTAATGAGCGCTTTTCAGAAGTAAAAGTTGTTGGGAGGGGGGGGGGGGGCCCACTCTTGCCGCTATTGTGGCTTAATAGTGGGACCTGTGAACTTAGGATGCAGCCCAACATGTAGCCCCTCGCCTGCCCTATCCGTCACTGTGTCATTCCCATCACTTTCCTGAATTGCCCAGATTTTCACACATGAAAACCTTAGCGAGCATCGGCGAAATACAAAAATGTTCTGGTCGCCCATTGACTTCAATGGGGTTCGTTGTTCGAAACGAACCCTCGAGCATCACGGGAAGTTCGTTACGAATAACGAACACCCGAACATTTTGGTGTTCGCTCATCTCTACTCTTAATGTTTTCTTTATGCCTCGTAAATGCTGATTTTTTAAAGTAAACATATGTGGAATATATTGCAGTCATGCTTACTGCTATTCAGTTTTATACAGTAATTTAAGTCAGGGTAAAGTGCATTGGGTGAAGATTCATGGACAAATGCATATAAACAGGAGCATAACTATAGAGGATGCAGAGGATGCAGTTGCACCCGGGGCCAGGAGCCTAAGGGGGCCCATAAAGCCCCTCTTCTCTATATAGGGAGCCCAGTACTATGAATAAATCATTATAGTTGGGGGCCTTGTTACAGATTTTGCATTGGGGCCCAGAAGCTTCAAGATACGCATCTACATATATAGGTACATACAGACAAATATGCATAAATTCACCGGTCAACCATAACATTTAATCCACCTGCCTAATATTGTGCAGTTCTCTCTCATGCCCCGAAAACAGCTCTGACCCAGTAAGGCATGGATTAAAGTTGCTAACTTTAACCTTTCAGTAACGTGTACTATAGTAGCTCTTCTGTCAGATCATACTAGATGGGATATCATCAGCTCACTAGTTGTTCTTCCTTGGACCACTTTTACTAGGTACTAACCACTGCATACTGAGATCACCCACAAGGCCTGCTGTTTTGGAAATGCTGTGACACAGTTGTCTAGATATTGGAATTTGACTTTTGTCAGAGTCTCTTATCCTTATTCTTGTCAATTTTTCCTGCTTCCAATACATCAACTTCAAGAACTGATTCTTCACTTGCTGCCTAATCTATCCCATCTTTTGACAGAAGCCTTGTCACAAGGTAGTCAATTTTATTCACTTCACCTGTCAGTGGTTTTTAATGTTATGTCTGATCAGTCTACATACATAGGTAGAAACATACATGGATGTTTGGTGGACAAATTAAGTGCTCCCATAACTTTAACAACCATTCGCAGTGACTCCATAACATTGCCAACTATTAATGTACTCTTAACAAGCCCTCATAAAAACATCAACCAAAATGCCGTCATAACATTACCAGTCAACATTCCATAATACCACAAAGTGCCAACTACAGAGACCCCACACAATGCCAGGTTTGGACATGATGCACATTGTCTGCCATAGAGCCACCATGCAGTCATAGTGGTACGACATGCTCCCAGCTGGAGACTCCATAGAATTAGTGTTCTCACTGTAATTCACTCAGCCCCCATGAGCAGCTAGAGAACTTTTATTGCCAGCCATATTGCTTGGATTGCCGGCTCCCTGTCACTCCTATTACTTTAATAATGTATTTAATAATATAATACACCTCATTATGTTAACAGGAATTGAAACTTTTAGAATAAAACTTTTTTTGTTCTTTCACCAAACCCTGAGATTTATTTTTAGATCTCAATTCCTAAGTTAGGAAATAGGAATATTAGATTGAAAAAGTGCCTTAACATCTTTCAAACAATCATTCCTTGTCCTCACAGAATGACTGTACTTAAAAAAAAATGTTGATGTAAAACTTTAATCTTTTTATTCAAAAAGCCATAAAGGCTACTTTTATTTTTAACTGGGTCTTTGTGGATTTAGAAAGATCAGTTTGTCGACTTATTCCCAGAAGGGAATCCTTACTAAGGAGGAAACAAAAGCTCTCAAATCTTTACAAGAAAATCAGTGAATTGTGAAAAGTGGAAATACAGACAGAAATTCATGACACTAATGTTGAGGAAGCCTCTTGGAAGTTATGCAACCAATAAAGTTGAGTCCAAGAAAATGATGTAACATGATTTTAAAAGAGGCCTTGGATTGAGTGATGGCAAACTGGGAAATTGTCCATGGCACCTGTCCACAAAGGGGCCCTATGTGTACTGTTTCCTTTAAAGGGGTTGTCCCGCGGCCAAAACAAAAACATTTTCACACCCCAGTCCCCCATGTTAAGCAAGCATCACAAACTACCCCTGTAAATTGGTTTTTTAGAGTGTTTCTACTCACCATGAAGCTGTTTCATGAAGTTATAAAAATCTTCTTCCAAGATGGCCGCCGTCATTTCCCAAGGTGCACCGCTGGTCTTCTCCCATGGTGCACTGCGGGTCTTCTCCAATGGTGCACCGTGGATGTTCTTCTCCAGTCTGAGCTCTACCTCATTGGCTGATCGGCACCACGTGACGGAGGCGGAGCTACCCAATGACGCTGAGAGGGGGAGGAGCCAGGACGCAGCTCGTGAGCCCAGACCATCCAGAAGAGGATTCCTCTCTGCGCAAGCGCGACTGTTGCGGCGACCAGAGGAGACGTTTGGTAGTTGCCATGGAGACGGGGACGCCAGCACCGGAGGGGGTAAGTGTATAACTTCTGTATGGCCAATATTTAATGCACGATGTATATTACAAAGTGCATTAATATGGCCATACAGAAGTGCATAACTGCACTTGCTTCTGCGGGACAACCCCTTTAAGTTACTAAGCATGATGACTGAACAGCTTAAAAATTTTCCGCATGCATATTGATCTGGCTGAACTCTAAGCACTTTGCCTAAATATCGAAAGAATTGTGCAACCATACAATAGCAGCAAAGTCTGCTCTCTAGTCCAGACACTTGTCTCTATTATCAGTTTAGAGAGAAGACAGGAAGCTGAGCCATCAGTGCTTAGTTTTCTGCCATGATACATGGATGGTAGGGGAGCATAGTAAGCTGTCTATTTGGAGGGGAGTAGTCCATGAGAAAAGAGGCAGAATAGAGAGCAGTCTGTGAGAGGAGATATAAGGAGCAATCGGTAAGAGGGGGAGCATAGAGAGTAGTCTATAATGAAGAGGAGCAGTCAGTGTGAGAGAGGGGAGTATTTACTCCTTTGTCAGCAGATCAAGTGCAGATTTTCACAGCCCATTTACAAGCAAAACTCAACTCAACATCTCAGGCAGATATGCAAATGGTTAGAGTTGTGGCATGTTTAGATGAATGGTCTTGCCACCTGAGGCCCTAAAAGTGGATCCACCCTTGGCTTTTAAAAACTTGTGTGTAGTGGACCTCTTTTTCCACTTGCATACATCTTGTTGACCACTAGACATGCCTCTACAAAGCTTTTGAAGAGATTTCACCTAGTTAAAAGAGTTTGAGATGGGGGGCATTATTGGAGTGAAGGAAACCAAAAAGTCATATCGACGAATTGACAGACTTTAAGGAGGTGTTGATGTGTTAGGACACACAAACAAGACCAGCAGACTCAGGATGCCCACAACAGAACACCAGCAGAGAGGATTCTCTGATCATCTGAGAAGCATGAGCTGTTCCAACTGTATTGTTGTCCACTATTCAGAGACACAAGGCACCATTATTACAGGCCCCTGTGTCTGTCAGAACTATTTCCAGACACTTGCCTCAAGGGCATTTGATCTCACTGCGTTCATTACATGAATTGCCTTTGACATCCACCCACCCTTGTCTCTGTTTGTAGTGGTCACATAAATAACGAAACTTGACTGCTATGTAGTGAAACCGGGTTGTCTTCAGCAAGACTTCCAGGTTTAGTTTGGGCACTGATGATGGCCGTTTTCATGTCTGGAGACCTATGGGTGAGCACCTCAATCCTGCCTTTGCTGTGGAGCAAAACATTGCTCCCTCTGCTGGTGTGATGAACTAATTTAAGAGAAAAATATTGTAGTCTAAATGAAGTTTGCTATCATTGTTAGGTCTATAATCCCTCAATTCCTGAGGTCACTTTGGGCTGGTTGAACCAACCATGCTGTTGAGCCAGGTTTAGTTAAACTGCGATCAGCTTTTGAACTTGGTTTAAGGGAAAAAGTGTTGAACCAACACTTTTTAATCTTTGATTAGCAAAATTAAGTTCACTTGATCTGAGATCAAAGCTTCTACCTGGACAAAATGTAATGCACATGTGGATTAGTGACTGTAGTCAGGTGATCTTCCGAGCATTTACTGCAATCTTCCTAGCATTCATAGTGCTAGCAAAAGCATGTCTGCTACCAGCAACAAATATGGGTGTAATTTCACCACCTAGCAAAAGCCTATCAGGCTATTAGAATAGTCATCTTGGATTTCTACAGATGAACTTAGATAAACGTATAGGACTGCCAAAAAATGGACGATTAAATTGATCTGAGATTTAAATCACGATCATGGACTAGAATGTGTTGGTACAACGTATTTCTACTTTATCTTAGCTCAATTCTTGTTGATCTCAGTTCAAATTTTGGATCTAACCATCAATTGTACTGTTTAAGGCCTTAGTCAGACGGATCGCATGACGGATGCGCATCCGAAAATCGTGTGACCGGTGCGCGCAAGTCGCCCGCAAATCGCCTGAAAATCTGCTCCTAGCCGCGTTTCATTAGAAACGGGCCGGAGCTGTCCAGCGCATTGCATTCAATGGAGACGGCAATAGAGCCGACTCCATTTAAAGCAATGCGCTGCGGGCGAGCCCGGGATGAATTGTCGGTAAGGGCCTAAATATATAAGCCCTTCCCTGCAATGCATCCTAAAATGTGTTAAAATAAAAAAAAATTGTATACTCACCTTCTGCCGGCAGCCGGAGCTCCGTGCGGCCGTCCTGCAGTGGGTGTGAAGGGGGTGTGAGTCAGACCTGCCCCTGATTGGCTCAGCGCTGAGAGGCAGCAGTCACTCACCCATTCATGAATTCATGAATGGGTGTGTGAGTGAAACCTGCCTCTGATTGGTAAGGGCTGTGACCAATCAGAGGCAGACCATTCAGCTGGCGGGGATTTTAAAGCCCCGCCGGCTGAATAGTGCCAAGAAGCAGTTCAGGAGAACTGACAGCGGCCGCGGCTGGACTCCGGCTGCAGCGGAAAGGTGAGTATACAATTTTTTTTTATTTTAACACATTTTAGGATGAATTGCAGGGAAGGGTTTATATATTTAACCCCTTCCTGACAATTCACCCCGCGCACGCCGGCAGCCCATTGCTTTCAATGGAGCGGCTGTATTGCCGTACCATTGAATTCAATGGGCAAACATCGTTCTTCTCTGCCACAGCTGTTACAGCTGTGGCAGAGAAGAATGATTTGTCTTCTATATGTTCTCAATGGGGTCGGCGCTGCTGCCGCCGGCCCCATTGAGCGCATATAGAGAAGAGAACAGGAATCGCAGATCGCAGATAGGTGCGATCTGCGATTTTTTGTTCTATAATTTATCGGACGAGCGCATAAAAAGCGCTCATGTGTCCGATACCATTGCAAAGCAATGGTTTTATAAAATCGCCGGACGCATGCGCATGCGCAAATCGCGGCTAAAAACGCCCGTCTGACTAAGGCCTCAGGTTGAATAAATGAAAAATGATTTTGTAGAAGAAATAGTTTAATTTTGTTCCATTTTGTGAAAAGCATTGTTAGCATTTCAAGGTCAGAGAGTAAATCATTTACTTGATCCCATTGGTAAAACAAAAAACAAAATCAGTAACACGCCTTTGTCTGCTTGAAATTTTACCAGTATTTCCCCTAGTTACAGATTATTTTAGTCATTTACTTAAAACGTAGTTTTAAAATTTAGAAATCCAAAAATAAAATGTAATTATGGGTGCCTTCACACATCGCTGATTTGCTGCAGATTTTGGTGCAAATCAGCAGAAAATTTCACCACTTAAGCTTGAATTCAATTGAAAGGGTAAAATCTGCTGCAGATCTACACCAAAATCTGGGATAACATCTGCAGCAAATCAGCGACATGTGAATGCACTCTAGATCAAGATTTTCACCCTGCAATGATGGTATTCATCCATATATTGTTGTAGATTTTCACTTAAAGACTGATCTTAAAGGGGTTGTCCCGCGCCGAAACGTTTTTTTTTTTTTTAACACCCCCCCCCCCCGTTCGGCGCGAGACAACCCCGATGCAGGGGTTAAAAAAACAAACCGGGTAGTACTTATCCGAATCCCGGCGGTCTGGCGTCTTCATACTCACCTGCTGAAGATGGCCGCCGGGATCCTCTCTCTCTGTGGACCGCAGGGCTTCTGTGCGGTCCATTGCCGATTCCAGCCTCCTGATTGGCTGGAATCGGCACGTGACGGGGCGGAGCTACACGAAGCCGGCATTCTGCACGAGCGGCCCCATTGAAGACAGCAGAAGACCCGGACTGCGCAAGCGCGTCTAATTTGGCCATTAGACGGCGAAAATTAGACGGCAACCATGGAGACGAGGACGCCAGCAACGGAACAGGTAAGTGAATAACTTTTGATAACTTCTGTATGGCTCATAATTAATGCACAATGTACATTACAAAGTGCATTAATATGGCCATACAGAAGTGTATAGACCCACTTGCTGCAGCGGGACAACCCCTTTAATTCCCAATATTTCATTCACTAAAAGCTACACTCTCCCACTGAGATGCTGATAAGGAATTTGCTTGGCAAAATTGAACGTTTTGGGCTATGAGAAATCATCCTTTTGTGACAGAATATTAGCTTTGCAAGGTTAAGAGTCAACTAGTTTTTACAATGACAGACTATTTTATTCATCATCCTAAGAAAATCACCTAGAAATTACAAAGAACTTGCTTTCTAGGGTGAGAATGTTGCAATACAGGTCTTCATATCATAGCTGTGAGTAGGACATGTGAATGAGTGTTAAATGAATAAGACTGCCTCCAGTTACAAAAAAATTCTCATCCATTAGAGATCTTAGAAGTTTCCATTAGTGGAGTCCAGATTTTGAGATTTCAATCTGCTAAACTTAAGATGCTAAAATGTTTCTTAGACCACATAACTACTGCTGTTCCTGTCCATCTCTTCAGGTCATAATTAGAGATGAGCGAACGTGTTCTTCCGAGCTTGATATTCGTGCGAATATTAGGGTGTTCGGTATGTTCGTTATCCGTAACGAACACCATGCGGTGTCCGGGTTACTTAAACTTTCTTCCCTGAGACGTTAGCGCTTTTTTTTGGCCAATATAAAGACAGGGAAGGCATTACAACTTCCCCCTGCAACGTTTAAGCCCTATACCACCCCCCTGCTGTGAGTGGCTGGGGAGATCAGGTGTCCGCCTGATATGAAAGTCTGCCCCTCCCGCGGTTCGCTATGGATGCATTCTATATGCGCTCAATGGGGCCAGCGGCAGCAGCGCTGACCCCATTGAGAACATATAGAAGACAAATCCTTCTTCTCTGGCACAGCTGTAACAGCTGTAGCAGAGAAGAACGATGTTTGCCCATTGAATTCAATGGAGCGGCAATACAGCATGTTCCACTGAATGCAATGGGCTGCCGGCGATCACAGGATGAATGGTCGGAAAGGGGTTAAATATATAACCCCTTTCCTGCAATTCATCCAGAAATGTGTTACACTAAAAATATATACCGGCGTATAAGGCGACGGGGCGTATAAGACGACCCCCCAACTGTCACCTTATACGCCGGCAATACAGTGGAGCAAAGAATAAAAAGCATTACTTACGTTTTTAGATGATCTGCGGCGCTCCTGCAGGCTGTCACTCCCTCCTGGTCCACAGCAGAGTATTGCTTTCTCTATGAAAGGCTTTAAATCCCTGCCTCCAGAAAGACACGTGCCTTCAGCCAATCACAGCCAATGACAATGATGTCATTGAATGGCTGTGATTGGCTGTGTTTCTGGAGGCGGGGATTTCAAGGCTTGAAATCCCCGCCTCCAGAAACACAGCCAATCACAGCCATTCAATGACATCATTGTCATTGGCTGTGATTGGCTGAAGGCACGTGTCTTTCTGGAGGCAGGGATTTAAAGCCTTTCATAGAGAAAGCAATACTCTGCCGTGGACCAGGAGGGAGTGACAGCCTGCAGGAGCGCCGCAGATCATCTAAAAACGTAAGTAATGCTTTTTATTCTTTGCTCCACTGTATTGCCGGCGTATAAGGTGACAGTTGGGGGGTCGTCTTATACGCCCGGTCGCCTTATACGCCGGTATATATTTTTAGTGTAACACATTTCTGGATGAATTGCAGGAAAGGGGTTATATATTTAACCCCTTTCCGACCATTCATCCTGCGATCGCGGGCAGCCCATTGCATTCAGTGGAACATGCTGTATTGCCGCTCCATTGAATTCAATGGGCAAACATCTTCTTCTCTGCTACAGCTGTTACAGCTGTGCCAGAGGAGGACGATCTTTATGCTGACAGTGGGGGGGGGGCACTCTTGCCGCTATTGTGGCTTAATAGTGGGACCTGTGAACTTGAGATGCAGCCCACCATGTAGCCCCTCGCCTGCCCTATCCGTCACTGTGTCATTCCCATCACTTTCTTGAATTGCCCAGATTTTCACACATGAAAACCTTAGCGAGCATCGGCGAAATACAAAAATGCTCTGGTCGCCCATTGACTTCAATGGGGTTCGTTGTTCGAAACGAACCCTCGAGCATCGCGGGAAGTTCGTTCCGAATAACGAACACCCGAACATTTTGGTGTTCGCTCATCTCTAGTCATAATCGAAAGAGCGGAAGATGGCAGATAGACTTGCCATATAGTTGGCCATCTTTAACTCTTGTAAAGGTAGGATCTCAGAGCCTGAGCCCCACCAATGAAAGCCTTTTTTGTAACTGAAAGTAACAGAAATTAGATTCTCTCTACTGATGATGCTGATGATTAGAGATGAGCGAACACCAAAATGTTCGGGTGTTCGTTATTCGGAACGAACTTCCCGCGATGCTCGAGGGTTCGTTTCGAACAACGAACCCCATTGAAGTCAATGGGCGACCAGAGCATTTTTGTATTTCGCCGATGCTCGCTAAGGTTTTCATGTGTGAAAATCTGGGCAATTCAAGAAAGTGATGGGAATGACACAGTGACGGATAGGGCAGGCGAGGGGCTACATGGTGGGCTGCATCTCAAGTTCACAGGTCCCACTATTAAGCCACAATAGCGGCAAGAGTGCCCCCCCCCCCCCACTGTCAGCATAAAGATCGTTCTCCTCTGCCACAGCTGTAACAGCTGTAGCAGAGAAGAACGATGTTTGCCCATTGAATTCAATGGAGCGGCAATACAGCAGGTTCCACTGAATGCAATGGGCTGCCCGCGATCGCAGGATGAATGGTCGGAAAGGGGTTAAATATATAACCCCTTTCCTGCAATTCATCCAGAAATGTGTTACACTAAAAATATATACCGGCGTATAAGGCGACCGGGCGTATAAGACGACCCCCCAACTGTCACCTTATACGCCGGTAATACAGTGGAGCAAAGAATAAAAATCATTACTTACGTTTTTAGATGATCTGCGGCGCTCCTGCAGGCTGTCACTCCCTCCTAATCCACGGCAGACAAGCTTTCTCTATGAAAGGCTTTAAATCCCTGCCTCCAGAAAGACACGTGCCTTCAGCCAATCACAGCCAATGACAATGATGTCATTGAATGGCTGTGATTGGCTGTGTTTCTGGAGGCGGGGATTTCAAGGCTTGAATTCAATGGGCAAACATCGTTCTTCTCTGCTACAGCTGTTACAGCTGTGCCAGAGAAGAAGGATTTGTCTTCTATATGTTCTCAATGGGGTCAGCGCTGCTGCCGCTGGCCCCATTGAGCGCATATAGAATGCATCCATAGCGAACCGCGGGAGGGGCAGACTTTTATATCAGGCGGACACCTTATCTCCCCAGCCACTCACAGCAGGGGGGTGGTATAGGGCTTAAACGTTGCAGGGGGAAGTTGTAATGCCTTCCCTGTCTTTATATTGGCCAAAAAAAAGCGCTAACGTCTCAGGGAAGAAAGTTAAAGTAACCCGGACACCGCATGGTGTTCGTTACGGATAACGAACATACCGAACACCCTAATATTCGCACGAATATCAAGCTCGGAAGAACACGTTCGCTCATCTCTACTGATGATGATTATTATTATTATATAACAGCCTACATTCACTTGAACAAGGCACAATGATGCATAAAAAGTAGGTCTTGTGCACATGTTCATGTGCTACAGTACAGCTGCCTGCCTACAGCACTGAGTCCTTTGTTGTTCTGTACTATATAGCCACAGAGACTCTGCAAGCCATCATTTGGTACTTTGTGGATCACCTTACATTAAAGATATTTATATTATTATTGTTTATATCAGAGTTATTCAATTATTATATATATATTCTTTCAATACATCCGTAATTTTTGCATTTGATGGAACATGGCATTTTCTTTATTGATGTTATGCAGAATCCAACTGAAAACAAATTCTGTATGCCTCCGAATAAAATCAGAAAAAGTATATGGAAAAATTGGGACAAAACATTTTATAAAAAGGAATCCAAATTGCACAAAGAGTATTTTCTGTGTCTTAAAACCATAAAAACTGTGAAAATGTCTAGGGGCTCTGAAAAGAAGCCTTGTATATAAAATAATAGATGTCATTTTCAACCTTCAAATGATCAAATTTTGTTAGGCTTTATGGTAATTCTATGGGAACATGGAGGCGTGTGATTTAAGCATGGGGATGCTTTCACATTACGGCAGATATATTCTGCTAACTTTATCTGCAGTGTTCATATATTTTACCAGCTTTTTGTAAAACTCTTGTAGCTACTAGAGATTTTCTATTATAAAATGTCACAACATGCATTGCAGTCTAGGCAATATGGTGACAATGTTTCAGGGAGCTTTAATGATCGTTCAAAGTTTGTACGAAGAAGACACCAAGGCATATTATGAAACAACAGAATTTACAGTAAGCTAGACATAGGGGAAGAAGTGTTTCTATTAGCATTTACTGTTTTTATGTTTTGAGGGAAATACTCTAATGGGGATTTACCTCTTTGTGACAGGAACCTTATGTTTACAACCTCCGAAAATTACAGGCAATAGCAAGGGTTCCTGCAGTGATAATGTCATGAAAATATCTTTGATTCCATGCTTGTAGCAGCCAGATATAGCGAAGATGCCTCTTTTAATCAGTCTGCTGCTGAATTCTGCCAGCTTTTATAATCATAGATTGTTTTCTTCCTTCATTTGTAAAGATGCATTTTCTTATTATTGTTACAGTCTGTATACTTCATGCTTTTGCATGTTGCTGCACTTTCTATTACAGCGGCTGGATGTAAAAGTTATTCAATCATCTTGATAAGACCTTGTCAGTAAATACAATGTGACACATGCATTTTTCTCCTGGGTTCTAGATGTCATACACTTTTAATTAGTAGTACTATTATTCCCACATGCCTGTCAGAAACTACAGCACAGCTGAATGATGTGTAGACAAGTAGATATTTGCTAGGCAAGGCAATGAACAGAGATGTTTTTCACCTGCCAGTAATTATACAGTTGCTCAAAAAGCTCAGTTAACCAAGCTCCGTGAATCAATAGTTAAAATTTGTCCTTGACGACTTTGGAAAGAGTAATGCAAGTCAAACACAGGTTGTACTTATTAAGTACCGCATGTTCAAAAGCACAGATATTGTTAAGGCCTTTTTGCCTTGGAGGCTTGTTATGGCCTTTGCATTGGAGGCTACATTAAGAGCCCCCGGCACAGGTTCAACACAAAATCCTGGACAAAAATGTGCAGCGTGCTGAGCTGTTCCATCGTGGAAATTTTCAGCAGTTGCCCGGAAGCCAGAAAGACCCCATTATAGTCATTAGAGTCCATCTGATTCCCGGTTCTGCATGTGCCGGATTTGGAGGTGCTGGTATTTTTATTGTTCAGTTACAAGGATTGAACCAAACAATGGAATTCAGAGTTCATGGTTTTTTACACTTTAGAATTCAATTTATTAATACTAGAACATATTATGTTTGCTGTGTGCTCTGTCTCCCATAGAAGTCCACAACAAAACTAGACTGCTACAGAACTGGGTTGTCTTCAGCAACTAATCCAGCTTTAGTTTGGGCACTGATGATGACAGTTGTGTTTGTGTCTGGAGACCAAGGGGTGAGCGCCTCAATCCTGCCTTTGCTGTGGATCGGGACGCTGCCCCAGTACTAGTTTTATGGTCCGGGGGCACTGCATATGACAGTTGGTCACACCTAGTAGTGGTATGAGGGGCAATTACAGCTCAGTGATATGTTTAGGACATCCTGCAGCCACATGTGTTGCCTGTCATGGCAGGGCTTCCAAGTAAGCACACAGCAACGTTATCACAGGAATGTCTCCAAAAAAATGCCACACTTCTGTGGTCTGTGTGGCCACCAGATTTATCGCCAATAGAACATGTATGCAGTCATCTGGGATGCCATCTTTGACAGCCTACGAGTTTGCATAATCTAGAAGCTCAGTTACATCATATGTGGCCTGATATGCCACAGGATACCATACAGAACCTGTATGCCTCCATGCTCGCCCGTATCACATCTTGTATCCAAGCTAGAGGCGGTACAACAGGGTACTAGAGCCTCTCCTCAAGTGTTCAGTTTTCCTCAATAAATTCTCTTTTGCTCTGATATTGTAGTCACTTATATTGCCGATACAATCACACATATGAAGTTTCATTCGGTTCCGACAACTTCTTCTAGATGTTTTTTTTTTGTACATTGAGTGTATATAACACATAATTAATGCAGTTCACTTCCATCTTTCATCCGTTTAATAAGCTCATCTTTGTAGGCTAAAACCTTGAGCAATATATATGTAAAGAGAGAAAGGAGAAGAGCAACAACTCATTTCCAAGAATTCTACTCCAAGGACGTTTTCTTCATGCAAGTTACAGAAAACAATAAAAAGGGTATAATTCATAGGCTCAAGTATATAATATTGACAATTGGCAAAATCTATAATTATTTTCATTATGATTTTAAGCTTTGTTGATTATTTTGGTTTTGAGTTTGCATTTATTAGCCATAATGTTAATGTTCTGTTTACAATGTACAGGTATAGTTAGGGTCAAACTACCAGGCTATGCAAACAGTATAGCTGTACTATGATAAAGACATAGTGCACAGCAACAGTCAAGATAAAAAAAGAATACATTTGTATGAAAGATGCATTAAAATAGAATTCTACGTGACATTTATAAAGCAACAATTAAGTATTTACCGTATTAATAACTCTTACCCCCTTCTATTCTGTGTGCCTAAAGGTTTTTAGTTGATCTTTAGCTTATTAGTTAAAGGGGTTGTCCCGCGCCGAAACGGGTTGTTTTTTTTTTCAACCCCCCCCCCCCCCGGTCGGCGCGAGACAACCCCGATGCAGGGAGGTAAAGAAAGCTTACCGGAGCGCTTACCTTAATCCCCGCGCTCCGGTGACTTCAATACTTACCGCTGAAGATGGCCGCCGGGATCCTCTGTCTCCGTGGACCGCAGCTCTTCTGTGCGGTCCATTGCCGATTCCAGCTTCCTGATTGGCTGGAATCGGCACGTGACGGGGCGGAGCTACACGGAGCCTGCATTCTGCACGAGCGGCTCCATAGAAGACAGGAGAAGACCCGGACTGCGCAAGCGCGGCTAATTTGGCCATCGGAGGGCGAAAATTAGTCGGCACCATGGAGACGAGGACGCCAGCAACGGAGCAGGTAAGTATAAAACTTTTTATAACTTCTGTATGGCTCATAATTAATGCACAATGTACATTACAAAGTGCATTATTATGGCCATACAGAAGTGTATAGACCCACTTGCTGCCGCGGGACAACCCCTTTAACTATTCATATGCTGACCCACATTAGCTTCTGGTAGACTAAAAATAACTTTGTAACATGTTAGCCAGTGGATAGACAGGATGAAATATAAGCATTCTCAGTGATTGACACCTTTTAATACCTAATGCCTAAATGAAAAGATGATGGCAAATAGCAAGCTTTCAAGACTTCTTAGGTCTCTTCATTAGGCATATTGTGTTAAACCATGAGAGACCTAAGTAGTCTCAAAAGTTTGCAATTTGTCATCATATTGTCAGTCATTAAAAAAGATCAACACTTCAAACCTCTCGTTTTAATCTTTTCATGGTAGACTTGACATCTGTTTTAAAAGGATGCTACCATTTATAATGTTACAGTATATTGCTAGGGCATGTAATAACGTTTTTTCCACTTTTTGCCCTGAATAGTAGCTTTTCATGTACATACAATACAGGAAACTGCAATATACGGTAGTTCTATCTAACACAATGATGTTGCTGCAGACTAAGGGCCTGTAACGCCCATCATCAATAGACAGCAGGCATCGCAGGTCTTCAGTTTGTTGGCATCACTGTAGTAAAGTTCAGTGAGCACTTCACTGGGCCTTCCTGCCAAGTGGTATTCTGATTATGGCTGGGATTGGAGGAACCTCAGATCATAGTCACTTAACCCTTTGACTACTGCATTCCGTGACTGCGGCATGATAAAAGAGGACTCCAATTGAGTCACCTGGATTCCTGGTGACCCTAGCAGAGACTGAGAGACCCCTCTGCAATCAGACATAGGCACCTAAACAGGGCTCCAGGGCTGTCTGTTCTTTAAGCGTATTGTTAAGGCACACTAAATGCTGCCCTAAGAGCAGCATATGTCATAGTGAGGCTAAAAAAATCTAAATAAAAAAAACTGAAAAATAAATGTGATTATTTAGTATAAGAAACATTTTATTATACCGCATAAAACCAAAAAACCTGTCATGACGTGTCCCTGCTGCTCACCTGTTGCTGGGCTTGCGGTCAGACGCTGCCAACTGTCACATAGTGCACGGCACTCTTCAGTCTTATACTTCAAGTCCCCCCCCCCCCCAAAAAAAAAATCCTGGTAAAAAGGAGCTACAAAGTCGCATTACTTTGTAGTGACACAAAATTGTGATATTGCCACAAGAAAACACAGCGATATTGCACAGAACACACGTGCGATATAAGAGCCCATAGCCATTGTGACAAAGCCCCAGTTAGTCTATATGCCTCGTTTTGACTCTTGTCTGTTTTTTTACCATTCTAACTTCTATGCTCCTTGACCAAGGCTCTGGACCTCTGGAACCAGCCATGACTTCAGCTTGTTTCCTCACTACACCACTGTTCAGACCTACAAGTTATGACTGCTAAGGTGAAAAGATGTTAAATTGAGAAAGTAATTATATAAAACTTAACTGGTCATTAAGGCCTAAACAGGCCTGGTCATTAAGGCGTTAAGTAAATGGGGTTATGTTGTGAAATTGAAGCACACAACAGATGGATGGAGGTGCTGCCATGTTGGAAAAATATATGAATGAGTGCATTACTTATCTACCATATTATCTCTAAAGATCTTTGGGGGTCCGGTCAGTCGCACTACCACTGACCATTATGTGATGCCATAACCCATTACCTAATGTAACGGGAAAATCCCATCTACTTATAACCATTAAGTAATGAAAAGGTATCCATAAACTCACTAACAAACATCTGGATGTTGAAATACAAACATATAGTCAAAAAAAACTACCACATCATTGTATAGGACTGAGCTCCGCCTAATGAGCCAAGTACTAACCGGGCTGTGCAAGGAAAACGAATCTAGTCTGTTTTATGCTGCTTATAATTTTTGTTCTAGCCTTGTGTAAAGTTGTGTTTAAAGTTTAGGCCGGTTTCACATGGGCATATGTGGGTTTCAGTTGCGTAAATACGCTGCGCATTTGCCCAACCAAAAATTGCAATTGGCTGCTTTCACTGGCTGACTGCGGTGCATAATACACACCTTTCGTGATCCTCCATTGCTTCCATTCCACCTGTGCCCGGTCACCACTTTCGTCTTCACTTCCTGCTGCCGTGACGTTGTCACTGACACAAGGGTCATGTGACCACTGCAGCCAATAATCAGCTTACTTTAGCCAGTGATTAACTGCACTGGTCACTTGCTCCTGTGCTCAGACCTCACTGCTGCAACAGGAAGTGAAGACCGGCATGGGACCCAACATTGATAGAAAGAGAGCGGCGGAGGTGAGGTGAATATGTCTTTTTTTATGCTTTGCCTTCACTCCGTGCTGCTTTGAATTTTTTTTTCTCATAAAAAAAACCCTTCAATATAATGTAATTTATAGTAAACTGGTTAACAGAAATGTAATTGTATGCTTCGAACCTTCAAAGGCTTCCATCCTGAATGGTCCCCTGTTTCTCAGTTTGCATTGATCAGAGTTTGTCTGGTGTAGGTAATTTAGTCAGTTGTCCCATGGCAAGAGCACCAAAGACTTGGTTTTGTGTCATCCCTCTTACAGTCTGGTTCAGTGCTTAAAAAATATCCAATCTTGTCTACAGCAGGAATACGGAACTAAATAATGTAAATAATGCTCAGAGTAGAGATGTTGTATGGACATAGCTTCATCTGTCATTGTGATACATTAGCTTACCTGCAGGGATCAAACCAACTGCTGCCCAATCCAGCTTGAAAATCAATTCCTGATAGAAATGATTGATTTTAAGCTTTATGGGATTCCAATTTAAATTTACAGATTTAATATACATATAAGAAAGCCAAGAATAAATTATTGGGCAATTTAAATCTTTCATGACGAGAATTGTTTGGGCCTCCGTGCCAAGAGCAAAATTCCACTTTTTGGAGTGTTGCACTTTAACCCTTTCCAATCCACTGTCTGACGTCTAAAGACATTATGATTTAAGGCTGTATAGCTCTGATGTTAAAAGACGCCCGTCGGGGTTCTCTTACTGTATATTGCCAGCCTCTCTGCTGTCGGAGCCTATCCAACGTGTCACCTCATGTAGTACTGGCTTTAGCCAGCAGATAGCGCCGTTGTATTACAGCAGAAAAAGAGTAAGGCCCCTAGGAAAACCAGGATACAAATTGGATTGGAAAGGGTTAATGGTGAATAATTTTTATTTCTTATTGTATGTTTGCACAGGACGCCTGCCGAGCGCATAAGCACCCAACGGCTAACATACAGATTACCGCCCAACTTTCACTCCTGTGTTTTACACAGGAGTGATAGTTGTTTAAGTGAATAGAGGTGGAGCAACCCAGGATCATTCCAGCTGCTCGCCTCCACTCACAGTAAACAAGAGTCACTCAAAAAATTGAACGGTTCCTGTTTACATGCTCTAATAGTCACTTGGCTTTTAGTTCTGCTAAAAACCAAGTAACTCTGACAGGTGAATGATTTCTCACTAAGCGCCCTGTTAGCAGCTGTGAGTAGGCTGTCTCGATCAAGAATTCAGGTGATAATCACCCAATGTAAAGGTACTTTTAGTCTGCCCCAAATGTTTTGTTTCTTTTGGGTTTTTTGGAGCACATGAGTCTTTCTTACTATTTTAAAGTGGAGAGGGTAGCAATTTATTTTGTATGCCTTATTAAATGGGTTCTGTCATTTAAAAAAAAATTCTATACTTACCTATTCCTCCCCCATCAGTCTACTTACCAGATCTTCACCTCCCCTATCTTCTCCTGTCTCCCGCAGTCGAGGGGGTGCGGGGAGGGGGGGGGGGCACCTCAACTCCAGCTGGCTGATTCTTCTACTACCTGTGACGTTACGTACATTCACAGGCAGTCTTCTTCCTGCCCGGCAATGTACGCTATGTCACTAGTCCAGGATCAGCCACTCGAGATCCCCGCCAATAGGTTGTTGACCATGCCAGCTGTCAGTTTAGAGAGCAGATAACATGGTATGTATTGCAGGTATCTGTACTGTACCAACCTGGGCCACTGTAGTGTTGGCACTGCTATCTGCTTCCACTGACAGCAGCCTGGTGAACAGCTGATTGGCAGGGATTCTGAGTGGCGAACCCCTGCTGATTAACCATTGACCTATCTTGAGGACAGGTAATCAATGGTAAGACTCCCGGACAACCTCTTTAACAGGCTAAAAACACAAAGACTAGCCTGCTAGCCCATTAATTTAAGTTGACTGGTCAAGAAGGGGTTAATATTCTTTGGGGCATATCTACCACTTAGATTTATAAATGGTAACTAATACAAAGCTTCACTTCACCCTCCATTGGGTGGCAGTAAAGCTGCACAGTCTGGTGACACTCAACTGTGTCCAAGAATCAATTAAATCAAAATAGGTTCCAAGTGCTATAAATATTTCATAGGGCACCATGATGCCAAGTTTGTTCACAGCTGCTTGAAGTACAAGACATGCACCTGGAACAGTTGAAGGCAGTTTTAAAATGCCATAAAAAGGAAAACAAATATTGTTAACCTTTTGCCAGCAAGCAAAATCCCAGGGGGAAGTTGACGTATTTCAATTCTGATAAGCTACAAGCAGTTTTGACAATATGTGTGAAATGTTCTCTAAGACAATTTGTGAAACAAAAATCAATTTTTGGGTATAAAAAGGAAAACAGACAAAGAGCAGCTAAAAGCTCCTGTTGCTTGGGACTCATTGAAATGGTTATTTTATTTGACTGTCTCACTTTGTGGCAGACTTCCTAAGCACTCAAGAATTCTGCTCAAACTAAGATTTGCTAAACTTATAATGCTTCATACTGGCAATAAAGCAACAGACATGGAGTCGTGGCCTGAGCTTGCACTTTTATTACAACTAGATTAAAGTGAAATCTAAAGCTGTACAGACTAGGCTATTTTATCCATATTTATCTCTACTCCAACTGTTTAACCTGTGGCTCTCCAGCTGCTGTCAAAGTCCCAGCATGATTCAACAGATTGCAGCTCTTACAACACTCCAGAATTTACAGTTTTATAACACTTTGCACTTCTTCCAGACACTGATGAAATTAAAATGAGAAATATTTTACCTCTGTAGTGATTACCGCAGGCACTAGACAGGCATACCTCCCATGTGTCCTGGATCCAGCTGTTCCATCTTTGACATAAAAGTTCTGTTCCACTGTTCGAAGTGTACCATTTCTGTTCTGACAAATGGATCTCGCAATGGGTACAGCTTTCAGGACTCGGAACACTGGCGTAGCAATAAGGGTCACAGGGGTCACAATTGCGGCCTGGCCCCCAAAGCAGCCCTCACCAGTTATATCGCTTTGTGGCTCCCTTACACCCTCTGTTCGGCTGAACAATTAGCGCACAGTAACATCTGTTACACATACTCACATGCTGCTTGTCGCTTGACTCCTCCGGCTGCAGCGCTACAAATTCTCATGTGCTGCCTGTTGCTCTATTCAGTCAGAGTATAGCATGCCTCCTCCTCCTTCTCCTGATGTCACAAGGTGAACAGGAAAAGGAAGGAGTCGTGGTATGCTCTGATCGAATGGGTGGCACGTGAGAATGTGTAGCGCTGTAGTTAGAGGAGTCAAGCGACAAGCAGTGTGTGAGTATGTGCAGAGTTGCTGTGTGTGAAACAGATGTTACTGTGCGCTAATTGTTCAGCCGAACAGAGGGTGCAAGGGAGCCACAAAGCAATATAAGTTGGATAGGGTAAGATGTTAGTTTTATTGTGATGCCAGCCTGTATACTGGTAGAGACCCATTCCAGGCAAAAAATAAAAATACAAAAAGGGGAGAACTAAACAAAAATGGGGGTTGCAGTTCTTACTCTCCTGTAGTCTCATGTTGTGTCTCAGTGCAGTTGTTGTAGGTGGTGGGAACATTAGACATTAGATTAAAACAATTTGCCCACTTTTTTGTAGGTAAAGAGGGTACTTGGTGATTTAGACGTTACAACACTTCCATTATATTCACTTGAAGTAAATCACAGACTTTCCTTACATTGTCAGCTTGTAGTTTACAGACTCCATGTGCATCATTCATTATGGACTCAGTTAGTGGGTCTGGGACTGAAAAAGATTAACTGACTTGCTTCTCATTCTCTCTCTCTTGCTGACATTTCCAAAATAAACTTGATCTCTTTTCCTTCCTCCTCTATTCTCTTCTCTCTCTACAATCTTTGGGTATTAGTACTCACACAGGATATTATTCTTCCCACCACACTGGCTAGACTTTCTCTTAGAAGACTTTGTTAAAGATGGTCACCTTTTAACTTCCTTGTCTCTATCTCTGGCTGTCTTCTCTCGTTAAACTCCAGGACTAGGCTGGCTAACCCGACCCATATTTCATCTTTTATGCATTCCTTGTCTACCAATCCTGAGCTAGTGGACTACTGACTACCCAATCCCAGACCAGCTAGGGGTGGCCGACAGGTGTTTGAGCAGGTTAGGGAGAATTCTGCACAGTCATACAGTGTTAGGTAGTAAGAACACCAGACATTAATTCTTTCAGGCCCATTTAAAGGCATATATACATAATTTCACACATTAACAAACATTACACCTATACATTACATTAGCTGGTAGTAGTGATGCTGTAAGACCCCAACTCTGGGGTACTACACCTGCAAATACCAATGCAGGGCGCTGTACTGTGGTCAACGCTTTCTATTCCTTGACCACAGTGACAGCAGCCCTGGGAATCAGCGATTAGATACAAGTGACGGGTCCCCATCAATCATCTACCGATGACCTGCCAGTCATCAATAACAAAAATAAAAAAACTGCAATACCCTTTTAAAGGGGCACAAGGAGGCTGTATTACTTTAAAATGACACACTGGGGCTCTATTTATAGGGTAACAGGGGAGTGTTTATGTATTTAAAGGGGTTGTCAAAGTTAAATCCTGCCTCTGATGTCTCAAAATTATAAAGAATCGCTTCCAGCTCTCCACAGCTGCAGCGCTACATACTCAGATCTCCACTATGAGGGCTCAGTCAGACAGGCGTTTTTTTCACGCGATTTGCGCATGCGCATGCGTCCGGCGATTTTATAAAACCATTGCTTTGCAATGGTATCGGACACATGAACTCTTTTTATGCGCTCGTCCGATAAATTATAGAACAGAAATCGCAGATCGCACCTATCTGCGATTCCTGTTCTCTTCTCTATATGCGCTCAATGGGGCCGGCGGCAGCAGCGCCGACCCCATGGAGAACATATAGAAGACAAATCATTCTTCTCTGCCACAGCTGTAACAGCTGTGGCAGAGAAGAACGATGTTTGCCCATTGAATTCAATGGAGCCGACAATACAGCCGGCTCCATTGAAAGCAATGGGCTGCCGACGAGCGCGGGATGAATTTTCGGGAAGGGCTTAAAAATATAAGCCCTTCCCTGCAATTCATCCAGAAATGTGTAAAAAAAAAAAAAAAAATATATACTCACCTGGTCCCGGCAGACGGAGTTCAGCCGCGGCCGGCGGCAGTTCTCCTGAACTGCTCTCTGTAGTATTCAGCAGCCGGGGATTTAAAATCAATAGCCCACCTATCTATCTATATAGTGAAGGAAATAAGTATTTGATCTCTTGCTGATTTTGCAAGTTTGCCAACTGTCAAAAACATGAACAGTCTATAATTTTTAGGGTATGTTAATTTTAACAGTGAGAGAGAATATCCGAAAAAAAATCCAGAAAATCACATTGTCTATATTATTTATATTTATTTAAGAAATATAAATAATACTAGTATAAGAGTAAATAAACAAGCTGACTTTCAAACTATAATTGTCCAACACTATTTACACAAACTCAGTTCTATGAATAATTTTCACAGCAAGCAATAAGATAACAATGATATTAGAAAACAGTATTAACGATACCTGGCAAAAATTAATCCTATAACACTGCATTACAGTTCCTAGATTACAACACAGTCCTTCTGAGAAAGGTCAGCACTTCTCTGCTATCAGTACCATAAGGTTAAACACAGGATATAGCTGAACATAGCATATCTATTCCAGGAGCTCATGATAGTGTATAACTTTTGTCTCAGTCCATATTGTGCTCCTGGGACCTGTAGTTCTATGGGTCTCCAGGAAAACACTTCCACGGGTGTAGGATGATTAAGCTGACAGGGTGTATATTGCTCCAGCCAGCCAATCACCACCTGTCTTCTGCATTTTAATACCAGTCACTCTCACTAGAGGGTGCTGGTCATTTATTCTTTTGCCATGTATCAATTATTTATCAAATTATCTCACTCCCTCTCAGAACTCTGGTGCTTGGAGTTACGCATGTTCTGCTTTGATGTAGTTTTCATTTATAAGGTTCTGGGAGGGATTCCTTTGTCTGGTGTTCATGCATGTTACCATCTAGGGCGAGCCAGGCCATTAGGTTCCAGCTTGGGGCTGTCCCTATTGGGACAATCGCCCTGCTTCTAGGCAGGGCTCCCTTTTTGGCTTTTTGTTGTCTTGTTAGAGTAGGGACTCTCGAGGCAACGAGGTCTCTTGATGTGGCCTTGTCGTTTGTTGCTTGTATGTTGTCTGTCATCCTTACTCCCTTTTCTTTCTCCCAGCCCTTATCATATTGTCACATCTCACAGCTTGTTGCCATAGTGATCAGTAAACCCCTTTTGGATAGCTCCTTACACATATATGAGGCAAAATAAAGCTATTTTATAGGTTGGACTTTTATACACTGTACATGGCCGAACGTTTAATGGCTGCTCTCTTGTATGTATTTTTCCGTCAAAAGTAGGAATACATCCTAGTACAAAGGACAAGGAAAACCTCCTCTAAATACACTTTCGGTAATATTTCTCTTCTCTTTTGTACTTGGACTGGTTTTATCCTTCATGAAAAAAGTACTTATGGGATAATGGATCTCCTAAAAGAAGTGTGCAGGCAACCTTTAATGTTGAGATTCAGCTGTGCTTTATTCATAACATTTCTGTCACTTGACAATAGTGGGCACGGCATGCATTACACTAGGAGACCATTGATAATACAATGCTAAAAAGTTGTATTTATTATTGGCATGTAATAATACTTATACATTGTGAGTGCAATTGTAAAAGATTTACAAGAAAGCATCTGTAGTTTACAATGCATGCTAGATTCCTCGATAGTGACTAAATACTGATGTGACTATATATTCTGATGAATTACATGAATTCTTTATCTGACAGTGACACCTTTCCTCTTCTATCTTGTGTGTGGATCCTTTACAGTCATGTAAAGAGTTATTATAGAATTAAAGGAAATGTATAGATTTGCTTACTAATTAAAACTATATACAGAAACATTCATTATTTGCTAATCTGTTTTCATTCACCAAATGTATGTTTTAATCTATTTTATGTACATGATTATGTAGGCAGCCATCATGCCTGTGCTGCTTTTCTATTATGTATATGTTTATTACTGAACTTTTGAGAATTCGGTAGGGCCAGTTCACTGAACTTTTGCAAAAAGTTTGGTTCGGCTCAAATTGGTTCGAACTGAACCAAAAGTGCACCAAAGTCCCTAAAACTAGTGTATGACTGTGTCTAAGAGCAATAAAAGCCCTCTATAACACTTTCACAGGTTCATGCTGAACCAAACTTTTAGCAGTTTTTAAGTTCAACCCAAAATGGAGTTCTACTGGTTCAGTTCGCTCAACACTAATATTTATGTTTATACATGCTATGTGTATGTTTTTGCTTCAAAAGAAAGTTACAACAGAATGCAACAGATTTTGTTATACATTTGCATCCTGTCAGCGCTGATTTCCATCCTTTTGTGGTATACTGTCTTCTTGAAAACAACATTAGCCGCCAGCCTACCACAAGGGCTGGTGCTGCTACTTTCTTTTTTTTTGTTCCTGTTCTATTGGGGTGGGGATTTCTGGGCAACTAGATTAAACCTAGGATGATAGGATTGACTATCCCTCACCTCTCATATCCTAATAGCGTGACTTTAGCAGTTACTGATTACTACTCTATCTACTAATAGGATCAGTATAGAATCTAAGCTTCTTTACTCTGTACTGTAGTATAGCTCTGGCTCCTTATGATGCTACACCACTGGTAGCGGAAACAGTATAGAATCCAAGCTTCCTACTCTGCACTTTAGTATAGCTGTGGTTCCTGATGATGCTACACCACTGGTAGCGGAAACGCGTCGAACCGCGTACTTTGATCTTTTTGGTTTTTACTAATTTTTGTGAAGCCCCTAACTGGGATCCCCATATGGGTTCCTCAATACGAACCTTTGGGGGATACTCTATACTTCCGCCTCACCGCTTTTTAGCCCTCAGTCCCTAGCTACGGTGTCTTAACACTATAAGTTGGCTTGGGCTTTTTTGAGGACTTTACCCATTCTGGTGGAACCACGAATTTTGGGCAGCCACCAATTAATCACTTTCTGTCATTAAGGCAGGAACTCCTACTCATGTGATAAGCTGACCCTACACATGTATCCAGCGGATTTGATTACTACACGTTGCTGGTGGTCATAATCTATATGATTTTACTATAATTTTTGAAGAACTCACGTCACTAGAGGTTCCCTATCTCCGATATAGATCCCCACACCTGCAATAGGGATTCGGATCTGGGGGATACTTCGGAGATTAGTTGTCTTTGTGTGTGTCTCGTCTAAGTCTTGCTAGACAAGTCTTTTTTATTAATAATTATTAAAAGTTATGTTTTAGAGCCAAGTCGAACCCTCACAGTGAAACTTCTTGAAAACAACAAATTAATATTTGTGTCAACTGTATGGCTCAAGCAAGATGCTAATGTAGACTTTATACAATGGCAATGTTAATATTCAGAATGAAGAATAAGAAAACATGGTACTTGTGGATTATCTGTCACCACATTTTTTACTATATACCATTTGGTACTATCTTGCAGGCTATTGCCACGTTTATATCAGCTGAATAATATTATAAATATTTATGATTTAAAGAAATAAAAAGAATTTAAAAAATAAAGTGTTTTTTTATGTATGTATTGGTGAAACATTTGTGACAGATAACCCAGAAGTACTGAAAATATATTTCTTAAATAAAATCTGGGTAAAAAAACCCAGAATATTTATTTAGTATTACAATACCAGATTAACCTTTACTGTGTGTAGGAACAACATTACTATAGCTAAGCCTTAAAATGGTATAAAGCTACAAATACGCATGTATTAAGAGAGCTTGTATGCATATCATTTTTTTTTATAAAAGTGACTTTTTTATTTTTGTAGAGTTATTAAGGCTAATTCATAACATCCTGACAACCTTTTTCATAGTTTCCATAAAATACAGTCCTAACATATGTCATTACATACAGTCTTCCCATATCATTACACAGAGCCTGCCATTGCCCCACTGCCCTACAAATAACAATATATCGCAATCAATAGCATTTTTAAAAATAAAAGAACTCCAAGTATAAGGAAATCAATGTGGCTAGTCAAGACTGTAATGGGGGCAACAAGCGGAAAAAAGAAAGCTTTTAAACTGCTAAAACAAGAAGGCAGTGAAAAAGCGCTAAAATCGTACAGGGAAAAAACAAAGTATGTAAGGAAAAGATTAGGGATGAGCGAACGTGTCCGTTACGGACACATCCGCACCCGGACACCGGCTTTGCCGAACACTGCAGTGTTCGCGCGTAAGTGTCCGGGTGCCGCCGGGGGGCGGGGAGATGCGCGGCGGCGTGGGCGGCAGTAGCGGGGAACAGGGGGGAGCCCTCTCTCTCTCCCTCCCCCCCCACTCCCCGCCGCACCCCCCCGCGCTGCCACGGCGGCCCCCGAACTTTTTCGCCCGAAAACACTGAAGTGTTCGCAAAGTTCGGTGTTCGGGCGAAAAAGGGGCGGAGCCGAACGTGTTCGCTCATCTCTAGAAAAGATCAAAACTGCCAAGGAGGAGGCAGAGAGACTGATTGCTAAAGAGAACAAAAATAACCCTAAACTATTCTTCAATCATATAAACAGTAAAAGTATTTACACTGAGAGTACTGGCTCCTAAACAAATAATGCAGGAGAAACCATAGAAGATGATGGGGGGGAGGCAAATCTATTAAATAGTTTTTTTCTCAAGTGTATTCACGAAAAAGAAATGTCACACGAGATGCAAGAGAATAAAACGAACCCCCTGCTAAGTATTGCATGCCTAACACAGGAGGGAGTGCAAAGCTGGTTAAGTAGGATTAAAATCGATAAATCGCTGGGCCCAGATGGAATACACCCAAGGGTTCTAAAGGGAACTAAGTAATGTGATAGACCACTATTTCTTATTTTTAGGGACACTATTGAGACCGGGGTTGTACCACTAGATTGGTGCATTGCCATTGTGGTCCCGATATACAAAAAGAAGTCTAAGGCCTTGGTCAGACGGGCGTTTTTTCGCACGATTTGGGCATGCGCATGCGATCTGTGCATATTTAGAACCATTGCTTTGCAATGGACCGGTCACATGGCTGCTTTTATGCGGATGTCCGATAAATTATAGGACATGAGGAATCGCAGATCGCGCCTATCTGCGATCTGTGATTCCTTGTTTTCTATATGCGCTCAATGGGGCTGCCCGTTTCACCGAAAAAGCTGCTAGCTGCAGATTTTTCGTCGATTTTTCGGCCCCAGTCACGCAATTTGTGGCTGCGCATCCGTCATGCGATCCGCAAATCGCGGCAAAAAACGGCCGTCTGACCAAGGCCTAAAAGAGAACCTGCTAACTACAGGCCAGTAAGTTCACTTTAATAATTGGAAAAATATTTGAGGGGTTTCTGAGAGATGCTATCCTAAAATACTTCAAGGAAAACAACAGCATAACTCCTCATCGGCACGGTTTCATGCGGGGTCTATCATGTCAGGTCAATTTGATCAGCTTCTATAATGAAGTAAGTTTTAGGCTGGATCTGGGAGAGTATATTGATCTCGTATATATGGATTTTTCTAGAGCATTTGACATCGTTCCGCATAATAGGCTGATATAGAAAATGTGACAGCTCGGACTGGGCGAAAACGTGTGTATGAGGGTAAAGAACTGGCTCGGTGATATAATATTATAGGATATAGCCATTAGATGACCAGCTGGGTTGTTGATCCAGGTCTCGGAGTTAGGTAGGAACTCAAACGTTGATCCAGGGATTACTCTGACTGCCATTATAGAGTGAGGAAGGAATTTTTTTCCTCCAAATTAGCTAAATTGGCATCTGCCTTGTTGGGGGTTTTTTTGCCTTCCTCTGAGAGATGTATGAAAAGGCCTCTAATAGAGCCAATGTAACGCAGAAGCCAAAAATAAGTTTTAACTTCTATCAAATATCAATACATGAATTGCATTTTACCATGTTTGCTATATCTTTCCTGTCTTTTTTTCTCATTCACCTAATGTCAATTTTCAATGCCATATTCTTACACTACAGGTTATTTGATCCATTTATCTCTTTGTTATATGTTCCCTCTGCCTTCTTTGTCCATAATGTGTTATCTCTCTTCCCTGTTACTGTATTCTATATTCATTCTTCTCTTTGTACTTTCATTACAGTGCTGCACACTGTTGCCCTGACATCATAATCATGCTCTTCTCATGGTTTGAAATCTAGTGTTATAGACAAGCAGAACACCAGACTGAATCAGAGCTGGAAGGCTAATGGATTTTAACTGTTTGTCAGGCAAAACAGACTAAACAGTGTACTTTGTGGCTATAGCAACTATATTTGGCAATGATGTTACAGCAGATGAGAGTAATAAGAGGCCTTAAACAACTTTCGAGGAGATTGAGGAGACGTATTTATGAAAATAATGATATGATCAAGGTATGTCAATCACAAATTCACAGACATTTTGTAAAGGAGTCAGTTCTTTATATGTTCTCCACATCCTACTCATGGAACCCAATTGAAGGGCAATCTAGCAACAATGGACTGCTTATGCCATTATTAAATCACCCACCTCCAATAAGGAGCATACACATATCCCATCTTCCAATGCAAAGAACCTACACACTTGGCCAGTCCAAGCACATGGTTATATTTATACATCCTAACTAGAGATGAGCGAACGTACTCGTCCGAGCTTGATATTCGTGCGAATATTAGGGTGTTCGGGATGCTCGTTACTCGTAACGAGCACCACGCGGTGTTCCGGTTACTTTCAGTTTCCTCTCTGAGACGTTTGCGCGCTTTTCTGGCCAATTGAAAGACAGGGAAGGCATTACAACTTCCCCCTGTGACGTTCAAGCCCTATACCACCCCCCTGCTGTGAGTGGCTGGGGAGATCAGATGTCACCCGAGTATAAAAGTCGGCCCCTCCCGCGGCTCGCCACACATGCCTTGTGACTTAGCTGAGGGAAAGTGCTGCTGCTGGTGCTGCTGTAGGGAGAGCGTTAGGAGTCAGTGTAGGCTTCAAGAACCCCAACGGCCCTTCTCAGGGCCACATCTACTAGTGTGCAGTACTGTGTTAGCACAGTAATTTTTTTTTTTTTTGTCCAAAATTGGATCTGCAGAGCATTGCGCCCAGCAATAGGGACAGAAGTGGGGGTTAGGCAGGGAGAGTGTTAAGAGTTAGTGTAGGCTTCAAGAACCCCAACGGTCCTTTCTAGGGCCACTTCTATCCGTGTGCAGTACTGTCCAGGCTGCTGTTAGCAGTGTTGCATATTTTTTTTTTTCTCAAAACCGGCTGTGCAGAGCATTGCACCCGGCATTAATACTACAGGGATAGAATTGTGTAGGCAGGGCCAGAAGACATTTATTATTCATTGAATACACGCAGTGGGGTCTTCCCTTTGCTAAAAAGGAAAAGAAATTATATTTGGCCTGCCTGTGTCAGTCCTAAGGTCTGCGTGTATGTGTGTGCTGCGTGTACTACGCACAAAAATCAGACGCAACCAGCTACGCTTTACAGCAGCCTAGCGCCATTGTCTTTCCTGACTGGCAAATACCTGCTCTGCTAGAGTTAATAACTCTGCTACACTATAGTTGTGTGACACTTTTTGAGGGCCACACCACAGATATTAAACTTCTTGTTCATTGAATATATGCAGTGGGGTCTTCCCTTTGCTAAGAAGGAAAAGAAATTATATTTGGCCTGCCTGTGTCAGTCCTAAGGTCTGCGTGTACGTGTGTGCTGCGTGTACTACGCACAAAAATCAGACGCAACCAGCTACGCTTTACTGCAGCCTAGCGCCATTGTCTTTCCTGACTGGCAAATACCTGCTCTGCTAGAGTTAATAACTCTGCTACACTATACTTGTGTGACACTTTTTGAGGGCCACACCACAGATATTAAACTTCTTGTTCATTGAATATACGCAGTGGGGTCTTCCCTAAGCTAAAAAGGAAAAGAAATTATATTTTGCCTGCCTGTGTCAGTCCTAAGGTCTGCGTGTACGTGTGTGCTGCGTGTACTACGTACAAAAATCAGACGCAACCAGCTACGCTTTACTGCAGCCTAGCGCCATTGTCTTTCCTGACTGGCAAATACCTGCTCTGCTAGAGTTAATAACTCTGCTACACTATACTTGTGTGACACTTTTTGAGGGCCACACCACAGATATTAAACTTCTTGTTCATTGAATACACGCAGTGGGGTCTTCCGTTTGCAAAAAAGCGAAAACATTATATTTTGCCTGCAGGCTTGCGCCAATTTATTTCCTGCCTGGGAAATCAAATCACTGGTAATACAGCATGCTGAGGGGTAGGGGTAAGCCTAAAGGACGTGGACGTGGACGTGGCCGAGGACGCGGAGGGCCAAGTGAGGGTGTGGGCACAGGCCGAGCTCCTGATCCAGGTGTGTCGCAGCCGACTGCTGCGCGATTAGGAGAGAGGCACGTTTCTGGCGTCCCCACATTCATCGCCCAATTAATGGGTCCACGCGGGAGACCTTTATTAGAAAATGAGCAGTGTGAGCAGGTCCTGTCCTGGATGGCAGAAAGTGCTTTGAGCAAGCTATTATCCACCCACAGTTCTGCGCAGTCCAGTGCTGCAAATCCGAATCCTCTGTCTGCTGCTCCTCCTTCCTCCCAGCCTCCTCACTCCACTACAATGACACCTGCTCAGGAGCGGGAACACTCCCAGGAACTGTTCTCGGGCCCCTGCTTAGATTGGGCAGGAGTGGTTCCTCTCCCACCAGAGGAGTTTATCGTCACTGATGCCCAACCATTCGAAAGTTCCCGGGGTCCGGGGGAAGAGGCTGGGGACTTCCGCCAACTGTCTCAAGAACTTTCTGTGGGTGAGGAGGACGATGACGATGAGACACAGTTGTCTTGCAGTGAGGTAGTAGTAAGGACAGTAAGTCCAAGGGAGCAGCGCACAGAGGATTCGGAGGAAGAGCAGCAGGACGATGAGGTGACTGACCCCACCTGGTGTGCAACGCCTACTCAGGACAGGTCTTCAGAGGGGGAGGCAAGGGCATCAGCAGGGCAGGTTGCAAGAGGCAGTGCGGTGGCCAGGGGTAGAGGCAGGGCCAGACCGAATAATCCACCAAGTGTTTCCCAAAGCACACCCTCGCGCTATGCCACCCTGCAGAGGCCGAGGTGCTCTAAGGTCTGGCAGTTTTTCACAGAGACGCCTGACGACCGACGAACAGTGGTGTGCAACCTTTGTCGCGCCAAGATCAGCCGGGGAGCCACCACCAACAGCCTGACCACCACCAGCATGCGCAGACATATGATGGCCAAGCACCCCACAAGGTGGGACGAAGGCCGTTCACCGCCTCCGGTTTGCACCGCTGCCTCTCCCCCTGTGCCCCAACCTGCCACTGAGATCCAACCCCCCTCTCAGGACACAGGCACAACCGTCTCATGGCCTACACCCACAGCCTCACCTCCGCTGTCCTCGGCCCCATCCACCAGTGTCTCGCACCGCACAGTCCAGCCGTCGCTAGCGCAAGTGTTGGAGCGCAAGCGCAAGTACGCCACCACGCACCCGCACGCTCAATCGTTAACCGTCCACATAGCCAAATTTATCAGCCTTGAGATGCTGCCGTATAGGGTTGTGGAAACGGAGTCCTTCAAAGCTATGATGGCGGCGGCGGCCCCGCGCTACTCAGTTCCCAGTCGCCACTACTTTTCCCGATGTGCTGTCCCAGCCCTGCACCACCACGTCTCCCGCAACATTGTACGCGCCCTCACCAATGCGGTTAGTGGCAAGGTCCACTTAACTACGGACATGTGGACAAGCACAGGCGGGCAGGGCCACTACATCTCCCTGACGGCACATTGGGTGAATTTAGTGGAGGCTGGGACAGAGTCAGAGCCTGGGACCGCTCACGTCCTACCCACCCCCAGAATTGCGGGCCCCAGCTCGGTGGTGGTATCTGCGGCGGTGTATGCTTCTTCCACTAAAGCACCCTCCTCCTCCTCCTCCTCCTCCTCCTCCTCCTCAACCTCTGTCTCGCAATCTAGATGTGTCAGCAGCAGCAGGACGTCGCCAGCAGTCGGTGTCGCGCCGCGTGGCAGCACAGCGGTGGGCAAGCGTCAGCAGGCCGTGCTGAAACTACTCAGCTTAGGAGATAGGAGGCACACGGCCCACGAACTGCTGCAGGGTCTGACAGAGCAGACGGACCGTTGGCTTGCGCCGCTGAGCCTCCAACCGGGCATGGTCGTGTGTGACAACGGGCGTAACCTGGTGGCGGCTCTGCAGCTCGGCAGCCTCACGCACGTGCCATGCCTGGCCCACGTCTTTAATTTGGTGGTTCAGCGCTTTCTGAAAAGCTACCCCCGCTTGTCAGACCTGCTCGTAAAGGTGCGCCGGCTCTGCGCACATTTCCGCAAGTCCCACACGGACGCTGCCACCCTGCAACATCGCTTTAATCTGCCAGTGCACCGACTGCTGTGCGACGTGCCCACACGGTGGAACTCTACGCTCCACATGTTGGCCAGGCTCTATGAGCAGCGTAGAGCTATCGTGGAATACCAACTCCAACATGGGCGGCGCAGTGGGAGTCAGCCTCCTCAATTCTTTTCAGAAGAGTGGGCCTGGTTGGCAGACATCTGCCAGGTCCTTCGAAACTTTGATCAGTCTACCCAGGTGGTGAGCGGCGATGCTGCAATCATTAGCGTCACCATTCCTCTGCTATGCATCTTGAGAAGTTCCCTGCAAAGCATAAAGGCAGCTGTTTTGCGCTCGGAAACAGAGCCGGGGGAAGACAGTATGTCGCTGGATAGTCAGAGCACCCTCCTGTCTATATCTCAGCGCGTTCAGGAGGAGGAGGAGGAGGAGGAGGAGGAGGATGAGGAGGATGAGGAGGAGGGGGAAGAGACAGCTTGGCTCACTGCTGACGGTACCCATGCTGGTTGCCTGTCATCATTTCAGCATGTATGGCCTGAGGAGGAGGAGGAGGAGGAGGAGGATCCTGAAAGTGATCTTCCTAGTGCGGACAGCCATGTGTTGCGTACAGGTACCCTGGCACACATGGCTGACTTCATGTTAGGATGCCTTTCTCGTGACCCTCGCATTCAACGCATTCTGGCCACTACGGATTACTGGGTGTACACACTGCTCGACCCACGCTATAAGGAGAACCTTCCCAGTCTCATTCCCGAAGAGGAAAGGGGTTCGAGAGTGTTGCTATACCACAGGACCCTGGCGGACAAGCTGATGGTAAAATTCCCATCCGACAGCGCTAGTGGCAGAAGGCGCAGTTCCGAGGGCCAGGTAGCAGGGGAGGTGCGTAGATCGAGCAGCATGTACAGCCCAGACAGTGCAACAGTCTTTAAGGGCCTGGCCAGCTTTATGGCTCCCCAGCAAGACTGTGTCACCGCTCCCCAGTCAAGGCTGAGTCGGCGGGAGCACTGTAAAAGGATGGTGAGGGAGTACGTAGCCGATCGCACGACCATCCTCGGTGACGCCTCTGCCCCCTACAACTACTGGGTGTCGAAGCTGGACACGTGGCGTGAACTAGCGCTGTATGCCCTGGAGGTGCTTGCTTGTCCTGCGGCTAGCGTCTTGTCGGAGAGGGTGCTTAGTGCGGCTGGGGGAATCATCACAGATAAGCGTACCCGCCTGTCAACCGACAGTGCCGACAGGCTAACACTCATCAAGATGAACAAAGCCTGGATTTCCCCAGACTTCTCTTCTCCACCAGCGGACAGCAGCGATACCTAAGCAATACGTAGGCTGCACCCGCAGATGGAAGCTACGTTCTCTCTCACCATCCAAAACGGGGACATTTCTGCTTCATCAATCTGTGTCTAATATTCCTCCTCCTCCTGCTCCTCCTCCTGAAACCTCACGTTGTCACGCTGAACGGGCAATTTTTCTTAGGGCCACAAGGCTCACTCATAATTTTTCTAAACAATTTTTGATGTTTCAATGCTCTGAAAAGCGTTGGAACTTTAACTTGAACCAATTTTTCGTTAAACTGGGCTGCCTCCAGGCCTAGTTACCACTTAAGCCACATTAACCAAAGCGATTAATGGGTTTCACCTGCCCTCTTGGTTGGCCATGGCCAATTTTTTTCAGGTACATTAGTACTGTTGATACAGCAATTTTTGTGGGCCCTCGCCTACAGTGTAATCAAATAAATTTTTAGCCCACCTGCATTAAGCACGACATTACTACCTCAGCTGTGTTGGGCAATGCAATGGGATATTTCTATGTACCGCCGGTGGCTTCCTGGCACCCACCCATGCTGTAGGTGCACACGGAGTTTTTACTACATCTGTACACTTGAAAAGAACCCCAGTCTGACTGGGGCATGCAGTGTGGGCCGAAGCCCACCTGCATTAAGCACGACATTACTACCTCAGCTGTGTTGGGCAATGCAATGGGATATTTCTATGTACCGCCGGTGGGTTCCAGGGAGCCACCCATGCTGTAGGTGCACACGGAGTTTAACCTACATGTGTCCACTTGTAAAGAACCCCAGTCTGACTGGGGCATGCAGTGTGGGCTGAAGCCCACCTGCATTAAGCACGACATTACTACCTCAGCTGTATTGGGCAGTGCAATGGGATATTTCTATGTACCGCCGGTGGCTTCCTGGCACCCACCCCTGCTGTGGGTCCACAGGGAATTATAAATGCATCTGTTTCCACTTGTAAAGAAGCCCAGTCTGACTGGGGCATGCAGTGTGGGCCGAAGCCCACCTGCATTAAACATGACATTACTACCTCAGCTGTGTTGGGCACTGCAATGGGATATTTTTATGTACCGCCGGTGGGTTCCAGGAAGCCACCCATGCTGTCGGTCGACAGGGACTTCACAATAGGGAGTTGTACCTGCCTGTGTCTATGAATTAAAAAGCCCGGTCTGACTGGGGCATGCAGAGACACCTTGACAGAATGAATAGTGTGTGACACATAGGTTCCCCATTGCTATGCCCACGTGTGCAGCTCCTGATGGCGGTGGCACAGGATTCTATTTCTCATTGCTTCTGTACAGCATTGTGGGCTATCGCCCCGCCACTCTTAAAGAGGGTCGCTGCCTAGCCGTGCCAACCTCTGCAGTGTGTGCCTGCGGTTCCTCCTCATGGCAGACGCACTTCTAAATAGACATGAGGGTGGTGAGGCATTAGGGCAGCTGAAGGCTGCGCAGGGACACTTTGGTGTGCGCTGTGGGGGGGAGGGGGGGGCGGTTGGGCAGCATGTAACCCAGGAGAAGTGGCAGTGGAGTGTCATGCAGGCAGTGATTGTGCTTTGTTGGAGGTAGTGTGGTGCTTAGCTAAGGTATGCATTGCTAATGAGGGCTTTTCAGAAGTAAAAGTTTTTGGGAGGGGGGGGCACTCTTGCCGCTATTGTGGCTTAATAGTGGGACCTGTGAACTTGAGATGCAGCCCAACATGTAGCCCCTCGCCTGCCCTGTCCATTGCTGTGTCGTTCCCATCACTTTCTTGAATTGCCCAGATTTTCACACAAGGAAACCTTAGCGAGCATCGGCGAAATACAAAAATGCTCGGGTCGCCCATTGACTTCAATGGGGTTCGTTATTCGAAACGAACCCTCGAGCATCGCGAAAAGTTCGTTCCGAGTAACGAGCACCCGAGCATTTTGGTGCTCGCTCATCTCTAATCCTAACCGAGTTTCTAAAAAAAAGACTCTCTTCTTTTTGCTGTACAGGATGAGAGTGTCAGAACCGGCAACTCTCGGGGCCGCCGTGCCCGCACCACCGGTCCGGCCACCCGGGGTACAGGAGCGCGGCGCAGAGGTACCCCGGTTCTTGTGATCTCCCCGGGCCGCTGTAAGACTGGTCGCCGCCGGGTTGCTAGGGAGGCAGCTGGTGCTTCTAGTGTCCTGACTACCAGGCTGGCTTCCCTGGTAACTGTCTGTGCAGCTAGACTGGGGGCGTGTCCCCAGCACCGCCCTGATTAGCCCTGCTGCTGTCAGGCTCCCCGCCCCAATCAGCTTCTGGGGCGGGAGCGCTGACAGCATTTAAATAGGTGTGTTTTCCTCTCAGGCCTCGCCAGTGTTAGTTTGGTTCTCCAGCTGCACCCGCGTTTATCCTGACTGCTCTTGTGACCTCGGCTTTTCTGACACCTGCTTTTGGACTTGACTACGTTTTTGCCTGACCCCTCCGTACTGCGTACCCTCTTGTTGCCTACCCGGATTGTCTGACCATTCTACCGTTGCTTGTCTCAGTGTCTGTTTGTCTCCCGTGTCCCGCTTCCCTAGTGAGGGTAGGGACCGTCGCCCAGTTGTCGCCCTGGGGGTTAGCCCAGGGGGGCAAGTAGGCAGGGACAGGGGTTGCGGGATATCTCAGGGACCCCCATATCCCGGACACTGTCCTGACAGTAACACTGGCCGAACTAAGGTCAGACCCTTGCATCCGCCCGGCAACTTTGAGCCCCTCGATGGAGGCCGTGGCGGCTGTAGCGAACCAGGTCCAGGTCCTTACGACCCTTGCCCAGGACCTAACAGCCCGCTTGCAGCCACGGGAACAAGTGGCAGCTGCAGGTCCCATGCAGCCCTCGTCCGCTCCAGGAACGATGTCAGAACCTCGAGCCACGCTTCCGGATTGCTTCTCCGGAGAGAGAGATCAGTTTTTTGCATTTAGAGAGAGCTGCAAGCTCTACTTTGATCTCCGCCCCCACTCCTCTGGTACTGAATACCAGAAAGTGGGAATCGTAATTACCCGCCTGAGGGGAGAGCCCCAGAATTGGGCTTTCTCGCTACCAGCTGGCTCTCCAGCCCGACTATCCCTTGACGCCTTTTTTTTCGCCCTGGGTCAAATTTATGACGAACCCGACCGGGCGGGCTACGCAGTCTCCAAACTTCTGGCCCTGCGCCAGGGTTGTAAGATGGCGGAGGACTACTGTTCCCAATTCCGTCAACATTGTACGGAATCCCGGTGGAACGATGCCGCCCTAAAAGACTTATTTTTGACCGGTCTGTCTGAGGGTCTCAAGGACCTACTTGTGGCCCACCCAGAGCCTAAAACCCTGGAGCAAGCCATGTCGCTGGCTATTCGAGCCGACCGACGTTTGAGGGCCAGACACGCCGCTCGGACCACCCCACTCCCCACGTCTACTTCTTCGACTGACCCGACCGTTTACCCTCTCACCACCGAGGCCATGGAGCTGGGAGCCGTGAACCCCGAGCAACGACGGGAACACCGCCTGAAGAAGAACCTCTGCTTCTACTGTGGGGAGCCGGGTCACCGCATTGCTACCTGCGCTAAGAAGCCACGGCAGGAAGAACTCCCGCTCCTAGGCAGTTATCGGGGGGACTGTCTAGGAGCCAAGGTACTCCCTGTGTTGTCCAAAATGTTAGTGCCTTGCACCCTAGAATTTCATGCTTTCCACCGTACTGGGCAAGCCTTTGTTGATTCGGGGGCTGCGGCTAATTTCGTTAACTTTAATTTCGTTGCTCAACTGTCCGGGGTTTTGTTACGTTTAGAAACTCCGATTCTGGTTTCAGGAGTGGACTCCACTCCTTTGCAAGCAGGGGTGGTTAATCTGGTAACCCCTGAAGTAAGGTTTACTATAGGAGCCTTACACGTGGAAACCTGCACCTTTCTAGTGATGAGAGATTTGTCTGTGGACGTCGTCCTAGGCCTCCCCTGGCTCCGGGAGCACAACCCGGTAGTAAATTGGGACACGTTGGAACTGGTAAAGTGGGGTCCCCGCTGTGCCAACCACCTTTGTGCGGTGAAGGTGGGAATCTCCACCTGCGAGGGGAGCCCCCTACCAGAATACCTCTCCGAGTTTTCTGACGTGTTCTCCAAACAATTATCTGAAGCTCTGCCCCCTCATAGGGAATGGGACTGTAAAATAGACTTGATTCCTGGGGCCAAACTTCCTAAGGGCCGCATTTATAACGTTACGGTTCCAGAGAGAGAATCCATGAAGGACTACATCCAGGACAGCCTGGCCAAGGGGCACATCCGGCCCTCAGAATCCCCGGTGGGTGCCGGGTTTTTCTTCGTTGAGAAGAAGGATGGGGGTCTCCGGCCCTGTATTGACTATAGAGAGCTAAATAAAATCACAGTCCGAAACCAGTATGCTCTTCCACTCATTCCTGACCTCCTCAACCAGGTCGCTGGTGCCCGATGGTTTTCTAAACTTGATCTCAGGGGAGCATACAACCTCATCCGCATTCGGGAGGGGGATGAGTGGAAAACCGCCTTCAATACGCCCCTCGGGCATTTTGAATACCTAGTTATGCCTTTTGGATTGTGTAACGCCCCCGCCATTTTTCAGGGGTACATGAACTCAGTGTTTCAGGATATCATGGGGGTGTTCGTGGTTGTATATCTAGACGACATTTTGATTTTTTCCTCCGACTTGCCGAGTCACCATACTCACGTTCAGACTGTGCTAGCTCGACTCAGACATAACAAGCTGTTTGCTAAACTCGAGAAATGTGTTTTCGGGGTACAAAAGATATCATTTTTGGGGTATATCATCACGCCATGCGACTTCCAGATGGATCCTGAAAAGGTGAAGGCCATCACGGAGTGGGCTCAGCCAGGGTCGTTGAAAGCCCTTCAACGCTTCCTCGGCTTCGCCAACTACTATCGCAAATTCATTAAAGACTTCTCCGTGGTGGCTAAACCTCTAACGGACCTCACCAGAAAGGGGGCAGATGTGAGGACCTGGTCTTCTGAGGCTCTGAGGGCCTTCAATACCCTAAAGGCGGCGTTCTCGTCTGCACCTGTCCTAGTACAACCGGATCTGTCCAGTCCTTTTGTGGTGGAGTATGAAGTAGAAAGGCTTGTGGATGCCCGACGGGTTAGAGGTGGGCTGCAGTACCTGGTCCACTGGAGAGGATTTGGCCCTGAGGATAGGACGTGGGTCCCTGCCAGGGACGTTCATGCGCCACGCCTAGTCCAGGCATTCCACAGGGCTTTCCCGCTTAAGCCCGCACCTGGCCATGGGGGTCCGGTGTACCCCCGTAGAAGGGGGGGTACTGTCAGAACCGGCAACTCTCGGGGCCGCCGTGCCCGCACCACCGGTCCGGCCACCCGGGGTACAGGAGCGCGGCGCAGAGGTACCCCGGTTCTTGTGATCTCCCCGGGCCGCTGTAAGACTGGTCGCCGCCGGGTTGCTAGGGAGGCAGCTGGTGCTTCTAGTGTCCTGACTACCAGGCTGGCTTCCCTGGTAACTGTCTGTGCAGCTAGACTGGGGGCGTGTCCCCAGCACCGCCCTGATTAGCCCTGCTGCTGTCAGGCTCCCCGCCCCAATCAGCTTCTGGGGCGGGAGCGCTGACAGCATTTAAATAGGTGTGTTTTCCTCTCAGGCCTCGCCAGTGTTAGTTTGGTTCTCCAGCTGCACCCGCGTTTATCCTGACTGCTCTTGTGACCTCGGCTTTTCTGACACCTGCTTTTGGACTTGACTACGTTTTTGCCTGACCCCTCCGTACTGCGTACCCTCTTGTTGCCTACCCGGATTGTCTGACCATTCTACCGTTGCTTGTCTCAGTGTCTGTTTGTCTCCCGTGTCCCGCTTCCCTAGTGAGGGTAGGGACCGTCGCCCAGTTGTCGCCCTGGGGGTTAGCCCAGGGGGGCAAGTAGGCAGGGACAGGGGTTGCGGGATATCTCAGGGACCCCCATATCCCGGACACTGTCCTGACAGAGAGATTAAGAAGGTGAAGCACGCACAACTAAAAGCTGTGATTTTTAAATGAAGATTGGAATATGTTAGACAGACAAATGTGGATCTGCCTTGCCACACATTGGTTCGACTATGGATCAACTGTGGTGGCAGAATCTGGGGAACCAGTAGTGACAGAGATGAGGTTCTTCCGGAAAAGCATAGGTATCCTGTGCTTGACCACCAGATCTTGGCGAGCGAAATTCCAGGCTGAGACAGAGTCCAAGTAAGCCTCTATTGAAAACTGGGAGTTGCTACAGGTCAGAGATGCATGTAACAGAAACTTTGGAAAGGACGCAGTGTCACCCAGGGCAGCTTGTACTACAGACTCAAGGCAGCAAAGTTTCCCAGCTTCACTGAGCATGTTCTCAGAAAATGTCCATCACCACCACAATACATACAAAAATGTTATGTACATCTATGCAAGCGTTCTTCCGATAAAAGTTTAGTTCTTTCCACCTCCACTGGTTCTTCAGTAGGTGAATCAGGAGTAGACTTGAATGGTCTAGAGACATTTCTGCTTTTAAGGAAAATACAGTTGCAATTAAAATTGTTTTACTCCCATTGTAAATTAGGTTTATTTGTCAAATTTACAAGCAAGAACAATTTAAATACTGTAGTTCAACATAACTTACATAGCATTTGTTTCTTACAAAGTCAATGCAAAATGACTAATGACTAGAGATGAGCGAACACGTTCGGCTCCGCCCCTTTTTCGCCCGAACACCGAACTTTGCGAACACTTCAGTGTTCGGGCGAAAAAGTTCGGGGGCCGCCGTGGCAGCGCGGGGGGGTGCGGCGGGGAGTGGGGGGGAGAGGGAGAGAGAGAGGGCTCCCCCCTGTTCCCCGCTACTGCCGCCCGCGCCGCCGCGCATCTCCCCGCCCCCCGGCGGCACCCGGACACTTACGCGCGAACACTGCAGTGTTCGGCAAAGCCGGTGTCCGGGTGCGGATGTGTCCGTAACGGACACGTTCGCTCATCCCTACTAATGACTAATCCACTTCAATGTCACAATCAGCCTTAACCGTGGAATTTAAAGGGTTAAAATGATAGGAGTCCAAAGCTATTGGTCTCCGATTTCTACCCAATGCCTAGGCTGTTAAAAAAAACCCTTAGGCATCAGAACAGCAGTGCACATAGTGCTTCTAGCTTCTTCTGCAGTGCTGTTGTAAAAAGACAAAAAAGAAGTTCCCCTGCAGTAAAAAGACTACACAGCAGCATTTAAGGGGTTAAAATGATAATAAAATGAGTATTGCAACAACACTGTCTGTTAGAAAAAGTATCCTAAACCAGTTTTGAATATAGTAGACAAGAGTGTCTAGTAGATATGGATCTTCGTAATACCAATGCCTATACGGAGATGTTACAGATGAGATTACAATCGTATGTCATCAGTATTTATTCTGCTTTTGCCTCTGTATATTTTGTTTTCGACTTTCCAAATGCTGATCCATATTTTCTCACTAGAAAATAATAGCAATATGGAGGCAAAAGAAAAAGGGGTCATGCTGTGTTTTTAAAAAAAAAAAACGGTTGTGAAAAATACAGCTATGTGAATAGATACTGTAGCAACTTCGCTCACATCACAGGTAGATACCAATAGGTTAAACTCCGAATGTCTATTTATTTTCAACTTCTGAGCAATATCAGCTTGCTTCAGCACAGCACTTTATGCAAGTAAATCAACTTAAATGTCCTTTTCATTAGGTTCAATAAACAGTCCAACTGTGGTTCTCACCCACTCTCCAGGGCAGCTTCATACAGTTGTCTTCAGGACTCACTCTGCTTCCCCTTAGGATGGTTTCACTCCAACCTTCCTGAGGCACACGAATAGTCTCTTCAGTGTAAACAGTCCAACTGTGGTTCTCACCCACTCTCCAGGGCAGCTTCATACAGTTGTCTTCAGGACTCACTCTGCTTCCCCTCAGGACGGTTTCACTTCAACCTTCCTGAGGCACACAAACAGTCTCTCCAGTGTCCAGGTCTCTCTCCAAACCTCTTGCATCCAGGTCTCCCCCTGGATCTGTCTTGGCCTCTCACAGCCCAGGTTCCTCTCACTGGACCTCTCTGGCTCACAACCCATGTCCCTCTTACTGGACCTGTCTCTGGCTTGCAGGCCACTTCACCTCTGACTGCAGCATGAACAAATACTTTTATCCTCCTTACTGATCACACCTGTGGGTGTTTTCCCCTTGTCTCAGGCACCAGACTGACTGTCTGTTGCCCCCTACAGGCCACTCTATGCAGTGCACCCCTACAATACATAGATTTCCACAAAGCACAGGCCAAATATGGAGTTAAAATACGCTCATCTGAAAGCAGCCTAAGTATTAACTTAGTAATTTTGATTAGGATATTACACACGGGCTCAAGCAGTGCTAGTAAAAGGAAATATTTTATAGTACTTACTGGGAAGGGGAAGGTCCCCTCCTGTTTGGCAGACCTCCTCCCTTGAGGCCGAAGAGAGTTGGTAGATGACTTCCAAATGATTGTAGAAGTTTTTTCTTTATTTTCACAAAGGTTGTGAAGGAATAACAAACAGCAATGCATTTCAGCATGAACACCATGCCTTTCTCAAGCTTACAATAATAGGTAAATAGCACAAACAGTTATATTGTACATGTGGCAATAACTCACCAGAAATGAGTTGTCCAGACGAACTCCCGGCTGTCCGGCCGCCAGGCAGACGTTACGTCACTCCAGCATCTCTTGTGACATATCAGAGGGGGATATCCACCCTATGGAATGCATATGCATTCCATTTGGTAATGGTGCATCAGGTCATGTGATACTGCTGGCGGAAAGTATTGTAAATGCGTCCCTCCTGTCCAGCTGGGATCGCATGATTAAATTCAACTAGTTGTATTAGCAAACATGAACAGTGGACAACATTAGAGGAAGTGAAAGATACAAATGATCATATACAACAAATATGGCTAAATACATAGATAAATATGCATACTTAGTGATTTTAGGATACTGATGTTAAGGCCATCAACTTATTTCTCTCCTCCAACTCTTTTTTTATTAACATTTTATACTGTTGGTTTTTTTTCATAATAGTCAAATTTACATTATTTGTGCTAACATAACCCAATAAATTTGGTGCATTTATTGAATCACTTAGGCAACCAATTAACCAAAGAACTTAATTTAACAAACACCCTAAAGTAGCAGGCTGCCCCATAATTACATTACGCTCTCTATTTTTTATTTCTATGTAAGACATATTCCATAACTATCACAAAAATTTATGAAATCTATAACCCTGACCCACTAATACAGCAAAATCTTAAGTATACACATAACAAGAAGCTGTAAAAGCCTAGATGAACAAATACTCTTCCAGCTTGACATTGACTGAATAGTAGCCCTTACTGCCAGAAATACAGGAATCCGTTTTATGAGTTGCTCTCGTATTTTCTACTATTATATAAAGCTATTATTTTAGGCAATTCAATCAAAAGGCTTGCTTTCTGTGGTAGTTCAAGAGCAGTGCAGTGCCTTTTCTAATCTTTCTTCTTTGGGACTGCGAACCATCAAAGCCATTTTATTTTCTTAGTTGTGCTCGCTACTGAGCAACTTGTTCACGCTTGCTGGAGGATGAGAGTGATACACTGGTTACCAATATGCCTTAACATGTCAAGGCCTGCCACTACAAGGATCTTAGTGAAAGGTCAATGTACTCATGTACTACAATATTTGATATAGTATTTTTATTATAGCTTTGGTTTTTTTCTGACTATTAGCTGTTCTGCTGTTAGTTTAAGCCGCTAGCTTTCTATTACCATTTCATATTTGTATTATACCTATATGTAGATATAACAGGCAACCTAATTCTGCCCGCTCGAATTATATAGGGCTAAGCGGTTGATATGCCAAGATCCAATAAATTGGAAGGACACAGCCATCTGTGCTGCATTATGGCATGTGTGTATGGCATGTATTTATTGCAGGGGTAGAGTTTAGCAGAATCATTGGTGAATGTTAGGACTCTGCTGTTTATGAAAGTTGAAAGTAATCAAATCTCAATTTTTCAATTACTAGGAAAGAATCTTAAAGAATGGCACTTTTCTGAAAAAAACTGTATAATGTGAATCCGGTCTTACTGTTGCGAGTTTAATATACATGTTTTTTTTGGCTAAAGAATTGAAATCTCCCAAAATTCATGCAGACGCAATGTATGTATGATTGCTTTGGTAATTTGCATTTGGGAAGTGTAATTTTCTGTACATGAATCCTAAGCAGGAAACATAAAGGGGTATTCGAGCTGTCAATAAGCACAATAAAGGGTCTGAAGCTTCCTTTAAATTTACCCTCGACTGTTCTGCTTTTGTTCAAGTGCAGTGCAGGGAAGAGTAGCTCTATAAGGCTGCAGTCAGACGAGCGTGTTTTTTTGCGCTCCAATGTGTGCAAAAAAATGTGGTCCACGGATGTGCAAAATGTGCTTGAACGGGTGCATTGACACTCGCATGTCCTTTCTTTTGCAGTGCGAGTATTTTGCGCCTCTAAAAAAAGGTGAACACTTCATAGGAAACCAATGGTTCTAATAGACGTGATTTTTTTCGCAAGCATAAAGGCATGCTCGTCTGACCGCGGCCTGAGGCCTCATTCACATGAGCATGTGCTTTGCGCACACACATAGGTTCCTATAGAACCCCACCAATGGGTTCCTATAGAAGCGTTCATATGCACGGAATTAGAAGCACCAAACAGCACACACTTAAAAAAGATAGGACATAGGTGCGCGTTTTGCAGGCGTTTCCATTGACTCCTATGGGAGCAGGAGTTAATGGAAACTCCTACGCAGGAAATAGCTTCCCCGCTGCTTACAGCAGGGTATTTAAAAGGAGCTTTGGGCCACAAGCACCTTTTGAATGTCCTGCTGTTAACCCCATAGACCCCGCGGGGATGAGGGAGCAGTGTCACAGTGTTCAGTGATGACGGAACTGCGGCGGGGATGAAAGAATCCCCTGCCACAACTGTGGCAGAGGAGCACAATGCCACCCCATTGCTTTCAATGGGGCTGGCGCTGCTGCCGCCCCATTGTAAGCAATGGGATGAAGGCGACCCTTGCAGTGATTATTTTCGGGGTGGGGGGTAAAAAAATCATCCTAAGCTGTAAAAGAAAAAGAATTAACTCACCTAGAAGTGCTGTCTGTCTCTTCTCCCCATTCCCGGTGACAAATCAGAAGCAGTGCTCAGCCATTCATTGAATGACAGCTGAGCACTGCCTCTGATTGGTCACAGCACTCAGCCAATCAGAGGCAGCACTTTCTGGAGGCAGGGATTTTTCAATCCCGGGCAATCAGAATACAGAAGAAGACTGCTGGGGACCAGGAGGAGAGCTGGACCGCACTTCTAGGTGAGTTAATTATTTTTTTCTACAGCTAAGGATGATTTTTGGGGTAGAATTTATATTTCAAGCCCCCCTCCAAAAAAAAAAAAAAGCAATGAGATGGCATCGCGCTACTCTGCCACAGCTCTGGCAGGGGATTCCTTCATCCCTGTGGGGAGTCCCATTGTCACTGGACACTCTGACAGTGCTGTCACAGTGCTCAGTGATGAGGGCACCTTCGTGGAGCAGCTGCTTCTGTGAACGGGCAAAGATTCATGTGCAAACTTTGCTGTTCATATGTTTTCTGCAGGAGTGAGGAGCGTGTTTTTTTCACGCACATAGGCGAGCCAAAAAACACGCTCATCTGAATGAAGCCTAACTGGGTATAACAGTGATTCTCAACTAGGGTACTGTGAGAACCTACCAGGGGTGCCATGACACTCCTGTGCTATTTTGAGGACCAAAAAAAACTGTATTTGTATTTAGATTGATTGTTAGCACTTCTGCTAAAAAGACCACCCCCGATGCTGTCCACCAGAATGGGGGAGTGTGGCCAATACTCAGTGCTGCCAGTGCCATCTTCCGTATGCGACAGTCAGCATAGGTATGATTGACTATCTGTATGTGATTTAATGGGGGGTTGGGATGGTGAAGCTCAGGATGTAATTGTTGCTGGTGGGTATTAGTGAAGTTCTAAATGTGATTACATCTACTGGTAGCAGATCTAAAATAATATAGTGGTCGGGCATGGGTGCTTGAATAATTTCGAGGCCTGGAGCCTGAATTTATTGTGGAGTGTGATACCAGAATTAATTATGGAGTCTGACAGCTGACTTAATGGGGTTGTATTGGGTCTACATTTATTTTTTAAGAATGCCATGAATCTGACTGCCATCAATATGACTCCTATATGTATTTAAAGACTATAATGTTCATGCATTACACCCTCTCTGTGAGACTGCAAACATAGGCCTGTTGAACTTTCTATATATTTGTAATGTGAACTGTTGAGAATCTCCAGAAAGTTACATTAGGCCTGCAGAGTAACTAAGAGACTGACAATATATAAAGAGACTGAGACTTGATTCTGTATAAGCTGACAAGTCAAAACAATGTTGCCAAATACTAAAGCCAACATTGGCAAAGTATAGAAGCTGTGTGGCAACATTCTGAAACTTTGTGCTAAGTTAAAGGGACTATACCTCTGATTCAGCTGCCAAATAAAGATTGTTTCCCGCATCGTGTGATCCATCTGTGAATCAACCAACACTACGGGAACACCGCACAGACAGCCTCATGGTTCCAGCTGAGTTCATCTGCAGACCACCATCAGCAGTGAACCAGATCCAGAGTGGACTGAACAGTGGCTTTACCAATGTCAAGCAGAGTTTAAAGGGGTTGTCCCGCGCCGAAACGGTTTTTTTTTTTTTTCAACCCCCCCCCCGTTCGGCGCGAGACAACCCCGATGCAGGGACGTACAGACAGCTTACCGGAGCGCTTACCTTAATCCCCGCGCTCCGGTGACTTCTATACTTACCTGTGAAGATGGCCGCCGGGAACCTCTTCCTCCGTGGACCGCAGCTCTTCTGTGCGGTCCACTGCCGATTCCAGCCTCCTGATTGGCTGGAATCGGCACGTGACGGGGCGGAGCTACACGGAGCCGCTCTCTGGCACGAGCGGCTCCATAGAAGACTGCTGAAGACCCGGACTGCGCAAGCGCGGCTAATTTGGCCATCGGAGGCCAAAAATTAGTCGGCACCATGGAGACGAGGACGCTAGCAACGGAGCAGGTAAGTAAAAAACTTTTTATAACTTCTGTATGGCTCATAATTAATGCACAATGTATATTACAAAGTGCATTATTATGGCCATACAGAAGTGTATAGACCCACTTGCTGCCTCGGGACAACCCCTTTAATGAATTTCCCAGAGGGGAAGCCACTGTATAGTTGAATAAGACACTAAGGTCTCCTCCTAAGCGGTGCATGAAAAGATTGCGTGAACGGGCTACTTTAAGCTACTTGAAGTAGCCCGTTCACATGATCCGAGGTGCCTGCTGAGTGCTTTTAAGGCTCCCATAGGAGCCTATGGAAAGCACACAGCAATGTTAGGACAGGTCCTATCTTTGTGTGCACCTTGGAGCCAACATGCGGGTTTCCAGTCGCATGTCCTATCTTTTGCAGGTGCAAGCGTTTTGTGCATCTAAAATTTCTTCATGTGAGCGCTTCTATAGGAAACTATTGGTTCTTATTAGGCGTGATCTTTTCACGCTTCGCTAATGCACGCGGAATGCTCTCGTGTGAACGAGCCCTAAGATTAGGGCACCTGGTTTATAGAGTGGCTGACCAAATAGGAAGGAAGAGAGACAAGTCCAAAGAGAATTGCTGTGGACTTTAGTTATAAATTTGAGACTGTAAGGCCTAGTGCACATGATCATAATTGTGTCTGTATTGTAATTGTCACTATTGAAATTTATTTGCGAAGCATCTTCAGTAGAAAGAGTTAACCTCATAAAGTTTTCAAGTTTGTTTCTTGCGTATCCACCTGCACGGCTCTTGGAAGACCTTAGTACTATGATGGGAAATATACAGTAATAGCAACATTTAGCAATCATGGATGTCAAAATGCTCAGACCCCCACAATCAGTGAAATGCTGTCAACTGCTAAGGCCAGAATATCCCTCTAACTAGCTTAATGAACAGCAAGGCTGTTAGGGATGTGTATTATTAGGAAATTAATGTATTCCCTCTGGACACATTAGAAACTGTGTCTTTAAATGTGATGAGACTGCATCATGCTATCAGGTTTGCCAGACATAAGCTGTGTTTTGCCTGTTTTTCTCTGCAGCTCAACAACAGGTTCACGCCAAGAGAATTAAAACATCGCTGTGGTATTGATCTATAACTGCTTTATTGTACACATCTCTATTGTTGTGCTGCTGCCTAGTGGCCAAATTATATTAATATGGTGATGTGGTGTTGCTATGTGAGCATGACCTGCGATGACATGTTCTGTGCTGTGCAGGTCCTCAAAGCGACAAATACACCATAGTTTAGTAGTGTTATTTTCATTGAAAACTCCTTCCTATTTAGGCTTTGGTGGCTCTCTACCAGTATGGTTCTGGTCATCCATATACCTTGACTAAGGGAATGGATGGGAAGTCCAGTTCCAAGTGACATAATCGAAGGAGGACGACACATGAACGTAAATGTGATTGATATTCCAAGGGCAGTTTGAGAGTAGATAGCTACAGGGATGCTATGCTGCTCATCCTGGATGGAGCAATTCTTCTTAATAATCTGCCCTTCCCATCAACCAGAGTCTTAAAACAAAGGGCATAATCCCACTAAGTAGAAGGGCATATGCCCTGTTTGGGCAAAGAGAGAGAATGACGCGACGCAATAAGATTGCGGATAGTAAACTGGTGACTGTATGAGTTTATGTCCCATCCCCTGTGCCTGCCCTGGCAGGAAAAGTAGACAGCCAGGACTGTCTGGAATAGTTGCCAGAAGGAGGGATTGTGAGGTTTCTGGACAATAGTTCTAGGGTTGACTAGTCAGGAAGTTGGTTGCCATGGACAGATGAAGCTGTGAGGTGAAACTTGGACTTAAAGAGGTCAGCAGCCGCTAATACAACTTGAAATGTATCCTTTCATTTGAATGTGTGTATGCACATGGGCTTTTTTTTATTGGATGAATAGTCAGAGTAAAAGAAAAAATGCAGCATGTCCTATTGTCTAATTTTTAGACCAGACTAGCACATGTCAATGTGATATGTTCAGGACATCGGACAGCACACGGATGGGATGTCCAAGTGCTGTCCGATGCAAGTTGAGAATCTCAATCGTTTGTGTGTAAGTAGCCTAATAGTATGGATTTGCCACCGATTTTGGCACAGATTTGCCATAGATTTGCAATGCAAAAAGCGGCATCCATACTGAAATCTCCAGCAAACAGCTCGCATGCTGCATATTTAAAATGCTGTGAAATGTTTTCACACCATGTGGCGGACATTGGTAAAATCCCATCCACATGGTTTGTACTGTATATACTGTGGCTTTTCAGTGCAAGAATTCTGCTCGGAAGTTCGGCAGCATATATGTCTCATGTGAACAGTGCTTCCCATCTTATAGCCAAATAATTACCAAATGTAGCTGCACTTCTAATTGTAAAAGATGTAATTAAACTTGACAATTTCTGGCCTTATAGTTTATGCAAATACATTTATTCTGTAGATCCTGTATGCAGAGATACTGCATGGACAATGTTTATTCTAGACCATCTATGTTGTTTTAATTGAGCATTGCAAAGTGTTGCTTAATCTCAGAAGACTAGGTGGGACAGTCTGTAGCATTGTACCCTTATTATTCCTCTGTAGTCTTTCCAAGCGCCCCAGGCAGACACTAAAATAATCATAAATAAGAGCTTGTTAAATCATCTAATGATACATAGTTCTCTTAGAATGATGGGCTGGGATCAGCTAATTAGCTGACATGGCAAAAGAAATTTTAAAAGTTGCCAAAATAAAAAGAATAGCCTAGCAGACCGATGCTAATTTGCCTTGCTCAAGCAAAAGGCGCAGGAAGAAAAAGTCAGGAAAAGAGAGGAGGAGAATATCCTTTGAAATGAGCCTTACAGGGAAAATTGGTTTCCCCTCTCATCCTACAAAGTACATCCATTTTAAGTGATAAAATACTGCTCTTTGTAAAATAACTCAGTTATTCTCAGGCATTACACAGAAAAAGAAGTCCCTGTGCCTTGAAAATGATTTTTCTCTCCTTTTTCTTTTTACCAAGGAATCTAACAGCAGGGACTTATAATAATCTCGCTGTAAAAAGGAAGAAAATAATATACAGTGATGTAGCAGAGCCAATTTTTCATTTAACAAGTTATTTTTTGTGTATGCGCCATGATAAGTCGCTGAATTTATAATATAACTCATGTAATAACATAACTCAATGCGATCGCCTGCAGCTCTCTAGAAAAACCACAAAGAACACATCATGATTTTACAATTGAAGTAATTACGCTCTGTATACAAAGATACATATATAAGGCGAATTTAGTAAACGATTTACGCCAGTTTTCTAGTGTAGTAAAGCGGCAACTTTTGTCACACGTCATATTTGTAGTAAAACTTGTGATATTTTCTGCTCATTTTGTTTGCATTTTTTTCCTTTGCAAAAATGCCACAGCCAGACGTTACTTGGAGGTCAATAAGGAAATATTTGTAATTTGTAATTGCTATTTTTCTTAATAAATGGAAAGTATTATGATTAGAGATGAGCGAACGTACTCGTCCGAGCTTGATGCTCGGGCGAATATTAGCATGTTCGGGATGCTCGTTACTCTTAACGAGTACCACGCGATGTTCGGGTTACTTTCAGTTTCCTCTCTGAGACGTTAGCGCGCTTTTCTGGCCAATTGAAAGACAGGGAAGGCATTACAACTTCCCCATGTGACGTTCAAGCCCTATACCACCCCCCTGCTGTGAGTGGCTGGGGAGATCAGATGTCACCCGAGTATAAAAGTCGGCCCCTCCCGCGGCTCGCCTCAGATGCCTTGTGAGTTAGCTGAGGGACAGTGCTGCTGGTGCCGGAGCTGCTGTAGGGAGAGTGTTAGTAGTGAGTGTAGGCTTCAAGAACCCCAACGGTCCTTCTTAGGGCCACATCTATCCGTGTGGAGGCTGCTGTTAGCAGTGTTGCCCTTTTTTTTTTTTTTTCAAAATCGGCTGTGCAGAGCATTGCGCCCTGCAGTAATACTACAGGGACAGAAGTGGTGGTTAGGCAGGGAGAGTGTTAGCAGTGAGTGTAGGCTTCAAGAACCCCAACGGTCCTTCTTAGGGCCACATTTAACCGTGTGCAGAACTGTGCAGGCTGCTGTTAGCAGTGTTGCATTTTTTATTTTTTTTTAAAATCGGCTGTGCAGAGCATTGCGCCCTGCAGTAATACTACAGGGACAGAATTGTGTAAGCAGGGCCAGAAGACATATATTATTGATTGAATATACGCAGTGGGCCTTTTCTTTAACAAAAAAAGGGAAACATTCTATTTGGCCTGCCTCTGACAGTCCTCAGCGTTCTGGGTACGTGTGTGGTGGGTGCAGAACGTAAACAAAAATCATACGCAGCCAGCTACGTTTAACAGCAGGCTTGTCCCAATTTCTTTCCTGCCTGGGAAAAATCACCGCTCTGCTGTAGTTAATAACTCTGCAACCCTGCAGTTCTGTGACACATTTGCAGGGCCAGAAGACATATATTATTGATTGAATATACGCAGTGGGCCTTTTCTTTAACAAAAAAAGGGAAACATTCTATTTGGCCTGCCTCTGACAGTCCTCAGCGTTCTGGGTACGTGTGTGGTGGGTGCAGAACGTAAACAAAAATCATACGCAGCCAGCTACGTTTAACAGCAGGCTTGCGCCAATTTATTTCCTGCCTGGGAAAAATCACCGCTCTGCTGTAGTTAATAACTCTGCAACCCTGCAGTTCTGTGACACATTTGCAGGGCCAGAAGACATATATTATTGATTGAATATACGCAGTGGGCCTTTTCTTTAACAAAAAAGGGAAACATTCTATTTGGCCTGCCTCTGACAGTCCTCAGCGTTCTGGGTACGTGTGTGGTGGGTGCAGAACGTAAACAAAAATCATACGCAGCCAGCTACGTTTAACAGCAGGCTTGTGCCAATTTCTTTCCTGCCTGGGAAAAATCACCGCTCTGCTGTAGTTAATAACTCTGCAACCCTGCAGTTCTGTGACACATTTGCAGGGCCAGAAGACATATATTATTGATTGAATATACGCAGTGGGCCTTTTCTTTAACAAAAAAAGGGAAACATTCTATTTGGCCTGCCTCTGACAGTCCTCAGCGTTCTGGGTACGTGTGTGGTGGGTGCAGAACGTAAACAAAAATCATACGCAGCCAGCTACGTTTAACAGCAGGCTTGCGCCAATTTCTTTCCTGCCTGGGAAAAATCACCGCTCTGCTGTAGTTAATAACTCTGCAACCCTGCAGTTCTGTGACACATTTGCAGGGCCAGAAGACATATATTATTGATTGAATATACGCAGTGGGCCTTTTCTTTAACAAAAAAAGGGAAACATTCTATTTGGCCTGCCTCTGACAGTCCTCAGCGTTCTGGGTACGTGTGTGGTGGGTGCAGAACGTAAACAAAAATCATACGCAGCCAGCTACGCTTAACAGCAGGCTTGCGCCAATTTATTTCCTGCCTGGGAAAAATCACCGCTCTGCTGTAGTTAATAACTCTGCAACCCTGCAGTTCTGTGACACATTTGCAGGGCCAGAAGACATATATTATTGATTGAATATACGCAGTGGGCCTTTTCTTTAACAAAAAAAAGGGAAACATTCTATTTGGCCTGCCTCTGACAGTCCTCAGCGTTCTGGGTACGTGTGTGGTGGGTGTAGAACGTAAACAAAAATCATACGCAGCCAGCTACGTTTAACAGCAGGCTTGCGCCAATTTCTTTCCTGCCTGGGAAAAATCACCGCTCTGCTGTAGTTAATAACTCTGCAACCCTGCAGTTCTGTGACACATTTGCAGGGCCAGAAGACATATATTATTGATTGAATATACGCAGTGGGCCTTTTCTTTAACAAAAAAAGGGAAACATTCTATTTGGCCTGCCTCTGACAGTCCTCAGCGTTCTGGGTACGTGTGTGGTGGGTGCAGAACGTAAACAAAAATCATACGCAGCCAGCTACGTTTAACAGCAGGCTTGCGCCAATTTCTTTCCTGCCTGGGAAAAATCACCGCTCTGCTGTAGTTAATAACTCTGCAACCCTGCAGTTCTGTGACACATTTTCAGGGCCAGGAGACATATATTATTGATTGAATATACGCAGTGGGCCTTTTCTTTAACAAAAAAAAGGGAAACATTCTATTTGGCCTGCCTCTGACAGTCCTCAGTGTTCTGGGTACGTGTGTGGTGGGTGCAGAACGTAAACAAAAATCATACGCAGCCAGCTACGTTTAACAGCAGGCTTGCGCCAATTTATTTCCTGCCTGGGAAAAATCACCGCTCTTCTGTAGTTAATAACTCTGCAACCCTGCAGTTCTGTGACACATTTGCAGGGCCAGAAGACATATATTATTGATTGAATATACGCAGTGGGCCTTTTCTTTAACAAAAAAGGGAAACATTCTATTTGGCCTGCCTCTGACAGTCCTCAGCGTTCTGGGTACGTGTGTGGTGGGTGCAGAACGTAAACAAAAATCATACGCAGCCAGCTACGTTTAACAGCAGGCTTGCGCCAATTTCTTTCCTGCCTGGGAAAAATCACCGCTCTGCTGTAGTTAATAACTCTGCAACCCTGCAGTTCTGTGACACATTTTCAGGGCCAGAAGACATATATTATTGATTGAACATACGCAGCGGGCCTTTTCTTTAACAAAAAAAGGGAAACATTCTATTTGGCCTGCCTCTGACAGTCCTCAGCGTTCTGGGTACGTGTGTGGTGGGTGCAGAACGTAAACAAAAATCATACGCAGCCAGCTACGTTTAACAGCAGGCTTGCGCCAATTTATTTCCTGCCTGGGAAAAATCACCGCTCTGCTGTAGTTAATAACTCTGCAACCCTGCAGTTCTGTGACACATTTGCAGGGCCAGAAGACATATATTATTGATTGAATATACGCAGTGGGCCTTTTCTTTAACAAAAAAAGGGAAACATTCTATTTGGCCTGCCTCTGACAGTCCTCAGCGTTCTGGGTACGTGTGTGGTGGGTGCAGAACGTAAACAAAAATCATACGCAGCCAGCTACGTTTAACAGCAGGCTTGCGCCAATTTATTTCCTGCCTGGGAAAAATCACCGCTCTGCTGTAGTTAATAACTCTGCAACCCTGCAGTTCTGTGACACATTTGCAGGGCCAGAAGACATATATTATTGACTGAATATACGCAGTGGGCCTTTTCTTTAACAAAAAAAAGGGAAACATTCTATTTGGCCTGCCTCTGACAGTCCTCAGCGTTCTGGGTACGTGTGTGGTGGGTGCAGAACGTAAACAAAAATCATACGCAGCCAGCTACGTTTAACAGCAGGCTTGCGCCAATTTCTTTCCTGCCTGGGAAAAATCACCGCTCTGCTGTAGTTAATAACTCTGCAACCCTGCAGTTCTGTGACACATTTGCAGGGCCAGAAGACATATATTATTGATTGAATATACGCAGTGGGCCTTTTCTTTAACAAAAAAAGGGAAACATTCTATTTGGCCTGCCTCTGACAGTCCTCAGCGTTCTGGGTACGTGTGTGGTGGGTGCAGAACGTAAACAAAAATCATACGCAGCCAGCTACGTTTAACAGCAGGCTTGCGCCAATTTCTTTCCTGCCTGGGAAAAATCACCGCTCTGCTGTAGTTAATAACTCTGCAACCCTGCAGTTCTGTGACACATTTGCAGGGCCAGAAGACATATATTATTGATTGAATATACGCAGTGGGCCTTTTCTTTAACAAAAAAAGGGAAACATTCTATTTGGCCTGCCTCTGACAGTGCTCAGCGTTCTGGGTACGTGTGTGGTGGGTGCAGAACGTAAATAAATCATACGCAGCCAGCTACGTTTAACAGCAGGCTTGCGCCAATTTCTTTCCTGCCTGGGAAATCAAATCACTGGTAATACAGCATGCTGAGGGGTAGGGGTAGGCCTAGAGGACGTGGACGCGGCCGAGGACGCGGAGGGCCAAGTGAGGGTGTGGGCACAGGCCGAACTCCTGATCCAGGTGTATCGCAGCCGACTGCTGCGCGATTACGAGAGAGGCACGTTTCTGGCGTCCCCACATTCATCGCACAATTAATGGGTCCACGCGGGAAACCTTTATTAGAAAATGAGCAGTGTGAGCAGGTCCTGTCGTGGATGGCAGAAAGTGCTTCGAGCAACTTATCGTCCACCCACAGTTCTGCGCCGTCCACTGCTGCAAATCCGAATCCTCTGTCTGCTGCTCCTCCTTCCTCCCAGCCTCCTCACTCCACTATAATGACACATGCTCAGGAGCGGGAAGACTCCCAGGAACTGTTCTCGGGCCTCTGCTCAGATTGGGCAGCAGTGGTTCCTCTCCCACCAGAGGAGTTTATCGTCCCTGATGCCCAACCATTGGAAAGTTCCCGGGGTTCGGGGGATGAGGCTAGGGACTTCCGGCAACTGTCTCAAGACCTTTCAGTGGGTGAGGAGGACGATGACGATGAGACACAGTTGTCTATCGGTGAGGTGGTAGTAGTAAGGGCAGTAAGTCCGAGGGAGGAGCGCACAGAGGATTCTGAGGAAGAGCAGCAGGACGATGAGGTGACTGACCCCACCTGGTTTGCAACGCCTACTCAGGACAGGTCTTCAGAGGGGGAGGCAAGGGCAGCAGCAGGGCAGGTTGCAAGAGGCAGTGCGGTGGCCAGGGGTAGAGGCAGGGCCAGACCGAATAATCCACCAACTGTTTCCCAAAGCGCACCCTCGCGCCATGCCACCCTGCAGAGGCCGAGGTGCTCTAAGGTCTGGCAGTTTTTTACAGAGACGCCTGACGACCGACGAACAGTGGTGTGCAACCTTTGTCGCGCCAAGATCAGCCGGGGAGCCACCACCAACAGCCTCAGCACCACCAGCATGCGCAGACATATGATGGCCAAGCACCCCACAAGGTGGGACGAAGGCCGTTCACCGCCTCCGGTTTGCACCGCTGCCTCTCCCCCTGTGCCCCAACCTGCCACTGAGATCCAACCCCGCTCTGAGGACACAGGCACTACCGTCTCCTGGCCTGCACCCACACCCTCACCTCCGCTGTCCTCGGCCCAATCCAGCAATGTCTCGCACCGCACCGTCCAGCCGTCGCTAGCGCAAGTGTTTGAGCGCAAGCGCAAGTACGCCGCCACGCACCCGCACGCTCAAGCGTTAACCGTCCACATAGCCAAATTTATCAGCCTTGAGATGCTGCCGTATAGGGTTGTGGAAACGAAGTCATTCAAAAGTATGATGGCGGCGGCGGCCCCGCGCTACTCAGTTCCCAGTCGCCACTACTTTTCCCGATGTGCCGTCCCAGACCTGCACGACCACGTCTCCCGCAGCATTGTATGCGCCCTCACCAACGGGGTTACTGCCAAGGTCCACTTAACAACGGACACGTGGACAAGCACAGGCGGGCAGGGCCACTACATCTCCCTGACGGCACATTGGTGAATTTAGTGGAGGCTGGGACAGAGTTAGAGCCTGGGACCGCTCACGTCCTACCCACCCCCAGAATTGCGGGCCCCAGCTCGGTGGTGGTATCTGCGGCGGTGTATGCTTCCTCCACTAAAGCACCCTCCTCCTCCTCCAACACAACCTCTGTCTCGCAATCAAGATGTGTCAGCAGCAGCAGCGCGTCTCCAGCAGTCGGTGTCGCGCGTCGTGGCAGCACAGCGGTGGGCAAGTGTCAGCAGGCCGTGCTGAAACTACTCAGCTTAGGAGATAAGAGGCACACGGCTCATGAACTGCTGCAGGGTCTGACAGAGCAGACGGACCGCTGGCTTGCGCCGCTGAGCCTCCAACCGGGCATGGTCGTGTGTGACAACGGCCGTAACCTGGTGGCGGCTCTGCAGCTCGGCAGCCTCACGCACGTGCCATGCCTGGCCCACGTCTTTAATTTGGTGGTTCAGTGCTTTCTGAAAAGCTACCCACGCTTGTCAGACCTGCTCGGAAAGGTGCGCCGGCTCTGCGCACATTTCCGCAAGTCCCACACGGACGCTGCCACCCTGCGGACCCTGCAACATCGGTTTAATCTGCCAGTGCACCGCCTGCTGTGCGACGTGCCCACACGGTGGAACTCTACGCTCCACATTTTGGCCAGGCTCTATGAGCAGCGTAGAGCTATAGTGGAATACCAACTCCAACATGGGCGGCGGAGTGGGAGTCAGCCTCCTCAATTATTTTCAGAAGAGTGGGCCTGGTTGGCAGACATCTGCCAGGTCCTTCGAAACTTTGAGCAGTCTACCCAGGTGGTGAGCGGCGATGCTGCAATCATTAGCGTCACCATTCCTCTGTTATGCATCTTGAGAAGTTCCCTGCAAAGCATAAAGGCAGACGCTTTGCGCTCGGAAACAGAGCCGGGGGAAGACAGTATGTCGCTGGATAGTCAGAGCACCCTCCTGTCTATATCTCAGTGCGTTCAGGAGGAGGAGGAGGAGCATGAGGAGGATGAGGAGGAGGGGGAAGAGACAGCTTGGCCAACTGTTGACGGTACCCATGCTGCTTGCCTGTCATCCTTTCAGCGTGTATGGCCTGAGGAAGAGGAGGAGGAGGAGGAGGATCCTGAAAGTGATCTTCCTAGTGAAGACAGCCATGTGTTGCGTACAGGTACCCTGGCACACATGGCTGACTTCATGTTAGGATGCCTTTCTCGTGACCCTCGCGTTGCACGCATTCTGGCCACTACGGATTACTGGGTGTACACACTGCTCGACCCACGGTATAAGGAGAACCTTTCCACTCTCATTCCCGAAGAGGAAAGGGGTTCGAGAGTGTTGCTATACCACAGGACCCTGGCAGACAAGCTGATGGTAAAATTCCCAACCGACAGCGCTAGTGGCCGAAGGCGCACTTCCGAGGGCCAGGTAGCAGGGGAGGTGCGGAGATCGAGCAGCATGTACAGCACAGGCAATACAACAGTCTTTAAGGCCCTGGACAGCTTTATGGCTCCCCAGCAAGACTGTGTCACCGCTCCCCAGTCAAGGCTGAGTCGGCGGGAGCACTGTAAAAAGATGGTGAGGGAGTACGTAGCCGATCGCACGACCGTCCTCCCTGACGCCTCTGCCACCTACAACTACTGGGTGTCGAAGCTGGACACGTGGCCTGAACTCGCGCTGTATGCCCTGGAGGTGCTTGCTTGTCCTGCGGCTAGCGTCCTGTCAGAGAGGGTGTTTAGTGCGGCTGGAGAAATCATCACAGATAAGCGTACCCGCCTGTCAACCGACAGTGCCGACAGGCTTACACTCATCAAGATGAACAAAGCCTGGATTTCCCCAGACTTCTCTTCTCCACCAGCGGACAGCAGCGATACCTAAGCAATACGTAGGCTGCACCCGCGGATGGAAGCATCGTTCTCTCTCACCATCCAAAACGGGGACATTTCTGCTTAATCAATCTGTGTATAATATTCCTCCTCCTCCTCCTCCTGCTCCTCCTCCTGAAACCTCACGTAATGACGCCGAACGGGCAATTTTTCTTAGGGCCACAAGGCTCACTCATATAATTTTTCTTAAAAATTTTTATACGTTTCAATGCTCTTAAAAGCGTTGAAACTTTAACTTGAACCAATTTTTCGTTAAACTGGGCTGCCTCCAGGCCTAGTTACCACTTAAGCCACATTAACCAAAGCGATTAATGGGTTTCACCTGCCCTCTTGGTTGGCCATGGCCAATTTTTCTGATGTACATTAGTACTGTTGATACAGCAATTTTTGTGGGCCCTCGCCTACAGTGTAATCAAATGAATTTTTAGCCCACCTGCATTACAGCTGACGTTACATCCGCTGTGTTGGGCAATGCAATGGGATATTTTTATGTACCGCCGGTGGCTTCCTGGCACCCACCCATGCTGTGGGTCCACAGAGAATTATAAATGCATCTGTTTCCACTTCTAAAGAACCCCAGTCAGACTGGGGCATGCAGTGTGGGCCGAAGCCCACCTGCATTAAGCACAACATTACTACCTCAGCTGTGTTGGGCAATGCAATGGGATATTTTTATGTACCGCCGGTGGGTTCCAGGGAGCCACCCATGCTGTCGGTCCACAGGGACTTGTAAATGCATCTGTTTCCACTTCTAGTCAGACTGGGGCATGCAGTGTGGGCCGAAGCCCACCTGCATTAAGCACAACATTACTACCTCAGCTGTGTTGGGCAATGCAATGGGATATTTTTATGTACCGCCGGTGGCTTCCAGGGAGCCACCCATGCTGTGGGTCCACAGGGACTTCACAATAGGGAGTTGTACCTGCCTGTGTCTATGAATTAAAAACCGCGGTCTGACTGGGGCATGCAGACACCTTGACAGAATGAATAGTGTTTGGCACATACGTTCCCCATTGCTATGCCCACGTGTGCAGCTCCTGATGGCGGTGGCACAGGATTATATTTCTCATTGCTTCTGTACAGCATTGTGGGCTATCGCCCCGCCCCTTTTAAAGAGGGTCGCTGCCTAGCCGTGCCAACCCTCTGCAGTGTGTGCCTGCGGTTCCTCGTCATGGCAGACGCACTTATAAATAGACATGAGGGTGGTGTGGCATGAGGGCAGCTGAAGGCTGCGCAGGGACACTTTGGTGTGCGCTGTGGACACTGGGTCGTGCGGGGGGGTTGGGCAGCATGTAACCCAGGAGAAGTGGCAGCGGAGGGTCATGCAGGCAGTGATTGTGCTTTGTTGGAGGTAGTGTGGTGCTTAGCTAAGGTATCCATTGCTAATTAGGGCTTTTCAGAAGTAAAAGTTGTTGGGAGGGGGGGGCGCACTCTTGCCGGTATTGTGGCTTAATAGTGGGACCTGTGAACTTGAGATGCAGCCCAACATGTAGCCCCTCGCCTGCCCTATCCGTTGCTGTGTCGTTCCCATCACTTTCTTGAATTGCCCAGATTTTCACACATGAAAATCTTAGCGAGCATCGGCGAAATACAAAAATGCTCGGGTCGCCCATTGACTTCAATGGGGTTCGTTACTCGAAACGAACCCTCGAGCATCGCGATAATTTCGTCCCGAGTAACGAGCACCCGAGCATTTTGGTGCTCGCTCATCTCTAATTATGATGTCTTGGATGCAATCATTGGCATGCAGAATGCATAAGCAATATTACCATTCCCACTTCCACTTCCTTTTTTCAATTTAGCTCTTTGAAAAATATATGTAGAAAATAAATAAATAAAATAAACAACAAACTGTAATAATTTAATTGTAAACAACAGTACATCAGGGTGGGTTCACACGAGCGTGTTTTTGTGCATACATAGGCACGCACAAACACACGCTTGTATTTACAACAATGCATTCCCTATGGTGTGTTCACATGTTCATACTTTGCAGGTGTGTGCCTGCAAAGATAGGACATGTGTGCACCATTGGGAATGCACGCATTGTTTTCAATGGAGCGAGGCTGCTGCCTGCGGCTCCATAGAAAACAATGCTCTGCCGACACCCCTGCATTCTTTTTCAGGAAAGGGCTTTACATATAAGCCCTTCCCTGAAAAAAAACATTTTTAGGTTAAAAAAAAACTTACCTCTCTGCCGCTGCTGTGACCACCGCGGGCGTGAAGAACACATCTGCCGCATGTGGTAGATGTTTCCTTCACCCCCGCTAGTTAAAAGAATTCCCTGCTGCTACATCTGCCACATCTGTGGCAGATGCAGCAGAGGAATTCTTCAATTCTCAACTGCAGCTGTCACACATGACAGCTGCGGTAGAGAATCTTGCTTCTGGCATTCCCGTCAATAGCTCTTCAGGGAAGGGTTTCATAAGCCCTCCCCTGAAAAGCCATTTTAAAAAGTGTATTAAGAAAAAAAATCAATACTCACATCCCTTCAGCTGCCGGGGCTCAGCCGCGACTTCTGTTCCCGGCTCTGTAGTTCTGAGCTATCAGCAGCTGGGGATTAAAAATCCCTGCATGCTGGTAGCTCTGATTGTGATTGGCTGAGCAGTTCAGCCAATCACAATCAGAGCCACCAGCAGGTGGGGATTTTAAAGTGCTGCATGCTGATAGCTGAAATCTACAGAGCTGGAGAGTGCGGCAGAAGTCGCCGCTGAGCCCCAGCAGCCGTTAATGGCTTTTCAGGGAAGGGCTTCATAAGCTTTTCCCTGAAAAGCCTGTTAAAATAGTGTGAAAAATAAAAAAAACACATAATCACCTGCCGGTGCTCAAATGCCGCTTCAGCAGTTCAGCCAATCACAATCAGAGCTACCAGCAGGCGGGGATTTTAAATCCCCGACTGCTGATAGCTTAGAACTACAGAGCCAGGGACAGCGCCAGAAGTCGCGGCTGAGCCCCGGCAGCTGAAGGGAGGTGAGTATTGTTTTTTTTTTTTTTTAATATACTTTTTTAAATGGCTTTTCAGGGAAGAGCTTATGAAACCCTTCCCTGAAAAGCCATTGACGGGGATACCAGAAGCAGGATTCTCTACCGCAGCTGTCATGTGTGACAGCTGCGATTGAGAATTGAAGAATTCCTCTGCTGCATCTGCCACAGGTGTAGCAGATGTAGCAGCAGGGAATTCTTTTAACTAGCGGGGGTGAAGGAAACATCTGCCGCTTGCGGCAGATGTGTCCTTCACGCCCATGGGGGTCACAGCAGCGGCGGAGAGGTAAGTTTTTCTATTACATAAAAAAAAAATTTTCAGAGAAGGGCTTATATGTAAAGCCCTTTCCTGAAAAGGAATGCAGGGGTGCTGGCAGACCATTGTTTTCTATGGAGCCGCAGGCAGCAGCTTCGGCTCTATTGAAAACAATGTGTACATTCCCAATGGTGCACGCATGTCCTATCTTTGCAGGCACGCACCTGCAAAGTACGAACATGTGAACACCATAGGGAATGCATTGTTGTAAATACAAGCGTGTGTTTGTGCATGCGTATGTGTGACAGCTGTGGTTGAGAATTGAAGAATTCCTCTGCTGCATCTGCCACAGGTATAGCAGATGTAGCAGCAGAGAATTCTTTTAACTAGCGGGGGTCACAGCAGCAGCGGGGAGGTAAGGTTTTTTTCGTTTGTTTTTTTTTACACTAAAATGTTTCTTTTTTAGGGAAGGGCTTATATGTAAAGCCCTTCCCTGAAAAAGAATGCAGGGGGCCGGCAGAGCATTGTTTTCAATGGAGCCGCCGGCAGCAGCCGCGGCTCCATTGACAACAAGCACGCAGCTGCATATACACGTGTTTTTGCTTGTACGTAGGTGCGCACCTATGTATGCACCTATGTACATGCTAAAACACGCTCGTGTGACCCCACCCTAATACATAGCATCATGTATTATAATATATGTTCCTTGGATGCTGATTTTACTGAATCCCCACAGTTTTATAAGCTATTTTCCCAAAATTTAGTTGGCCCCCTTTTATGTGCATTCAACTTACAGATGGTGCAGTTTCCTTCTCAGGCCCTGGCCGCTCATATCTGTGTTATCACTAAGTCCAGATAGGATCCACTGGTCTGTGAGACCTATAGACCAGTTTCCCTTATTAACAATGACATTAAAAACTGTTCTCAAAATTGATCGGTAACTGCCTCCAACCTTGTATTCCGCCTTTGGTTCACACAGACCAAGTGGGTTTTGTGCCCAAAAGGGAATTGAGAGATAACAGGATTACCTCATCATGGTTGATGTAGAAAAGTCCTTTGATCGGCTGCAGTGGGATTTCCTACAGCTAGCCTTGGAGCATGTATGCTTCAGGGTGCTATACTCACACACATAATGGCTTTGCATTCCTTTCCGCAGGTGTGGGTTAATGCATGTCTTTCTAGTCTGTTCTCTCTAATGAACCGTATCAGGCAGGGTTATACGTTGCCCCTACCCCCCTCTTATAAATTATCGTAATAGAATGCCTGGCTAGAGTCTTGTGTTCAAATGAGTTGATCTAGGAGATAGAAGTGAGAAATTTGGTTTAAAAATCCATCTTTGCCGATGATTTACAAATTTTTTTCTCCAACCCTAGCATTAGCTTCCTATGCATCCTTTCTGAATTTCAGTCCTTTGGAGACCTTAGCAATTATAGGTTCAACTTACATAAATCTTAAATGTCAACATCCCTCCAGTCAAAGTTTCTATGCTGGAAAGTTATGCTCCCTTAAATAGACCTCTCGCTCTTTGACCTACCTGAGTGCTCAGAGTTTGTCAAACTAATAGAATGTGTTTTTTTGATCTTTTTTTCCAATACTGAAGAGGATTAATGCAGACTTGCCTGTTTTGGGACACTACCACTCTTGTGGTTTGGGCTTATCCGCTCCTTGAAAACGAATGTTATATAATTGTTTCTGTTCCAGGCCTTACTAATCAACATCCCCAAGTCCTTTTGTCACACATTGAAATCTCTCTTCATTAAATTTGTTTGGGCTGGTTCAAGGCATAGATTAGGATTAGAGATGAGCGAACACGTTCGGCCCCGCCCCTTTTTCGCCCGAACACCGAACTTTGCGAACACTTCAGTGTTCGGGCGAAAAAGTTCGGGGGCCGCCGTGGCAGCGCGGGGGGGTGCGGCGGGGAGTGGGGGGGAGAGGGAGAGAGAGAGGGCTCCCCCCTGTTCCCCGCTACTGCCGCCCGCGCCGCCGCGCATCTCCCCGCCCCCCGGCGGCACCCGGACATTTACGCGCGAACACTGCAGTGTTCGGCAAAGCCGGTGTCCGGGTGCGGATGTGTCCGTAACGGACATGTTCGCTCATCTCTAATTAGGATACAGATATCTTATCAGACCTAAATCACATGGTGGTGTGGGGTTCCCTGATTTTGCACTGTCTTTATGTTGTCTTATGTACTAAATTGGTTCCATCATGGCCCAGGCAAGCAATAAGTTAGGCTGGAGAGTGAGATCTTTTGCACCCACCCATTTTTGCTTTTATGGCTTACTCCATCCCATAAACCTTCCCCCCATATCTGAACTCTTAGGTACTTCGATAATCCTGCACTTTTGTGACAAGAATATGGTAACCCTTGGTCTCTCCTCTAGTCCAAGCCCACTCACCCCATTTTTATAATCAGGCCTTCCCCAGAGGAAGGACTGGTTCCCACATTATAGTTTACTTGACCTTAGAGGCCCCATAGGTGCATCACTATTTATGTGGTGGTTCTCAATTTACAGGGGGTTTTCTAACAATTGTTATTGATGACTTAGTCTCAGGATAGGTAATCAGTAGTTGATTCACTTGGTTTGCTGCTGGGGACCTCAACTGATCAGCTGTTCGAGCGCCCACTGTCAGCGCCATAGCACACGGTACAGAGAAGAAGCTGATCCCTCCAACCTATGTGTAGCGGTCATCATGGCAATTGCAGGCACAGCTCTCCTTAAAATCAATGCCAGCTACACCTGCAATTACAATTGACAGCCACTACAAAGGGATTGGAGCAATCTGCTTCTGCTTCATACCCCTGTGTGTTGCGGCACTGACAGCAGGTACGCAAACAGCTTATCAGTCAGGGTCCCCAGCAGTAGATGCCAGCCAATCAGTTATTGATGACCTATCCTAAGGAATTTTATAGCAACTGCTTGGAAATATCTGTAATTACTGGACAAACTAGAAAACTAATTGTTTTAATGTCATTTTCTTTTACTATATTGTGATGTTTTTAGGATTTACTTTTTCATTTCTACATGTTACAACAATAGTTAGACTAGAAATAGCCCTGTAGACTTCTGCATACATTTCTGAGACATCAGCATAATTTTAACAAACCAGTAAAAAGTCTTAAGGATATTCGCTCTGACTATCTGAAAGGTCATCCCTCTGGCTGCAGCTTCTGATATGTCTAAAGGGCTAAGATTTCTTTCTGTTCACATGTCAAACTAAAACTTTTTAAATCAAAAGCAGTTGTCATTTCGGAGCCTGTCTGATCTGTTATATTGGAATTCTGTGTTTTTTTATTTTTTTATTTTAATTTGAACAGTACATTACTTAGTTCCCTTGAGTTTCCACACTTCTTTTACAAAAAGGGAAAAGTAGAACAGAAAGCAACTTTGACAGGCTTTTAATCATGACAGCAACCTGTTCCTCAGCTGTCTCTCCTCTGAACAAACAAGGTCTTTAGATCACTAAGTTCAAGAAAGCAGGATATTTTTTTTTTTTAAAAAGGTGGCAGTCACACATCGTACCCTCATGCATGAAAAGGACAGGTGAGAATCCTCAGGAGGTATAAGTATGTAAAATGCTCAGGAAATGCATCATAATATTGAGTCAAATGTAGAGATAGTGTTTTGGGAAGGAAAGTGATAAAAGTTTTAGACGGAATGTCACAAAATGAGGAAGAAATGCAGTATGAGGTAGGCGGAATGGTAATTTCTAGGTCTCGAGCATCAATCCAAATACTACACCTGAGCGCATGTCGAAACCAATAATAAGAATGATCACCCATTTTGTACATAGCACCAACCTATTCTGCAGCACTCTGAAGCCATGACAAACAAAGCAGTATTAAAATTGACAAAGACAAGTCTGAACAAGCAATAAAGCCTCATGTCCACGGGGACAGATCCACAGCGGGTCACCCGCACGCGTTATCTGCGCCCCATAGGAATGCATTGGACACTCGCAGGTATTTAAATACCTGCGGATGTCATTTTCCCTTGAAGCGCGGATTGCATGTGCTGGAAAACACCCGCCGCATGCTCCATTTTAGTGCAGGTCTCCCGCGGGGATGGCTCCCGCCAGCTTCTATTGAAGCCTATGGAAGCCGCCCGGATCCGCGGCACACCCACAGCTGAATTCCTGCTCTCCGGCGTGGGAGCACAGGAGAGCAGGAGTTTAAAAAAAAAAAAGAGTGCACGGCAGCGACGGAGGGCAGATCCGCAGCGTCCGGACAGGTAAGTAATTCTTCTTTTTAGGCCTTATGTCCGCGGGAAAGGAGGGGACCCGCTGCAGGATTCTGCATGAAAAATCCGCGGCGGGTCTGATTTTCCCAGTGCACATGAGGCCTAAGGCCTCGGTCACACGGGCGATTTTCCGTGCGATCTGCGCATGCGCATGCGATGTGCGATTTTATAAAACCATTGCTTTGCAATGGTATCGGACACATGAGCGCTTTTTATGCACTCGTCCGATAAATTATAGAACAGAAATCGCAGATCGCACCTATCTGCGATCTGCGATTCCTGTTCTCTTCTCTATATGCGCTCAATGGGGCCGGCGGCAGCAGCGCCGACCCCATTGAGAACATATCCTAGACAAATCATTCTCCTCTGCCACAGCTGTAACAGCTGTGGCAGAGAAGAATGATGTTTGCCCATTGAATTCAATGGAGCCGGCAATACAGCCGGCTCCATTGAAAGCAATGGGCTGCCGGCGATCGCACGATGAATTTTCGGGAAGGGCTTCAAAATATAAGCCCTTCCCTGAAATTCATCCAGAAATGTGTAAAAAGTAAAAAAAATATATATACTCACCTTGTCCCGGCAGACAGAGTTCAGCCGCGGCCGGCCGGCAGTTCTCCTGAACTGCTGTGAGTAGTATTCAGCAGCCGGGGATTTAAAACTCTGCCTGCTGAATGAGCTGCCTCTGATTGGTCACAGCCCTCACCAATCAGAGGCAGCTCTCACTCACCCATTCATGAACTCACTGACTCGCCACTAATTCTCCAACTTCCCGATGTCGTAGAAACTTGAAATTTGGCACGAGCATTGATTATGTCATAAATAGGAAAAGTTAATGGGTCCCAACTTGATTATTCAATTCTAAGCACAAAAGAATTAGCGTTCAAATTTTACGTACGTAATCTAATTCTTTCACTTCCTGATGTCATTTTATATAAAGAAAACATCGCATGGTTACCTCCACATGGTCTTTCCTGTGTATTGCAAAGAACTATGCAAAATGGTGAACATATGTTTTTCCTCAGTATCTCTAAAGTAACCACGACTTCATAAGATTTTCCGTGTGAACACCAGATAAACACCAGTACCAAATTAACCCAGGCGAATTCGGGTATATCAGCTGGTACAGAATATAGGGCACTTAAATAGGGTAATTAAAGCCCAAGACGGAATCGGGGCAAAGTGATTTTTACAGCTAACAGGACACTGCCCAAGGGCATAGTATATTTGGGCAGCCTTCTAACTGATACCTTTCAACAATCAGATCCTTTTGATGTGTTGTAAGCTCTTTATGGACTATTGCTTTAGCTGTAAAATGTAACTAAGTAAATGTCAGGAAAATCTACTAGAAGAGCTGAATTTTGTATTCAATCAACAGAATCGCTGTGAATAATGTCAGCTGTGTTCTGACTACTATTAAACATGAGTTTAAATGGGATTGGTTAAGTTTGAACACAATCACATCCCCAAACATAAAAAAGGTTGATTTTATTTAGCATGACAAAAACATGGCATTTTAACAGAGGTGTGTAGATTTTATTTTTATATCCACTGTATCTCGATTGAGGAGTCAGACCTCTGCTTTTCTTACAAGAAAGGAGTATGATAAGAGGAGAAAGAAGCATTTTTCTATGATAAGATCTATGACACAGTTTCTTATATTTGCCTGTACTATTGATTTTTGCCAAGTATTTTAAAACAATGGTGACCATTTAAGCACTGCAAATTAAAAGGGTTGTCCGAGTTAAAAAAAAAAAGAAACAGAGGGCAAGAAATATTTAAAGACAACAAATTAAGTTAAACTCACCTGTTTAGTCTCCGCTGGTATAGGACCACTATTCTGGTCTTCTTCTCCAAGTATTGTTTCCATGATGCTGAGGTGAGAATCATGGGCCTCCGCATTGTATGGCTTAAAGACCACTAAGGCCTATGTTTAACTGCAGTAGCCACGTCGGTTCACAGACACATAGCCACCTGATTAGGTAAGCAATGCCTGGTGGAGAGGACTGGAGCAGCAACACTAGTATTGCTGGGATTGGACTGGTGCGTTTAACTTATTTCATTGTTTTTCAACATTTCTTGCCCCCTGTGAATTTTTAAAACTCAGACAACACCCTAAGAAGGACAACGTTGATTAAAAAAGTGTAACTAGATCTTCTGATATGTGGGCCTAGGGCAAAAAATCATTATATTTAAAAACATGAAAGAAAGAAAAAGTCAATAACTTGGATGTTTTTTAAAGGATATATTCACTTTAAGATAATATATGTCCAATTTTCAATTTGGTTTAAAGTTCACCTGTGTTCTTCTGTGTATACAGAGTTTTACTCAGCAATATGCATCTATATTAAGGGACTTATTTAGAAACTTAAACTAACTTCTGTTTCTTGCGGAGCTGAAGAGAGAGCAGCAATGCACGGCAGTTTACCACTGCCTGTCAATATGCCATCTGGCAAAAGCAAACAAATATATGGAGTTTGGGACCAAAACTCAGCGCTGCTGTGTAACTGATGAGTTACTGTGTCAGCAAAACTTATTTACAGTGAAAATGAATAGGTTATGTAGGTTCATCAAAGCCGTAGCATGATAACATCGTAACAAATGCTAACTCTACGATTGAAACTTCTGCCTTTGACCAGGAGCCGTCATAGCAATCGCTTTCACAGTGGCTGCCATTATGATCCTTTTACGGAGACCTAATAAAATCTCAATGCAAAGGAATTATTCTGCGGTCAATGTTCATGTACTCAATAAAAGTGCCCGCTCTGCAGTAGTTGCTGCAAACATTTTGACTCATAGACTTTAATCTCCAAAGAACTGAAGATCACATGAGGAACTGTCAGTATGAACCAATTTTATATATAGTCTGAGAAGAAGTAGGATTCGACTTAATAACTGGCAAACATTTAGTGTTTGAAGTGAAATGAATTTTCAAACTTCATATAAAGAAATCTTAAGGCACCTTTCACACAAGAAATGTTAATTTGCTCTCCCTTCAAGCGGACATAATTTCACATTCGATATCCGATGTCACATGACCGGGAGTGCAGAAAGATGATTGGAGGTAAACACACTGAAACAAGGTCCTGCCAGCTACAAAAAAGCCAGAAGATGGACACTGGACCTGACGGGATGTGAGCATGATCTCTCTGTATGTGTTTGTGGGGCTGCGTGCCCTGCATTTTTTCAAGTTGTCGCTGGGGGAACCAACGGTCTCCTTGGCAACTTGTAAACAATGCAGGGCCTGGTAACGTGAACGCAGTGCCGAGAAAACAATTGTAATTGCGTTAGATGGGTCTCTTATCTTTTCTATAGGCACTGCGTTCGCGTTAGATGCTGAACACACGACATGTCGCATCTCCTTTTCTGCACTCGACCTTCGTACGTTCAGCGCAGCCCTCCATCTGCATGTGGAAATGCTTTCATTTAGAAAGCATTGCCCACAGCCATGGCATTAGACACAAGCGTTCAGAGCCTCGTCTAACGCGATGAACAAACGCATGTGGAAAAGGGGCCGAAGACCCCATTTCTTCTGAAAGTCGTTTTGCCAAAGAGTCAACTCACACTTTCCAAAAGTTTCTAGAACTTGTTTATAAGTTCATTAGTGCCTTGAGCAAAACTACATCCTGTACCAACACAAAGGAAAGGGCAGAATGTAAAGAAAGAAAATATGGTCACCGGACCACAAGACACGTTTCTTCTTTACAAAAATCGATATTATATCGCCTTAAAGTATGAATGATACCGATATATCGGACATAATAATCGATGAAAAGTATCGCCAAAGCATTAGCGATATATTGATATTTCGATGTATCGGTTTTCGATGTCCCAACCTTACACAGGATGGAATTGCCCACAGATGCTAATTTTTGTCAATTAGTGCAAATTTTGTTGCATTTTTAACTATGGAATGCGTTTTGAGGAACGTCTTGTGGAATTCCTTCTATTTCTTTTTTACACAGACTTTAATTGCGGAATTACATCTCCTGTATGTTTGAAATCTGCAACAAGAATTCCACAAGACATGCTTAATTCTGCAGTAAGCTTTTCTGCTGCAGAATTTCATCTTGTGGTTTTGAGGTAAAGATGCAAGGATTATAACAGTTACAGAATTCAAGCCCCATAGGGATAATATTGTGATCCAGAAATGTCCGTGCGAACTAATTTAGTCCCATGTGAGAGGTCCCTAACGAGGATTTGTCTGCGCTCCTTATCTGTGTGTTTTAGTAAATACTTCTATTTGCCAATGTTGTATTTTTTTTTAACTCTGTGGTGTTTCTTTGTTTTTGTTTTGCTTTTTCCTGGAAATGTATGAATTAATTGATAGCTGGGTTCTACTATTCCCCTTGTCAACAGGATGTATTCATGCACAGTTTAAGAACAGAGAAATATAAAAGGCTCCAGCGTTACTGGGTGTGTTTGACCAAGAGAAATAGAGAAAAGGACACTTTTCACAGAGGAGAGCTAGGGTCCAACGGGTCTCCTCTACATTCAGGCTCGTATATCAATCACCAATGAATAAGAGGGATATCTTCTGATAGTTTATTCCAAAAAATGGTATTAGAATGTAAAAATAATAGACAGAAAACATACAAATGGTAGACAACGCACGTTAAAAGGTCAAAGGACACCTTCTTTTTCAAGTAACCATGGAGTTTGGCACTACCAGCACTGATTTGATTGGTGTTGACAAGGGGAGTGTAATACTCAGCTGTCAATTTATCCATACATTTCCAGAAGGAGTAAAAAAGGAACATCAGAACCCTGAATTCAAGGAAAAAATGTTCAAGAATTGTTATTTTATAGGGAATACAATTTACTAAAACAGACATTTCAAGGGAGATAACAAATACTTTGCAATCATTGCTTAAAGGGCCACACACAGAAAAACTAATTTTACCATCCCTGCCACCTCACCTGATTGCCTGGCTGTCACAGTCTGAATATCTCCTACGTATATTACAGTCTCTTCTATGCAGTTCAGCCTCCTTTCTAACATTTATCAGGCACCATCTTGATGCTGAGCCTTCTCACTGCTTTCTCTTTTTATTCTGTGATATCAATATCATGATGCATCAGCACAACATTACATAATTAGCAAGAGATAGTACCGTCTATGTAATTATCCTTACCTTCTATATTCAGCTAAATAATCTGCAGACCATAAGTATACAGCTGGGAGCCTGAGTTGTGATCTCCTTCATTATAATTGTTTGACAGGAGCCTCTAATCATCAGCAGTAACTGTGATAGGAGTTTATTTGTGTTCCTTTAGAGAACTTGCGTGGCAGGGTCCAATATACAGGTATTAGACTTTTTGAGAGCACATAAACCCAAGTAAATCTCAAGTTGTCCGAATGAGACCACATGACTTACCTAAGGAAAGGACTCCAGGAAGTTTCATGTAGAAAGGGATAACTAACCAAGGTAATATTAGCCAATTTATATATACTGGGGGGCTAGTTACATAATGAATGGGGGGGAAAAAAATCACCGGAGTGTCACTTTAATGAACGCTTTCCATTTCAATTCCTCACTGTTTTCAAGATCTTAATTTGAGTTTCATGAAATGGAACATTTTTGTTTGCATCCAGAGGCTGAACACCTGTACAGACATGATACCTCTCACAGCTGATAGTTTGCCACAATTGTAGTTACTGTAGATAATTCATTGGGAAATAGTACCATAGATCATGTTTAAGATGGATACAAGGGTATCCTGATGGACTCCATAAACTTTAATTGGTTCCATTGGGGTTTTAGTATTTTTGACAGCAGCACTAGCAATGTAAACTGCTCTATGCTTGCGTTAAAAAGCATCAGAAAGCTTGATGGAAACACAGACTGAGGCCTCATGTCCACGGGAAAAATCAGGCCCGCTACGGATTCTCCATGGAGAATCTGCAGCGGGTCCCTCCTGCCCCGCGGACATGAGGGCTGAAAATAGCAATTACTCATCTCTCCGCACGCTCCGGATCTTCCCTTCTTCATGGCTTCATCTTCTCTCCATCACGGCCGGATCTTCTTTCTTCGGCCCGGTGGATGTGCACGGCACGCCGGCTGCGTGCCGTGCGCATGCGCCGGCCCGAAGAAAGAAGATCCATCCGCGATGGAGAGAAGATCAAGCCGCGAAGAAGGGAAGATCCAGAGCAGGTGAGTATATTCTGATTTTAGGTCTCCCGCGGATCCGGACGGCTTCCATAGGCTTCAATAGAAGCCTGCGGGAGCCGTCCGGCGGGAGACCCACACCTAAATGGAGCATGGTCCATTTTTTTTCATGCTCGATATTTTTTTTAATTCACTTTTATTGACCATCCGCGGGTATTTATCTACCCGCGGGTGGTCAATGCATCCCTATGGGATGTGGATCCGCATGCGGGTGATCCGCTGCGGATTTAAAACCATCTTTTGCCCGTGGACATGAGGCCTAATCCCACATTGTGCAGGTGTGAACAGAACATAACCAGCATGGACCCCAGACTGATACATTTTATTAAGGCCAGCTTCACACAGGCTTAGGCTTTATTCACATGAGCGTATATCGGCCGTGTTTTCATGGCTGGCTGATATACGCTACCCATCTGATACATTGGTTTCCCATACCGCAGCTCAGATGGCTGTTTTTGGTGCGTAAAAGTACAGTAAAACATGCACATGCGCAGTGCAAATGCACATGTAAATAAGCATATGCCCATGTGACATACGCTTCCTTCACACAATCGTATATGTTTATATATTCACCCATACGTACCATAAAATCGCATGAATGAAGAGTTGTAACGATCGAGTCCTCACCCTCATTCGGATATTTGCAGCCATTCACACGGCCACTGCTGCGTATTGGCAAAAAAATATGCAGAAGTGATAAAAAACATTGATTGCTGTAAAATGCTCAGAATGACAATTAATGCTTAAATTGGGCCACCTGTGTTCCTTTCCAAGCATTGTACGCTGGATATTTCCCCCTCCCTCCTTTTTCTAGCTTCCATTGAAGTTTATAGGAGCTTCCTGCGTACCTCAGCAAAAGAAAGGGTAAGACCTATCTTTTCACGACGCGTATAAAATTGGTGACTGAAAACGATCACGTATGTGCTATTTTTCACGGCGTGATTTTTTTATGTGGCCAAAAATCATTCATCTGAATGAATACATTGAAATGCAAGGCTTCAAATGGTCGCGATTTTTTTACGATTCTTGATCGGATTTCACCACTTTTCTGTGGACATGAAATCAGTACTAAAAATAAGCAACATAAATTGACATGTTGCATATTTCAAGTCTGCATCACAGGTCAATTTATGCTGCAAATGTTGTTCAGAGTTTGGGTGGGATTTCTAAAATCCAATCAACAATGCTTGCACTATAAATGCTGTGGATTTTCTGCATTCGATAACTTTGCAGAAAAACTGCAGCATTTCTGACTGGTGGAAACATACTGTAGTTTATGGGAGTTACAAAAAAACTGTTTCTATAATACCCTTAGGGGGAAATAGATTAAAACTGGTACAGAGGGAATAGTGGAGTACAGTAAAGTTTGCCATAGTTAACTAGTCTTCTTTTAATTGGCACAATTTTTTATACACCCTCCCATAGACTACAATAGAAATAGATGGCCAGCTCTACACTTCATCTCTTCCCATATGTGGCCACTTTGCATTCCCAAACAAGGGTCAGAAAACCTCCATTCTGATATTCGCAGGTCACTTATTGCTTATTCTAAGTATATACTATTAATATTTGTAGTTGCATATGGTATAATTTGTGCAAACCATAGTTTGATAATTTAACTGTTTAGTTATTCTTTTTCCTCTGATTTAGCACATATGTCAAGTAACTTTGCTCCAGAAGTTTAGGATTGAAATGGTTACTCTCTTGACAAAGTAGAAGTGCTAATCTTCCAGTATGCTGGGCTTTCCAGTGACTGCCTACAGTGAAACACCTGCTTGGTGGCTTTATCGCTTGCAAGAACATTTCCATCACTGGGGCATTCATGGACCAAAGAGCATGTATATACGGACAGTTGCATCTTGTTACCATGGGTATTTGTGTGGGAATTAATTCTATGTACAATGCAGGGAGACAGACTCCTGATCTAACTGCAGGATAGGTAATGGTATAGGAGATTAAACCTGACAATTAAAAGAAAAGGGAAGAAGGAGTCTGACAAATCAGCCAAGCGACCAAAGCATAATGGGAATAGGAGAGTGGAGTAGCATGTCTTTCATCTTTTAGTTTTCACCTTAAAACGGCAACCATGCTTTATAAATAAGATAACAACAAAGAACAAAACGGAACAAAGTAGACACAAGTCTGGACATATTGCAGTGTTCAGGTGTGGCACCTAGAAGTAATGCAGTAACCTGCATTGCGAGAGTCCTTGTTATCTATCTATCTATCTATCTATCTATCTATCTATCTATCTATCTATCTATCTATCTATCTATCTAATATCTATCTAACTGTCTCATATCTATCTATCTATCTATCTATCTATCTATCTATCTATCTAATATCTATCTAACTGTCTCATATCTATCTATCTATCTATCTATCTAATATCTATCTAACTGCCTCATATCTATCTATCTATCCATCTATCTATCTTTGTCTATGCATCTCAGATCTATCTAATATCTATCTAACTGCCTCATATATATCTATCTATGTCTATGCATCTCAGATCTATCTAATATCTATCTAACTGTCTCATATCTATTTATGTATCTTCTATCTATCTCATATCTATCTATCTCTCTATCTAATATCTATCTAACTGCCTCATATCTATCTATCTATCTATCTATCTATCTATCTATCTATCTATCTATCTATCTATCTATCTATCTATCTAATATCTATCTAACTGCCTCATATCTATCTATCTATCTATCTATCTATCTATCTATCTATCTATCTATCTATCTATCTGTCTGTCTCATATCAATTTATGTATCTTCTATCTATCTCATATCTATCTATCTATCTATCTATCTATCTATCTGACTCATATCTATCTGTCTCTTATTTATCTCATATCTATCTGTCTATATTCCTCATATCTATCTATCTATCTATCTATCTATCTATCTATCTATCTATCTATCTATCTATCTATCTATCTGTCTCATATCTATCTATCTATCTATCTATCTATCTATCTATCTATCTATCTACTATTAGAGATGAGCGAACGTACTCGTCCGAGCTTGATACTCGTTCGAGTATTAGCGTGTTCGAGATGCTCGTTATTCGAAACGAGCACCACGCGATGTTCGAGTTACTTTCACTTTCATCTCTGAGACGTTAGCGCGCTTTTCTGGCCAATAGAAAGGCAGGGAAGGCATTACAACTTCCCCCTGCGACGTTCAAGCCCTATACCACCCCCCTGCAGTGAGTGGCTGGCGAGATCAGGTGTCACCCGAGTATATAAATCGGCCCCTCCCGCGGCTCGCCACAGATGCATTCTGACAGAGATCAGGGAAAGTGCTGCTGATGCCGGAGCTGCTATAGGGAGAGTGTTAGGATTGATTTTAGGCTTCAAGAACCCCAACGGTCCTTCTTAGGGCCACATCTGACCGTGTGCAGTACTGTTGAGGCTGCTTTTAGCAGTGTTGCACATTTTTTTTGTATATCAGCCATGCAGAGCATTGCGTCCAGAGCATTGCGTCCTGCAGTAATTTTACATAGTCCAGAGCCAGTAGTGGTGAGGCAGGGACAGTGAAAGACATATACAGTCTATATAGGCAGTGGGCTTTTCCAAAAAAATTTGGGGAAAAAAAATCTATTTGGGCTGCCTGTGACCGTCTTCAGTGTACTGCGTCTCTGCTGGGGGTAGTTGTCCTAATTCATACGCAGCCAGCTAAGTGTTACAGCAGGCTTGCGCAAAATTCTTTCCTGGCTCTGCGTTGCCTCTTACATCACCGCTGTCATCCTGTCCAGAGTGAAACAGTCTGCAGTAATTTTACATAGTCCAGGGCCAGTAGTGGTGGTGAGGCAGGGACAGTGAAAGACATATACAGTCTATATAGGCAGTGGGCTTTTCCAAAAAAATTTGGGAAAAAAAATCTATTTGGGCTGCCTGTGACCGTCCTCAGTGTACTTTGTCTCTGCTGGGGATAGTTGTCCTAATTGATACGCAGCCAGCTAAGTGTTACAGCAGGCTTCCGCAAAATTCTTTCCTGGCTCTGCATTGCCTCTTACATCACCGCTGTCATCCTGTCCAGAGTGAAACAGTCTGCAGTAATTTTACATAGTCCAGGGCCAGTAGTGGTGGTGAGGCAGGGACAGTGAAAGACATATACAGTCTATATAGGCAGTGGGCTTTTCCAAAAAAATTTGGGAAAAAAAATCTATTTGGGCTGCCTGTGACCGTCCTCAGTGTACTTTGTCTCTGCTGGGGGTAGTTGTCCTAATTCATACGCAGCCAGATAAGTGTTACAGCAGTCTTGCGCAAAATTCTTTCCTGGCTCTGCTGTGCGTTCCGTAAGCGAAGTCAGCCTCCAACCACAGGCCAATAAGCGGCACATTTAATTACAGCGTTCTGTTTCTGCACTACTGGTAATACAGCATGCTGAGGGGTAGGGGTAGCCCTAGAGGACATGGACGCGGGCAAGGACGCGGAGGCCCAAGTCAGGGTGTGGGCACAGGCCGAGCTCCTGATCCAGGTGTATCGCAGCCGACTGCTGCGGGATTAGGAGAGAGGCACGTTTCTGGCGTCCCCACATTCATCTCACAATTAATGGATCCACGCGGTAGACCTTTATTAGAAAATGAGCAGTGTGAGCAGGTCCTGTCGTGGATGGCAGAAAGTGCATTCAACAATCTATCGACCACCCAGACTTCTGCGCCGTCCACTGCTGCAACTCTGAATTCTCTGGCTGCTGCTCCTCCTTCCTCCCAGCCTTCTCACTCCATTACAATGACACATTCTGAGGAGCAGGCAGACTCCCAGGAACTGATCTCGGGCCCCTGCCCAGAATGGGCAGCAATGGTTCCTCTCCAACCGGAGGAATTTGTCGTGACCGATGCCCAACCTTTGGAAAGTTCCCGGGGTTCGGGGGATGAGGCTGGGGACTTCCGGCAACTGTCTCAAGAGCTTTCAGTGGGTGAGGAGGACGATGACGATGAGACACAGTTGTCTATCACTCAGATAGTAGTAATTGCAGTAAGTCCGAGGGAGGAGCGCACAGAGGATTCGGAGGAAGAGCAGCAGGACGATGAGGTGACTGACCCCACCTGGTTTGCTAAGTCTACTGAGGACAGGTCATCAGAAGGGGAGGCAAGTGCAGCAGCAGGGCAGGTTGGAAGAGGCAGTGCGGTGGCCAGGGGTAGAGGCAGGGCCAGACCGAATAATCCACCAACTGTTTCCCAAAGCGCCCCCTCGCGCCATGCCACCCTGCAGAGGCCGAGGTGCTCAAAGGTCTGGCAGTTTTTCACTGAGAGTGCAGATGACCAACGAACAGTGGTGTGCAACCTTTGTCGCGCCAAGATCAGCTGGGGAGCCACCACCACCAGCCTCACCACCACCAGCATGCGCAGACATATGATGGCCAAGCACCCCACAAGGTGGGACGAACGCCGTTCACCGCCTCCGGTTTGCACCACTGCCTCTCCCCCTGTGCCCCAACCTGCTACTGAGATCCAACCCCCCTCTCAGGAGACAGGCACTACCGTCTCCCGGCCTGCACCCACACCCTCACCTCCGCTGTCCTCGGCCCCATCCAGCAGTGTCTCTCAGCGCAGCGTCCAGGCGTCGCTAGCGCAAGTGTTTGAGCGCAAGCGCAAGTACGCCGCCATGCACCCGCACGCTCAAGCGTTAAACATGCACATAGCCAAATTGATCAGCCTGGAGATGCTGCCATATAGGCTTGTGGAAACGGAGGCTTTCAAAAACATGATGGCGGCGGCGGCCCCGCGCTACTCGGTTCCCAGTTGCCACTACTTTTCCCAATGTGCCGTCCCAGCCCTGCACGACCACGTCTCCCGCAACATTGTACGCGCCCTCACCAACGCGGTTACTGCCAAGGTCCACTTAACAACGGACACGTGGACAAGCACAGGCGGGCAGGGCCACTATATCTCCCTGACGGCACATTGGGTGAATTTAGTGGAGGCTGGGACCAAGTCAGAGCCTGGGACTGCTCACGTCCTACCCACCCCCAGAATTGCGGGCCCCAGCTCGGTGCTGGTATCTGCGGAGGTGTATGCTTCCTCCACTAAACCACCCTCCTCCTCCTCCTCCAACGCAACCTCTGTCTCGCAATCAAGATGTGTCAGCAGCAGCAGCACGTCGCCAGCAGTCGGTGTCGCGCGGCGTGGCAGCACAGCGGTGGGCAAGCGTCAGCAGGCCGTGCTGAAACTACTCAGCTTAGGAGAGAAGAGGCACACGGCCCACGAACTGCTGCAGGGTCTGACAGAGCAGACCGACCTCTGGTTTCGCCGCTGAGCCTCCAACCGAGCATGGTCGTGTGTGACAACGGTCGTAACCTGGTGGCGGCTCTGCAGCTCGGCAGCCTCACGCACGTGCCATGCCTGGCCCATGTCTTTAATTTGGTGGTTCAGCGCTTTCTGAAAAGCTACCCACACTTGTCAGACCTGCTCGGAAAGGTGCGCCGGGTCAGTGCACATTTCCGCAAGTCCAAAACGGACGCTGCCACCCTGCGGACCCTGCAACATCGGTTTAATCTGCCAGTGCACCGACTGCTGTGCGACGTGCCCACACGGTGGAACTCTACGCTCCACATGTTGGCCAGACTCTATGAGTAGCGTAGAGCTATAGTGGAATACCAACTCCAACATGGGCGGCGCAGTGGGAGTCAGACTCCTCAATTCTTTACAGAAGAGTGGGCCTGGTTGGCAGACATCTGCCAGGTCCTTGGAAACTTTGAGGAGTCTACCCAGATGGTGAGCGGGGATGCTGCAATCATTAGTGTCACCATTCCTCTGCTATGCCTCTTGAGAAGTTTCCTGCAAAGCATAAAGGCAGACGCTTTGCACTCGGAAACGGATGCGGGGGAAGACAGTATGTCGCTGGATAGTCAGAGCATCCTCATGTCTGTATCTCAGCGCGTTGAGGAGAAGGAGGAGGAGGAGGGGGAGGAGCATGAGGAGGAGGGGGAAGAGACAGCTTGGCCCACTGCTGAGGGTACCCATGCTGCTTGCCTGTCATCCTTTCAGCGTGTATGGCCTGAGGAGGAGGAGGAGGAGGAGGAGGATCCTGAAAGTGATCTTCCTAGTGAGGACAGCCATGTGTTGCGTACAGGTACCCTGGCACACATGGCTGACTTCATGTTAGGATGCCTTTCTCGTGAACCTCGCGATACACGCATTCTGGCCACTAAGGATTGCTGGGTGTACACAGTGCTCGACCCACGGTATAAGGAGAACCTTTCCACTCTTATACCCGAAGAGGAAAGGGGTTCGAGAGTGATGCTATACCACAGGACCCTGGCGGACAAACTGATGGTAACATTCCCATCCGACAGCGCTAGTGGCCGAAGGCGCAGTTCCGAGAGCCAGGTAGCAGGGGAGGCTCGGAAATCAGGCAGCATGTACAGCGCAGGCAGGGTAACACTCTCCAAGGCCTTTGCCAGCTTTATGGCTCCCCAGCAAGACTGTGTCACCGCTCCCCAGTCAAGGCTGAGTCGACGGGAGCACTGTAAAAGGATGGTGAGGGAGTACGTAGTCGATCGCACGACCGTCCTCGGTGACGCTTCTGCCCCCTACAACTACTGGGTGTCGAAGCTGGACATGTGGCCTGAACTCGCGCTGTATGCCCTGGAGGTGCTTGCTTGTCCTGCGGCTAGCGTCTTGTCAGAGAGGGTGTTTAGTGCGGCTGGGGGAATCATCACAGATAAGCATACACGCCTGTCAACCGACAGTGCCGACAGGCTTACACTCATAAAGATGAACAAAGCCTGGATTTCCCCAGACTTCTCTTCTCCACCAGCGGACAGCAGCGATACCTAAACAATATGTAGGCTGCACCCGTGGATGGAAGCATCGTTCTCTATCACCATCAAAAACGTGGACCTTTTAGCTTCATCAATCTGTGTATTATATTCATCCTCCTCCTCCTGCTCCTCCTCCTGAAACCTCACGTAATCACGCCGAACGGGCAATTTTTCTTAGGCCCACAAGGCTCAGTCATATAATTTTTGTAAACAATTTTTATACGTTTCAATGCTCATTAAAGCGTTGAAACTTGCACCTGAACCAATTTTTATTTTAACTGGGCTGCCTCCAGGCCTAGTTACAAATTAAGCCACATTAACCAAAGCAATTAATGGGTTTCACCTACCCTCTTGGTTGGGCATGGGCAATTTTTCTGAGGTACATTAGTACTATTGGTACACCAATTTTTTTGGGCCCTCGCCTACAGTGTAATCCTATTAATTTTTAGCCCACCTGCATTAAACCTGACATTACCTCAGCTGTGCTGGGCACTGCAATGGGATATATTTATGTACCGCCAGTGGGTTCCAGGGAGCCACCCATGCTGTCGGTCCACACGGAGTTGCAACTGCATGTGTCCACTTCTAAAGAACCCCAGTCTGACTGGGGCATGCAGTGTGGGCCGAAGCTCACCTGCATTAAACATGACATTACCTCAGCTGTGCTGGGCACTGCAATGGGATATATTTATGTACCGCCGGTGGCTTCCTGGGACCCACCAATGCTGTCGGTCCACACGGAGTTGTAACTGCATGTGTCCACTTCTAAAGAACCCCAGTCTGACTGGGGCATGCAGTGTGGGCCGAAGCCCACCTGCATTAAACCTGACGTTAGCTTTGCTGTCCAGGGCACTGCAATGGGATATATTTATGTACCGCCAGTGGGTTCCAGGGAGCCACCCATGCTGCCGGTCCACACGGAGTTGTAACTGCATGTGTCCACTTCAAAAGAACCCCAGTCTGACTGGGGCATGCAGTGTGGGCCGAAGCCCACCTGCATTAAACCTGACGTTAGCTTTGCTGTCCAGGGCACTGCAATGGGATATATTTATGTACCGCCAGTGGGTTCCAGGGAGCCACCCATGCTGTCGGTCCACACGGAGTTGTAACTGCATGTGTCCATTTCTAAAGAACCCCAGTCTGACTGGGGCATGCAGTGTGGGCCCAAGCCCACCTGCATTAAACCTGACGTTAGCTTTGCTGTCCAGGGCACTGGAATGGGATATATTTATGTACCGCCAGTGGATTCCAGGGAGCCACCCATGCTGTCGGTCCACACGGAGTTGTAACTGCATGTGTCCACTTCTAAAGAACCCCAATCTGGCTGGGGCATGCAGTGTGGGCCGAAGCCCACCTGCATTAAACATCACATTATCTCAGCTGTGCTGGGCACTGCAATGGGATATATTTATGTACCGCCAGTGGCTTCCTGGGACCCACCCATGCTGTCGGTCCACACGGAGTTGTAACTGCATGTGTCCACTTCTAAAGAACCCCAGTCTGACTGGGGCATGCAGTGTGGGCCCAAGCCCACCTGCATTTAATCTGACGTTAGCTCTGCTGTCCAGGGCACTGCAATGGGATATATTTATGTACAGCCGGTGGGTTCCAGGGAGCCACCCATGCTGTGGGTGCACACGGAATTCCCATTGCGGAGTTGTACCTGCCTGTGACTATTTATAAAAAAAACGCGGTCTGACTGGGGCATGCAGACACCTTGACAGAATGAATAGTGTGCGGCACATAGGTTCCCCATTGCTATGCCCACGTGTGCAGCTCCTGATGGCGGTGGCACAGGATTATATTTCTCATTGCTTCTGTACAGCATTGTGGCTATGGCCCTGCCCCTTTTAAAGAGGGTCGCTGCCTAGTCGTGCCAACCCTCTGCAGTGTGTGCCTGCGGTTCCTCCTTATGGCAGACGCACTTATAAATAGACATGAGGGTGGTGTGGCATGAGGGCAGCTGAAGGCTGCGCAGGGACACTTTGGTGTGCGCTGTGGACACTGGGTCGTGCGGCGGGGGGTTGGACAGCATGTAACCCAGGAGAAGTGGCAGCGGAGTCTCATGCAGGCAGTGATTGTGCTTTGTTGGAGGTAGTGTGGTGCTTAGCTAAGGTATGCATTGCTAATGAGGGCTTTTCAGAAGTAAAAATTGTTGGGAGGGGGGGGGCACTCTTGCCGCTATTGTGGCTTAATAGTGGGACCTGGGAACTTGAGATGCAGCCCAACATGTAGCCCCTCGCCTGCCCTATCCGTTGCTGTGTCGTTCCCATCACTTTCTTGAATTGCCCAGATTTTCACAAATGGAAACCTTAGCGAGCATCGGCGATATACAAAAATGTTCGGGTCGCCCATTTACTTCAATGGGGTTCGTTATTCGAAACGAACCCTCGAGCATCGCAAAAATTTCGTCCCGAGTAACGAGCACCCGAGCATTTTGGTGCTCGCTCATCTCTATCTACTATCTATCTATCTACTAAGCTATATAGCTATACTTTGTCTAGCAGTAAGGATACTGTTGGACTAATTGGTTATTACCAATGTAGGTGCTATGTTGCACTAAACAGAGGAAGGACCCAACAAAAAAGGACTTTTATCATCAAATTGTCTAGAAGGACAAATTAAGCCCCTGCTCTCTATTAATTTAACATGACATGCTTAATCTCAGCACTTATTAGATGTGCATACATCCCAAGAAAGTGTATGGGGATTTGTTGGCACACAGCAGTTTGCCCACATAAAATGCATGTGTGAGAGAGCCCTTAGGCCAGTTTCACACAGGAGAGATTTGTGTGTTACGAGATGCACAAATCTCGCACGAATATGAACTCCGTTCTTTTGAATGGGGTCATACACATGAGCGATTTATTTTTTTTTTCCCTGTGGGGGAAAGAAATCCTTGCATATCCTATCTTTGGACGTGCCACATCGCCTATTGTTTTCAATGGGGCTGGCAGCAGTATCGCACCACATGCTAGATGTATGTGCTGTGATGTTTCCTCATTGAAAACAATGGGAGACACTCTGTGATTCTCCATTATAGCTGTCAGCATCGAATCTGCGACGAAATCACATGTTGGCGAGCTAGATATCAGGCCATGTTTCATGGCCCAATATCACACTTGGCCATATGAAATTTGCCTTGTTAGTGCAAACCAATATTTGCTATAGAATATGCTTATGGGGTCTAAATTCAATGTTAGAGGTAAGCTGAGCTCAGGAGAATAACTATCACCACATCAACTCTTAGCATGATCAAAGTTAGCTGTTTATTGATTGACAGGCCTCAGTTTTTTAGAGGCACATGGTCTAATTACAATAATTCAAATCTAATTTAATTCATTTATTACCATTGGTCAAAGAAACATAAACATGCATTGAATTCAATGGAGCCGGCAATACAGCAGGTTCCACTGACAGCAATGGGCTGCCGGCGTGAGCGGGATGAATTGTCGGGAAGGGCTTAAATATAGAAGCCCTTCCCTGCAATTCATCCAGAAATGTGTATAAAAAAAAAATATATACCGTATATACCGGCGTATAAGGCGACAGGGCGTATAAGACGACCCCCCAACTGTCACCTTATGCGCCGGGAATACAGCAGAGCAAAAAAAAAAAATCATTACTCACCTCCCCCGGCGTTCTGCGGCGCTGCTGCAGGATGTCGCTCCCTCCTGGTCCCTGGCAGAGCATTGCTTTCTGGACGTGCCTTCAGCCAATCACAGCCATTCAATGACATCATTGAATGGCTGTGATTGGCTAACACACGTGCGCCTTCAGCCAATCACAGCCATTCAATGATGTCATTGAATGGCTGTGATTGGCTGACGGCGTGTGTTAGCTAATCACATTATTAGCTTTCTGGAGGCGGGGATTTCAAGCCCCGCATTCAGAAAGCAATGCTCTGCCGGGGACCAGGAGGGAGCGACAGCCTGCAGCAGCGCCACAGAACGCCGGGGGAGGTGAGTAATGATTTTTTTTTTTTGACACTTTCTTTTTTTTGTATTACCGGCGTATAAGATGACCCCCGACTGGCTCCCGATTTTTGGGGGTTCAAAAGTCGTCTTATACGCCGGTATATACGGTACTTTAATTATAAACAATCATTGTTTAGAGAGAGACAGGAGAAAAGGTTGCAATGACTTGAGACATTCAATCTAAGGCCTTGGAATATTCTAATCATCGAGGTCCCTTCCTATTCTTCAATACAGTTTAGCAAATCTTGTTGAAGAAAAAGTACAAAATAATTGAAACAGAAGATTGCTGAGCTACTTGCTCACAAAATGGCTGCGCATAGGATAGAGCATGGAGTCATATTCATTTCACTAACAGACCTATGCCATATTAATGTTTATTGCAACTAGGCATAGTAAAATAGATTGTGAAAAAATAACATACATTCATCTAATTCAGCTTATTATCCTGCTCTGTTAATCCGGAAGAAAGGCAAAAAAACAAAAAGCAAAAGCCAAATTTTCTCATTTTAGATAACAAGATTCCTTCCCAACTATAAATCTGGTCATCACAATAAGTCCCAGGACCAGCAACCCTTCTGAACTAATCTAGTAGTGACTATAATATGTAATATTGTTACGGTGAAGAAAGGTGTCCAGGCTCCCCTTGAACTCTTTTAGTGAGTTCGCCATCACTGCTCTTACAGTAGAGAACCCCATTCTATGTCAGCGTACAAACCTTCTTTCCTCTATACGTAGAGGATTCCCCCTTGTTACAGTCACAGTCCTGTGTATAACTAGATGATGAGAGAGATCTCTGTATTGTTCCCTGATATATTTATACATATTTAATAGAGTATTCCTCAGACAGCTTTTCTTAAAAAAAAAAAATGGCACCAATGTTGATAACCTCTCTTGGTATTGTAGTCCGCCCATCTCAGTTATTACTTTAATTGCTCACTTCTAAACACACTCTAGCTCTGATATGTCCTTCTTGAGTACCAGAGCTCAAAACTGTACACAATATTCTATGTGCAGTCTGACCAGTGATTTGTAAAGCGGAAGAACAATGTTCTCATCATGTGCAACAATTTTTGGCGGATTTTCTTCTCCGTTTATCAAAAGTCATAACTTTTTTATTTTTTCGTCGACATGGCCGTATAAGGGCTTGTTTTTTGCGTGGCGAGCTGTAGTTTTTATCGGTGCCACTTTTAGGTACATAGACTATATTGTAAAACTTTTTTTTTTTTTTTTTAATGATAGCAGGGAGAGAAAACCCATCAATTCTGCCATAGATTTTTTTTTTTTTTTTACAGCGTGAAATGATTAAATGCATGATTAAATGCAGCATAAATGAGACATTCCATTTTTTCTGCGGACTGGTACGGTTACAACGATACCAAAATTCTTACATTTTTTTTAGGTTTTCCCACTTTTCTGCAATAAATTTTTTCTAAATCGCTGCATTCAAAGTTCTGTAACTTTTTTATTTTTTGATGTACGGCACTCTATGGGGGCTTATTTTTTGCAAGACGAGCTGTAGTTTTTACTGGTACCATTTTGGGGTACATACAGCTTTTTTGATCACTTTTATTGTGTTTTTAGTGAGGCAAAATGATAAAAATTTTCCGTGCACAGTCAAAAGCATGTGCAACTTATTGTACGCATCGTTACGGACGCGACAATACCAAATATGTGGGGTTTTTTTTATGCTAATCTGAGAAAAAGCATAAAAAAATGTTTTTTGTACTCTTTTTTTACATTTTTTTAAATTCATTTTTTTAATCTTTGTTTTTTTTACACTGTTTGTGTCCCTCTGAGGGACTTTGACCACTGCCCTGATGATCGCTGTCATAAGGCATGGCAGAGCTACTGCTCTGCCATGCCTTATCGCTTATACAGCGATCATAGGCATAAGCAATACAGGACGCCAGTGTCTGGCGTCCTGTTGCCATGGTGACAGGCCGGGCTCTCACGATGACATCGCGAGTTCCGTCCGAAGACACAGAGGGAGTCCGCTCCCTCTGTGAACTCTTTCCCTGCCACGATCTACTTAGATCGCGGCAGGGAAGGGGTTAACAGCGGTACGCCGGCTGTGACTGACAGCCATCTCCCGCTGCAGGATAGCGCGGGATCATATGTGATCCCGCGCTATCTCCATGACATAAGTTTACGTCCTGTTGCGGGAAGTACCAGGCTGCCAGGACGTAAACTTATGCCCTGCAGCGGGAACGGGTTAGTGTTCAAATTTTGCGCTATTGGGCTATTTTTTCAGATAGTAGAAAAGAAATCATTGAAATTAATGGTTTTGTTTTGTCCCGTTACACGGCAGTGATTTTCACGCCTGCATAACGGGACTATAACATGCCCATCTGTTTAAGCCCTAACACATGCACATTTTGATGCATATTCACAGCAAAAAGTCTAGAATATTCTTTACATGTGATACCTGCACACTGTTTTCTTTTTGCACGGATTCATGAATTCATGAATGGGTGAGTGCTGCCTCTGATTGGCTGAGCGCAGGGACCAATCAGAGGCAGCTCTCAGCTGTTATTCAATAGCTGAGAGCTGCCTCTGATTGGTTACAGTGCTCAGCCAATCAGAGTCAGCCCATTCAGCAGGCGGGGATTTTAAATTCCCGCCTGCTGAATACTACAGAGAGCAGTTGAGAAGAAGAGCCGGCTGGACGCGGCTGAGCCCCGGCTACTGCAGAGAGGTGAGTATAGTTTTTTTTTTATTTTTTACACTTTTTTAGGATGGTTTTCAGGGAAGGGCTTATATTTTAAGCACTTCCCCGAAAATTACTATAGCACTTGCCGGCAGCCCATTGCTTTCAATGGAGCTGGCTGTATTGCCAGCTCCATTGAATTGAAGGGGAGAACATCGCGATCCTCTGTGACTGCTGTGGCAGCGCTCTTTTTGAGTGTACAAACGCCCGTGTGACCGAGCCCTTTGGGCAGATAAACGTTGCTAGCAGCATTTTTTCCGCCGTGCTGCTGGCTTCGGTCATGAAATTTTTTTTGAGCGCATTAGTTATGCACACAAAAAATCGTGCGGAAAAACGCCTGTGTGACTGAGCCCTAACAGCAAAGGACTAGGGCCTCTTAGGGTAGGAGGAGAGGATAGCACAGCATGATGAACCTGTACCATGTTATCAATTCAGAAAATGAACAGTATCCAAACATTTAGCATGATGTACCCATAGATTTCCATGGACCAAGTGTCTGCCCAAAGAGTGTATCTTAAAAACTCTTTTTGTCCTTTTTCAACTTGTCCCTTTCTATGTTTAGTTTCCAAGTACTAAAAGAGACTGATACAAATAGCATGGCCATCACATTTATTTTTCAAAGTCTAATAAGCTATTTTCTAAAGCTGTTTTCCAACACTTGAAGTAATATTACAGTGAATAATCTGCCATTGTACAGTCATGGTCATGCTCGGAATATTCTAATCTGCACATTTTATGGCTACGGATATTTGTATACTTACTGGCCTGATGCTGGTCCTTTACTGCAACCATGACATTGCCATGTCTCTGGCAAGGTAAGAAAGAGGTCAAACTTTTGTTCTGTGAATCTCTAGGAGAGGAAACATTAAAATAACCTGACACTCTTTTTTTTACACAGCTATATGTATTGCTTCATTAACTGCTTATTTCTTATTTTTACTTTGCAAATGTGATTCATATGTTTAAAAGATTGGAGAGATTGACTTCAATAAATTATTAAAAAAAGAAATTATTAAATCAAAAGCTGCAGTTTTCATCTGTAGAATTTATAAGTATTGCCTCACCTGAACTCAAGTTTACACTGTTCTGATGTTCAAGTAAGTCATTGCAATTATTTCATGTCAGATTCCAGTCTTATTTTGATATCAATGGAACAAATAAGTAAGTAGAAAACTATAAGAACTGACAACTTCAAGTGCATTTAAAAAATCTTGAAAAATGTAAAAAGATTCCAGCTTGGTAGGTAACACATTGTGCTAATTTTGTTAACTGGACCAGCCCTCAGTATTAAAAATTGGGAAAATAACGACTGTATGATCAGGTCACCCAGGCAGTATCTGATTAAAGAAAGATATAAACCTGAGAACATAATAGAGTGGAGGTATTTTTGGGCATGGGATATTCTTGTGCGGGTTCGGAGCCTATTGTAGTAACACAAGCAGACAGATGGCATGGTCAGTAAAGCCAGGGGTTGGTAACAGGTAAGTATCAGTTGCAGTACAAAGGAGCAGGCAGGTAGCGTAGTCAGAGGAAGGCCAGAGGTTGGTAACGCGTAAGTATCAGTTGCAGTACAAAGGTGCAGGCAGGTAGCATAGTCAGAGGAAGGCCAGAGGTCGGTAACCGAAAAGTATCAGTTGCAGTACAAAGGAGCAGGCAGGTAGTGTAGTCAGAGGAAAGCCAGAGGTCAGTAATGGGTAAGTATTAGTTTGCGGTCTGCAGGAGCAGGCAGGTAGGTAGTGGAGATAGACTTCTGGCTGGGAGCTCAATAATCACACAGGAAGGAAGTGGCAGAGCCAGGCTTTTATAGGATGTCAAATCTGGGGGAACAGGGTGAAGCCAAACAGGAAACTAGATCAGGAGCAGGAACCAAAGAGAAGATCATGCAGGAGAACTATCCAAGGGCTGGATATTCTATTCTTATGCGAGACTTGCATGAAAATAGGACATGCTGCAATTATTCTATCTCACAACATCACAGCGAGAGAAAAATCACCCACTCATTGCAAATAATATGTTGCATTTTCATGCAAGTTTTGTGTGTTTCGCAATGCACAAAACTTGAACAATTTTCTCGCTGTTATGAATGCACCCTGACATGGTCAAGTTGAGTATAGTTGTAACTGAAATAAGGTTTTGTGAGCTAAATCTCTTTAAATAAATATGCTTTCAAAGTATGATTAAAGGGAACCCATCACATTGTAAATGCAGTCCATTCTGTAGCTGGTATGTTATAGAACAGAAGGAGCAGAGCAGATTAATTTTGGGACCTCTCACACAGGATGGGATATTCCACAACCGGGTTGCAGAATATGGTGTCCCGGAGATTCACACCAAAATCCATACACTAGCAGTGCAGATTTTGGTGCTGAATATTCTGTAGGAGGCCATATTTTGCAATGCTGTTGCAGAATGTTCTGTAACATGAAAGGTCTTCTACAGTTTTGGAGGAAAAAATGTTCCATGTAAGTAGTAATTAGAGATGAGCGAGCACCAAAATGCTCGGGTGCTCGTTGCTCGAGATGAAATTTTCGCGATGCGCGATGGTTCGTTTCGAATAACGAACCCCATTGAACTCAATGGGCGACTCAAGCATTTTTGTATATCGCCGATGCTCGCTAAGGTTTTCATTTGTGAAAATCTGGGCAATTCAAGAAAGTGATGGGAACGACACAGTAACAGATAGGGTAGGCGAAGGGCTAAATGTGGGGCTGCATCTCAAGTTCCCAGGTCCCACTATTAAGCCACAATAGCGGCAAGAGTGCCCCACCCCCTCCCAACAATTTTTACTTCTGAAAAACCCTCATTAGCAATGCATACCTTAGCTAAGCACCACACTACCTCCAACAAAGCACAATCACTTCCTGCAAGACGCTCCGCTGCCACTTCTCCTGGGTTACATGCTGCCCAACCCCCCCCCCCCCCCCCCGCACGACCCAGTGTCCACAGCGCACACCAAAGTGTGCCTGCGCAGCCTTCAGCTGCCCTCATGCCACGCCACCCTCATGTCTATTTATAAGTGCGTCTGCCATGAGGAGGAACCGTAGGCACACACTGCAGAGGGTTGGCATGGCTAGGCAGCGACCCTCTTTAAAAGGGGCGGGGCGATAGCCCATAATGCTGTACAGAAGCAATGAGAAATAGAATCCTGTGCCACCGCCACCAGGAGCTGCACACGTGGGCATAGCAAGAGGGAACCTATGTGCCACACACTATTCATTCTGTCAAGGTGTCTGCATGCCCCAGTCAGACCGCGGTTTTTTATAAATAGTCACAGGCAGGTACAACACCGCAATGGGAATTCCGTGTGCACCCACAGCATGGATGGCTCCCTGGAACCCACCGGCGGTACATAAATATATCCCATTGCAGTGCCCAGCACAGCTGAGGAAACATCAGATGTTTAATGCAGGTGGGCTTCGGCCCACACTGCATGCCCCAGTCAGACTGGGGTTCTTTAGAAGTGGACACATGCAGTTACAACTCCGTGTGGACCGACAGCATGGGTGGCTCCCTGGAACCCATCGGCGGTACATAAATATATCCCATTGCAGTGCCCAGCACAGCTGAGGTAATGTCAGGTTTAATGCAGGTGGGCTAAAAATTAATAGGATTACACTGTAGGCGAGGGCCCAAAAAAATTGGTGTACCAACAGTACTAATGTACCTCAGAAAAATTGCCCATCCCCAACCAAGAGGGCAGGTGAAACCCATTAATCGCTTTGGTTAATGTGGATTAATTTGTAACTAGGCCTGTAGGCAGCCCAGTAAAAATAAAAATTGGTTCAGGTGCAAGTTTCAACGCTTTAATGAGCATTGAAACGTATAAACATTGTTTACAAAAGCTATATGACTGAGCCTTGTGGGCCTAAGAAAAATCGTTCGGCGTGATTGCGTGAGGTTTCAGGAGGAGGAGCAGGAGGAGGAGGATGAATATATTACACAGATTGAGGAAGCTAAAAGGTCCCCGTTTTTGATGGTGATAGAGAACGATGCTTCCATCCACGGGTGCAGCCTACGTATTGTTTAGGTATCGCTGCTGTCCGCTGGTGGAGAAGAGAAGTGTGGGGAAATCCAGGCTTTGTTCATCTTTATGAGTGTAAGCCTGTCGGCACTGTCGGTTGACAGGCGTGTACGCTTATCTGTGATGATTCCCCCAGCCGCACTAAACACCCTCTCTGACAAGACGCTAGCCGCAGGACAAGCAAGCACCTCCAGGGCATACAGCGCGAGTTCAGGCCACGTGTCCAGCTTCGACACCCAGTAGTTGTAGGGGGCAGAGGCGTCACGGAGGACAGTCGTGCGATTGGCTACGTACTCCCTCACCATCCTTTTACAGTGCTCCCGCCGACTCAGCCTTGACTGGGGAGCGGTGACACAGTCTTGCTGGGGAGCCAGAAAGCTGTCAAAGGCCTTAGAGAGTGTTCCCCTGCCTGTGCTGTACATGCTGCCTGATCTCCGCGCCTCCCCTGCTACCTGGTCCTTGGAACTGCGCCTTCTGCCACTAGCGCTGTCGGATGGGAATTTTACCATCAACTTGTCCGCCAGGGTCCTGTGGTATAGCATCACTCTCGAACCCCTTTCCTCTTCGGGTATGAGAGTGGAAAGGTTCTCCTTATACCGTGGGTCGAGCAGTGTGTACACCCAGTAATCCGTAGTGGCCAGAATGCGTGTGACGCGAGGGTCACGAGAAAGGCATCCTAACATGAAGTCAGCCATGTGTGCCAGGGTACCTGTACGCAACACATGGCTGTCCTCACTAGGAAGATCACTTTCAGGATCCTCCTCCTCCTCCTCGTCCTCCTCCTCAGGCCATACACGCTGAAAGGATGACAGGCAAGCAGCATGGGTACCCTCAGCAGTGGGCCAAGCTGTCTCTTCCCCCTCCTCCTCATCCTCCTCATGCTCCTCCTTCTCCTCCTCAACGCGCTGAGATATAGACATGAGGGTGCTCTGACTATCCAGCGACATACTGTCTTCCCTCGCCTCCGTTTCCAAGCGCAAAGCGTCTGCCTTTATGCTTTGCAGGGAACTTCTCAAGAGGCATAGCAGAGGAATGGTGACGCTAATGATTGCAGCATCGCCGCTCACCATCTGGGTAGACTCCTCAAAGTTTCCAAGGACCTGGCAGATGTCTGCCAACCAGGCCCACTCTTCTGTAAAGAATTGAGGAGGCTGACTCCCACTACGCCGCCCATGTTGGAGTTGGTATTCCACTATAGCTCTATGCTACTCATAGAGCCTGGCCAACATGTGGAGCGTAGAGTTCCACCGTGTGGGCACGTCGCACAGCAGTCGGTGCACTGGCAGGTTAAACCGATGTTGCCGGGTGCGCAGGGTGGCAGCGTCCGTGTGGGACTTGCGGAAATGTGCGCAGAGCCGGCGCACCTTTCCGAGCAGGTCTGACAAGCGTGGGTAGCTTTTCAGAAAGCGCTGAACCACCAAATTAAAGACGTGGGCCAGGCATGGCACGTGCGTGAGGCTGCCAAGCTGCAGAGCTGCCTCCAGGTTACAGCCGTTGTCACACACGACCATGCATGGTTGGAGGCTCAGCGGCGCAAGCCAGCGGTCGGTCTGCTCTGTCAGACCCTGCAGCAGTTCGTGGGCTGTGTGCCTCTTCTCTCCTAAGCTGAGTAGTTTCAGCACGGCCTGCTGGCGCTTGCCCACTGCTGGCGTCGTGCTGCTGCTGACACATCTTGATTGCGAGACAGAGGTTGCGTAGAAGGAGGAGGAGGGTGGGTTAGTGGAGGAAGCATACACCGCCGCAGATACCAGCACCGAGCTGGGGCCCACAATTCTGGGGGTGGGTAGGACGTGAGCGGTCCCAGGCTCTGACTCGGTCCCAGCCTCCACTAAATTCACCCAATGTGCCGTCAGGGAGATATAGTGGCCCTGCCCGCCTGTGCTTGTCCACGTGTCCGTTGTTAAGTGGACCTTGGCAGTAACCGCGTTGGTGAGGGCGCGTACAATGTTGCGGGAGACGTGGTCATGCAGGGCTGGGACAGCACATCGGGAAAAGTAGAGGCGACTGGGAACAGAGTAGCGCGGGGCCGCCGCTGCCATCATGCTTTTGAAAGCCTCCGTTTCCACAATCCTATACGGCAGCATCTCCAGGCTGATCAATTTGGCTATGTGCACGTTTAACGCTTGAGCGTGCGGGTGCGTGGTGGCGTACTTGCGCTTGTGCTCAAACACTTGCGCTAGCGACGGCTGGACGGTGCGCTGAGAGACATTGGAGGATGGGGCCGAGGACAGCGGAGGTGAGGGTGTGGGTGCAGGCCAGGAGACGGTAGTGCCTGTGTCCTGAGAGGGGGGTTGGATCTCAGTGGCAGGTTGGGGCACAGGGGGAGAGGCAGCGGTGCAAACCGGAGGCAGTGAACGGCCTTCGTCCCACCTTGTGGGGTGCTTGGCCATCATATGCCTGTGCATGCTGGTGGTGGTGGCTCCCCGGCTGATCTTGGCGCGACAAAGGTTGCACACCACTGTTCGTCGGTCGTCTGCACTCTCAGTGAAAAACTGCCAGACCTTTGAGCACCTTGGCCTCTGCAGGGTGGCAAGGCGCGAGGGGTCGCTTTGGGAAACAGTTGGTGGATTATTCGGTCTGGCCCTGTCTCTACCCCTGGCCACCGCACTGATTCTTCCAACCTGCCCTGCTGCTGCACTTGCCTCCCCCTCTGAAGACCTGTCCTCAGTAGGCGTAGCAAACCAGGTGGGGTCAGTCACCTCATCGTCCTGCTGTTCTTCCTCCGAATCCTCTGTGCGCTCCTCCCTCGGACTTACTGCAATTACTACTACCTGAGTGATAGACAACTGTGTCTCATCGTCATCGTCCTCCTCACCCACTGAAAGCTCTTGAGACAGTTGCCGGAAGTCCCCAGCCTCATCCCCGGGACCCCCGGGAACTTTCCAAAGGTTGGGCATCGGTCACAACAAACTCCTCCGGTGGGAGAGGAACCATTGCTGTCCATTCTGGGCAGGGGCCCGAGAACAGTTCCTGGGAGTCTGCCTGCTCCTCAGAATGTGTCATTGTAATGGAGTGAGGAGGCTGGGAGGAAGGAGGAGCAGCAGCCAGAGGATTCAGAGTTGCAGCAGTGGATGGCGTAGAACTCTGGGTGGTCGATAGATTGCTGGATGCACTTTCTGCCATCCACGACAGGACCTGCTCACACTGCTCATTTTCTAATAAAGGTCTACCGCGTGGACCCATTAATTGTCAGATAAATCTGGGGACGCCAGAAACGTGCCTCTCTCCTAATCCCGCAGCAAAATGTAAGCAGGAAAAAGGGGGACACCGCGCTCCCTAAAGAAAATATCCTCCGGTATCAACAATCGATATAGCAACCGTTTATTCTGAATAAACGGTTGCTATATTGATTGTTGATACCGGAGGATATTTTCCTTAAGGAGCGCGGTGTCCCTCTTTTTCCTGCTTACATTTTACTTTGTGCACGGATCCCTGCAAGGATAAGGTTTATGGATACTGCTGGCTCTCCTAGTCTCTAGCCTGACAGGATGAAAAGGATCTCCGGGGGAAGATTACATTTGCAGTTCATTTTTTGAAGCTAACGTGGATATGGGGTGTTAGTGGGTCCCTTTCTAGGGTCCTGCTAAACACCGGGTAAGTCCATTCATACATTTTCTTCTAGCCCTAAGGGCTATATTTATTGAAACTCCCTTGTGGGCGCTGTCCTGATATAGTTTTTTATTACATTTTGCGCTAATCCCGCAGCAGTCGGCTGCGATACACCTAGACCAGGAGCTCGGCCTGTGCCCACACCCTGACTTGGGCCTCCGCGTCCTCGTCCACGTCCTCTAGGCCTACCCCTAGCCCTCAGCATGGTGTATTACGAGTAGAACAGAAACAGAACGCTGTAATTAAATGTGCCGCTTATTGGCCTGTGGTTGGAGGCTGACTGCGCTTACGGAACGCACAGCAGAGCCAGGAAAGAATTTTGTCCAAGCCTGTAGTGAGACGTAGGTGCGTATGACTGAGCTATTGGAATTCACAGCGCTCAAGCAGTCAAGTGGCCAAACGCCACTAGTAGGCCTTAAGTGTTTTGCTTCTATTTTTTGAAAGGCTGAGCTGAGACAGCAGACAGATACTGTAGGCAGCGTATATATGTATACTGTTTCACTGTGGACAGGATGACGGCGGTGATGTCACGGGCAACGCAGAGCCAGGAAACAATTTAACGCACGCCTGTAGTGAGACGTAGGTGCGTATGACTGAGCTCTTGGAATTCACAGCGCTCAAGCAGTCAAGTGGCCAAACGCCACTAGTAGGCCTTAACTGTTTTGCTTCTATTTTTTGAAAGGCTGAGCTGAGACAGCAGACAGATACTGTAGGCAGCGTATATATGTATACTGTTTCACTGTGGACGGGATGACGGCGGTGATGTCACGGGCAACGCAGAGCCAGGAAACAATTTAGCGCACGCCTGTAGTGAGACGTAGGTGCGTATGACTGAGCTATTGGAATTCACAGCGCTCAAGCAGTCAAGTGGCCAAACGCCACTAGTAGGCCTTAAGTGTTTTGCTTCTATTTTTTGAAAGGCTGAGCTGAGACAGCAGACAGATACTGTAGGCAGCATATATATGTATACTGTTTCACTGTGGACGGGATGACGGCGGTGATGTCACGGGCAACGCAGAGCCAAGAAACAGTTTTGCGCAAGCCTGCTGTAACAATTAGCTGCGTATTAATTAGGACTACTACCCCCAGCAGACACGCAGTACACTGAGGACGGTCACAGGCAGCCCAAATATATTTTTTTTACCAAATTTGTTTGAAAAAGCCCACTGCTTATATAGACAGTATATCTCTTTCACCTTTCCCACTGTCCCTGTCTCACCAGTACTGGCCCTATACTATGTAAAATTACTGCAGACTGTTTCCCTCTGGACGGGATGAAGGCGGTGATGTAACGGGCAACGCAGAGCCAGGAAACAGTTTTGCGCAAGCCTGCTGTAACACTTAGCTGCGTATTAATTAGGACTACTACCCCCAGCAGAGATGCAGTACACTGAGGACGGTCACAGGCAGCCCAAATATATTTTTTTCCCAAATTTGTTTGAAAAAGCCCACTGCCTATATAGACAGTATATCTCTTTCACCTTTCCCACTGTCCCTGCCTCACCAGTACTGGCCCTATACTATGTACAATGACTGCAGACTAAGGACGCAATGCTCTGCACGCCCGATATAAAAAAAATAAAAAGTGCAACACTGCTAAAAGCAGCCTCAACAGTACTGCACACGATCAGATGTGGACCTAAGAAGGACCGTTGGGGTTCTTCAAGCCTAAGATAACTCCTAACGCTCTCCCTATAGCAGCAGCATCAGTAGCACTTTCCCTGATCTATGTCAGAATGCATCTGTGGCGAGCCGCGGGCGGGGCAGATTTAAATACTCGGGTGACACCTGATCTCCCCAGCCACTCACTGCAGGGGGGTGGGATAGGGCTGGAACATCACAGGAGGAAGTTGTAATGCCTTCCCGGTCTTTCTATTGGCCAGAAAAGCGCGCTAATGTCTCAGAGACGAAAGTGAAAGTAACTCGAACATCGCGTGGTGCTCGTCTCTAGTAACGAGCATCTCGAACACGCTAATACTCGAACGAGCATCAAGCTCGGACGAGTACGTTCGCTCATCTCTAGTAGTAATATATTGATCTAAACATGTATTCATTCTGAGATTAGTAGTCCAGTAGGCGGTTCCACTAAGTGATTGACAGGCTTTTCTTTATGACTGTGTATATAGAGATGGCTATCAATCACAAAGAATGACTGTCCACTAGACGCCTAAACCCAGAAGGAGCAGGAGTTTAGATCAATAAATTACTAGTTCTACTGAATCTGTTCACATAAATATGTACATCCATCTGCTCAGCTCATTATGCTCCATAGCACAGTGCCAGCAGAATGGACTTCATTTTCATTGTGACAGGTTCCCTTTAAAAAGTAGACAAAGAAGAAAATCTGATGTTCTGGGGCAAGTGAGTTCTATATAACTGGTCAAGCTCAAGAGATTTTTTCAGATGTGAATGACAGAATATTATAAGGGAGAATGAGATTTGTAGGTCAATTATACAATTCTTACTAGTTTCATGTAAAAAAGATTTTAAATAAGGGAGATGGAATAATACCTCCACAGTGTCACCTATTGTAAGGCCGAGGAGGAAAAAAAGAGGGGTGGAGCAAAACCCGTACAGTTGTATTTGTTGTGAACAATGATACTATAAAGGTCGTGAAGTGAAGTGGTAACTTTAATAATGGAGGTGCTGCCAGACCAGATGACGCACCACCTGGGTGGGCGTGATAGAGTGAGAGAATAGAAAGAAAAAAAAAATGGCAATGGAGACGGCGCAACACTCCAGATTTAAGCAATATAAGGAGTGACCAAATGTATGTGAAACTTCTCCTTTTATTTAAAGGGGTTGTCCCGCGGCAGCAAGTGGGTCTATACACTTCTGTATGGCCATAATAATGCACTTTGTAATTTACATTGTGCATTAATTATGAGCCATACAGAAGTTATAAAAAGTTTTATACTTACCTGCTCCGTTGCTGGCGTCCTCGTCTCCATGGTGCCGACTAATTTTCGCCCTCCGATGGCCAAATTAGCCGCGCTTGCGCAGTCCGGGTCTTCTGCAGTCTTCTATGGAGCCGCTCGTGCAGAATGCAGGCTCCGTGTAGCTCCGCCCCGTCACGTGCCGATTCCAGCCAATCAGGAGGCTGGAATCGGCAATGGACCGCACAGAAGAGCTGCGGTCCACGGAGACAGAGGATCCCGGCGGCCATCTTCAGCGGTAAGTATTGAAGTCACCGGAGCGCGGGGATTAAGGTAAGCGCTCCGGTAAGCTTTCTTTACCTCCCTGCATCGGGGTTGTCTCGCGCCGACCGGGGGGGGGGTTGAAAAAAAAAAACCCCCGTTTCGGCGCGGGACAACCCCTTTAATAAAGTACGTAGACAGCTTGTGAATACGCGTTTCAGGGATAACCCCTTCGTCAGTTCAGCTGGTGTTTAAAATATACAGGCAATTGGTGGGTCCCAAAAGGGTTAAAGATTAGATCTGTTTGCCTGTGGAGTGTGGGTCAGCCAGGGCAGGAGAAGATCTAATCTTTAACCCTTTTGAGACCCACCAATTGCCTGTATATTTTAAACACCAGCTGAACTGACGAAGGGGTTATCCCCGAAACGCGTATTCACAAGCTGTCCACGTACTTTATTAAATAAAGGGAGAAGTTTCACATACATTTGGTCACTCCTTATATTGCTTAAATCTGGAGTGTTGCGCCGTCTCCATTGCCATTTTTTTTTTCTTTCTATTCTCTCACCTATTGTAAGGCAGCATTCATTCAAGACAAAGTTAGACTCTTTATACAAGCCTTGTAACAATGACTGGGAATTAAAAGCAAAGCCAGACTCCATGTACAGACAGCTGTTTCAGGGTGTTTGCCTTCATCATGTACAGTAGGAGTCTGGATTTGCTAGTGAAAGGCCTGAGACGGGGATCAGAAATACTATCTTTTCTCCTTAGGGACAGCACCTAGATGGTGAGTGAGGAGACTCAAAAGGCCTCAAAAGTTTTTGAGGTGTGCTTAGAACTGGAATTGTTAAAATCACATGACCATTTTTATGCTTATAATTAGAGATGAGCGAGCATACTCGTCCGAGCTTGATGCTCGTTCAAGTATTAGGGTGCTTGAGATGCTGATTACTCGAGACGAGCACCACGCGGTACTCGTCTCGATTAAACGAGCACTGACCATTGAATTCAATGGAGCCGGCAATACAGCCGGCTCCATAGAAAGCAATGGGCTGCCGGCGATCGCGGGATGAATTGTCGGGAAGGGCTTAAATGTATAAGCCCTTCCCTGCAATTCATCCAGAAATGTGTAAAAATAAAAAAAATATATACTCCCCTTGTCCCGGCAGAACGATGTTAGCCCATTGAATTCAATGGAGCCGGCAATACAGCCGGCTCCATTGAAAGCAATGGGTTGCCGGCGATCGCGGGATGAATTGTCGGGAAGGGCTTAAATATATAAGCCCTTCCCTGCAATTCATCCAGAAATGTGTAAAAATAAAAAATATATATACTCACCTTGTCCCGGCAGAAGGATGTTAGCCCATTGAATTCAATGGAGCCGGCTGTGCTCCATTAAACGAGCACTGACCATTGAATTCAATGGAGCCGGCAATACAGCCGGCTCCATAGAAAGCAATGGGCTGCCGGCGATCGGGGGATTAATTGTCGGGAAGGGCTTAAATATATAAGCCCTTCCCTGCAATTCATCCAGAAATGTGTAATGACATTCAGCTGAGAGCTGCCCCTGAGCCAATCAGAGGCAGCACTCACTCACCCATTCATGAATTCATGAATGAGTGTGAGTGAGATCTGCCTCTGATTGGTCAGGCTGTGACCAATCAGAAGCAGCTCATTCAGCAGGCGGGGTTTTTAAATCCCCGGCTGCTGAATATTACTCACAGCTGTTCAGAGCAGTTCAGGAGGACTGCAGCCGGCCGCGCTGAACTCCGTCTGCCGGGACCAGGTGAGTATATATATATATTTTCTTTTTACACATTTCTGGATGAATTGCAGGGAAGGGCTTATATATTTAAGCCCTTCCCAACAATTCATCCCGCGATCGCCGGCAGCCCACTGCTTTCAATGGAGCCGGCTGTATTGCCAGCTCCATTGAATTCAATGGGCTAACATCGTTCTTCTCTGCCACAGCTGTTACTGCTGTGGCAGAGGAGAACAATTGTTACGCTGACAGTGCGGGGGGGGGGGGTCTCACTCTTGCCACTATTCTGGCTTAATAGTGGGACCTGGGAACTTGAGATGCAGCCCAACATGTAGCCCCTCGCCTGCCCTATCCGTTTCTGTGTTGTTCCCATCACTTTCTTGAATTTCCCAGGTTTTCAGAAATGAAAACCTTAGCGAGCATCGGTGATATACAAAAATGCTCGACTCGCCCATTGACTTCAATGGGGTTCGTTACTCGCAACGAACTCTTGAGCATCACTGAAAGTTCGACTTGAGTAACGAGCACCCGAGCATTTTGGTGCTCGCTCATCTCTACTTATAATCTTTCTAATTCTAACCTTTGGTAGATATGGATTTTATGTGGGCTTGCTTAACTATAATGGTGGCCGTGCTCCCTCATTACACCATACTGGAAACAGATTAAATTAGCGATTGGGAAAATAGTGGGCTCCAACTTTAATCTCAGAGTTTGCCAAATAGATTTTGATAAACCTAGCTTTCGCTAATTTCCTAAAAAAAACAATTTTGTTATGCATTTGTTAGCTACTGCAAGATTGTTGATTCCCCTATACTAACTACAGACCTCCCCACCTCCCTTCAAAGTGTGGGTCGATAAGGTAAATCAGATAGCTTGGTTTGAAGAAATCTTGAGCCAGATGGAGAGAGGGCATTAATAATATCTCATATCTTGGACCACCTGGCTGTGCTACAAACCAGCATAAGACCCCTAGCTTCTCTCTTTTCTATTTATTCTTCTTTCTTATTCGTTTTTTAATACATCTGCCCCGATCTGCCTGTATTTTTGCTTATCTGTTTTTGCCTCTTGAATCATATTACATTATAGGTGAGTTTTACTGTTTTAGGCTGTTGTGGATTGTTTCTTTTTGATAACTTCTATCTCTCTGGCTTGTCTGTGGCTTGGAGACATTCTTTGTTCACCTTTCTATGAAGGTTACGTATTACCTGTAACACTTTGAAAATCCAATAAAAATTAAAATCTAAAGAAAAAAAATTGAATTGTTAGAAGGAAATCTAATGCTGTAGGGCAATAAGTTCCACAGAATGGGTGCAGTAGGGGAAAAGTTTAGCAAATAGGAGGGAGTGGATGTAATAAGTAAGGATGACAGTGGTAAAATGTTGTATTATTTTTCCATGCCCTGAAAGCCTAATAATTGTCAAAAAGAGCAAAGATTATATACAAAAACTAGAAATGAGAAGCTCTATGTTTTACAAAAAATGTCTTTACAATAATTCATAAAACTAATTAAATGATTAATAATATTTAGAGAAATACAATATAAAAAAGGCTTTTCATTTTGACTGAAATTGTTCATTCATTTTTTTAGCTAATATTTCTTTTTACTTTCGAGAAATCAGTATAAAGCCAGACATTGTGTCAAAGTGAATGATTCATCAATAAGAAAATGTTAAATGAGCAACCCTCTAATGATGTACATTGTGGTAATCAAGTCTTCTATACAATGATACTTAGCAGATACAGGGAATTTGTTCTTTCTCTCTTCAGGCTGTCCAGGTGTCCTTTTTTTCTACATGGCTGAAGAGTATTGTGATTTTCTCTGCATGTTACAATCAGTGTCTGCAATGGCTGCCTCAAAATTGCAAGGGATGATAAATCTTTGAATCTGCCCACCAACCTTTACACAGATTGTTTCTTATAAAGCCGAATGTTAAAATGCTGAAGGTGTAATTCAAAGATTTTATAATATAAGCTTCTTACTCTACCAACTTCATGGAATGTATTACGTGATAAAAAATCACATAAAAGTATTCATCCACTGTGAAAATCCCTCATTAAGTATGTTTTATGAATAGATATAATGAACTCATCTTTACTTTAGATCCCTGACTATGCGGCAATAGGTTATCTTTGTAACTAGAGAGGAGAGAAACTGATTTTTTGTACTATCTGCTTGGATTCACAATTTTAAAAAATTGCCTTATTGGGTTATTTAGAACCTAGGGCTTCCTTCAGTCAGTTTTTTTGTGGTGTTTTTGTTGAGTCTTATAAAAAAGCTATGAATTTCATGTGTTTTTTACACACATTGTTTTAGGAAAATACCTGAAACAAATGCCAAGCTTAAAGCTGGCTAAGTTTGAAAATAAATGCCATGGACACAAAAAACGCATTACAAGTAAAAAACAAAATGGCACAAAAAAAGTGTGTCATATTTTCAACATCATACAGCTAGCATCTTACTGCTGTGTTTTTTGCAGCAAAAACATGGCCATGTATTATGTCTGACCCAGAAATATTACTAGTTCCTTAAAAGGACGACTATATATGCACTCAGTAGAAATGTGGATAACACAAAAATGTAAAAGGATATACAAAACACGGGAATACAAGAAACTGATCAAAAACACCCTATTAACCAGCGGATAACTTGCCCTGATGAGGGCGACCCCATGTGGCCGAAACTAGTAACTGTGCTCCCAGTGGTGTCCCCATAGTAATTGTGCCCCCAGTACTCGTCCCAAAAGTAACAGTGCCCCTAGTTGTTAAAATATTATATATGTTCCCAAAAATTGTAAAATCGAAGACTAGAGTTCACCCCTCAAAAAACAAGCCCCATAGAGCTCCATCAATGGAAAAATAAAAATGTTATGGCTCTTGGAATGCAGCAACACAAAAGCAAATCTTTAAAAATAAGGGCTTATTTACACGGGCATTGGCGTTTTTACGTTCACCCGCCTGTGACATAAAAATGCGTGAACGGGCGCACAAACACTAAATTTGTTCAGACAGCTCTGGCCCAGTACATATATGCCGAACCCGCAATGCCGTCAGGCGGGGGCAGACAGTTTAGCTCTGCTAAACTGTCTCCCCCTTTCCTCCCCCTTTGCTGGCTCTCGGCAGGGGGAGGAGGCAGGATGGGGTGGGAGCTAGTGTGCTAAGTTCCACCCTCTCTTTGCCTCTTGTCTGCAGCCAGCAATGGGAGGGGGCAGGATGGAACGGGATGGGGTGGGAGCTTAGCAACTAGCTCTCGCCCTGTCCCGCTAACTCCCATTGCAAACAGCTGGCAAGGGGCGGAGAGGAGGAGAGAAGGGGGAGGGAGTTTAGTAGTCACGCTGCTAAACTCCCTCTTACCTCCCTTCTCCGGACGGGAAAGATTGTTACAGGACTATCTTTCCTGGCTCGCGTAAAATTGCCCAGCCGAAATGCACTCCTATGCGCTATCCTGGCTGGCCGGGCACTTTTACTTGGTGGAAAACCACCCATGTGATCTGATGCATTGGAATCCAATGCAACAGATGGTAGCGTATATCGTCCGGACGTGAAAATGGCCACCAATATAGACACGTGTGAATAAAGCCTAAGAGTGTTTTTTTGTGTACAAAAACAGCAAAACATAAAGAAACTGTATAAACTTGGCATTGCCAGAATCGAGCTGACCCAGAGAATAATGTTCACATTATTTATTTTGCACACTGAACGCCATAAAAATGAAATCCAAAAAACAAATGGCAGAATTACTTCCCCCCCCCCCCCAATCTCCCTAAAAAAAATAAAATAAAATGTCATACAGTACATTACATGTACCCAAAAATGATACCCTTAAATTTTATATTTTTTATTTTATTGTACAAATATTGTAAAGTTGTGGATGCTTCCACCTGGCAGTGCACGCCCACTGCCCATTTACCTTCTGTCCCTCCTACTGGACCATATAAATGGTATCCTACCTTCACTGGTTTTATTTGTAGGCATAGTCCCAAGAGAGGAGCATTCTTAAAGGTAGGTACTAGAGATGAGCGAGCAGGCGGGGATAAGCCAGTTACTCGAGCGAGCCTCGCTATTCTCGAGTAACTGCATTCTTGTCCGAGCGTGCTCGGGGGGGCGGCGGGGGGTAGTGGGGGAGAGAGTGAGATAGATCTCTCTCTCCCCCACGCTAGCTCCTGCCACATGCCGCTCACCCACGCCCCCCCCCCCCCCCCGAGCACGCTCGGACAAGAATGCACGCCCGAGTAATTGACTTATCTGAGCGTACTGGCTCATCTCTAGTAGGTACCCAACTTTCCCAAGTTAAGATTAAACCACCTGGTATTAGCGTTAGGACCCATCTGAAAGCTTGGTCACCTGGACGTTGGTATATGGGCCAATGTAATTTGATTAAATTATATAGCAAGAACCTTGCATTATTTAATGTGGTTAGTGTATCTATTATAGGCATGTGTATTTCTGATAGCAAATGTATTTTGAGTGCTGTTGCCACTTTTTGTTGCTACTTCCAGAGAATAATGTTATTTATTTTACACACTGAATGCCATAAATATAAAATCCAAAAAACATGGCAGAATTTCTTTTTTTCCCCCAATCACCCTAAAAAAAAAAAATAATACCGTACATTATATGTACCCATAATTGATACCCTTAAATATATGACTTGTCTTACACTAAACAAGCCAGGATATGGCTATGTCGACGGAAAAAACAAAACGTTATGTCTCCTGGAATACAACCATGAAAAAAGCTGAAGATTTAGTTGGTCATTAAAGCGAAAACAGTCTTGATCAATAATAATTAGAGATGAGCGAACGTACTCGGATAAGCACTACTCGTCCGAGTAATGTGCTTTATCCGAGTACCTCTCTGCTCGTCCTGAAAGATTCGGGACGCGCTGCGGAGCGGGGAGCTGCAGGGGAGAGCGGGGAGGAACGGAGGGGAGATCTTTCTCTCCTTCTCTCCCGCCCGCTCTGCCCCGCTCCCCGCTGCGACTCACCTGTCAGCAGCGGAGCGCCCCGAATCTTTCAAGACGAGTACAGCGGTACTCGGATAAAGCACATTACTCGGACGAGTAGTGCTTATCCGAGTACGTTCGCTCATCTCTAATAATAATATGTCATTATTATTTTTTATTGTTATTGTTGATGCTATTTTTTTCTCTATGTATGGCATAAGATGCATACTTAAAACTGGCTTAAACTTGCGGTAAATCTTGGAGCTGGAGCAATTCCCTTAAACTAAATCTTCAATATTCTTCCCAACAATTGGTGAGATTACGGAAAACTAAATTTGTTTAGCCACAAAATATTGTTATTTTAATGAATAATATATTTTCTATCCTTTGTCTTTGCATGGAGTGTATTAACTGCCCAGCACTTTCAAATCTGTTATGTCAAACTGTTTAATTAGGTTTAACTGATGATAACGTATTCTACTACCATTCCTACTGTTCAGAATACTTGGCCTCCGAAAAAGCTTGATGCTCTTTTATGATCAACATGGAGCGGTCTCTGGGTCTTTTTTTTTTACTAATCCCAATTAACATGCGGCATAAAGGAAATCCCTCCTTCTCTAAGTCAGCAGAAAACCTGCTGATACTGGCGATATAGTGAAATGTGATTACAATATCAACAAAAGTAAGAATGTTATTTGAAGTAAAAATAAAAATACTGCCAACAACTACTTACAGCAGTTTATCATAGGAGAAAATTAGAATCTGATGCTAGAATATGGCCCCTGAATAAGTAAACTAGTAGGATCTTGCTATAGAATCCCAAGAAACTGTACCATGGTTAGAGGCATCCTATCTCATAATCTACATTGTGAGCTTAAAATGACATGCAAGTCAGTACCTACAGGGGTTGGTTGATTACCTGCTATTTATTCTCAATGGTCCTTGCTATTTGGTTGTTTTGTAGCTCTGCTGTATTGGGGTAGGGCTATAATCGATGACTACAGCATAAGGCTCTTTCACATGGGCATGAAAATCACGCAGGAGTTAGCTGCACAGAAAAATTGCGGCTAACTCGCAAGCAAATCTTGTGAATGGACGATTTCCTGCTATCAAGTCCCAAGCTTAATTAGCAGTGAAATTGCCCATTCACACAATTGGGAGCTGTGTGATGCTAAAAACAAGCGGGGAGAGAGAGAAAAGGAAAGGAAAGCCCCACAGCCGCGAAACATAGGAAAATCACGTTCGTCTGTTTAAACCCTTATGGCAGTTTTAGATGACCATATGTGCAATGTATTTGCGCAGTGGACAACTCTTTTTTGTGTGTGTATCAGTGCCTAGTATTGACGTTTTTGCGCACGCAGGGGCAACACACCCCTTCCGTGATTAAGAAAGCTATTTAGCCTAAAGAGATCCAGATGAGTTTTGTTTCCCGTGGAATTGTGCATTGTATTGCGCATCTGCGCACCTCCCGTAGACATCTCTGCGGCCATTGGGGCACAAATACGCAGGAACATAGAGCAGGTCCTATTGTTTTTTACACAAGTGGAGAATGCAAACAAAACTGTTCTAGAGAATAAACCCATTGACATCAATAAGTTCTGTTCTCTGCGTATTGTGTGTGCAAATTTTGCACGTGTGGTTACAGAAATTTCCAGAACAAATCTGATGTGCATGAATGTTCTCTAAAGGCCCATTTAGACACATTGGTTATCGCTCAAAATTCCCTCAAAAGCCATCTTTTGAGCAATAATCGTTGTGTGTAACTGCACTGACATCGTGCAGTTTTCGTTAAGCAGTCACTGATCGTTGTCTTTGAGCATGCTGAAAGATCAGCGATCGGATATCAGTAATTCACAGAGGGATACAGCTGATACTATTGTTTCAGCTGTATCTCGCTCCCTGAACACAGGTGGGGTATGAAGAACACAGCTGTCCAGCTGTGTTCTTCATACTCCACACAGAGCGCACAGCTGTATACCAACTGAGCTCTCCGTGAACAGCCGGGGTATGAAGAACACAGTGGTCCAGCTGTTTTCTGCATAACCCGCTCAGAGCGCTCGGCAGTAGAACTGCCAGGTGCTCTGAGCAGAGAACAGTTGGATACAGAAGACAAGCAGCCCAGCTTGGCTTCTGTATACCCCGCTCAAAGCGCTCAGCTGTATATCAGCCGGGCGCTCCAAGCAGAGGACAGCTGAATGCAGAAGACAAGCGTCCCTGTTTGTCTTCTGTATACCCCGCTCAGAGCGCTCAGCTGTATATCAGCCGGGCGCTCCGAGCAGAGAACAGCTGGATGCAAAAGACAAGCATACTCACTTGTCTTCTGCATTCTCCATTCGGAGCGCTCGGCTGTATAATAGCCGGGCACTCCAAGCAGAGAACAGCTGGATGCAGAAGACAAGCAGCCTCGCTTGTCTTCTGCATTCTCCACTCGGCGCGCTCGGCTGTATAATAGTCGGGCGCTCCGAGCAGAGAACAGCTGGATGCAGAGGACAAGCGGCCCCGCTTGTCTTCTGCATCTCCCGCTCGGAGTGCAAAGTGATTGCTGAACGTTTGAGCGATCCCCTTGTGCTGTAAAGGCACACAACGATTAACGCTCAAAAGTCGCTCAAAAGACATCTTTTCAGCGATAATCATTGCGTCTAAACCAGGCTTTATACAGCAAGACACAAGCCATCTTGTATCCTAGAGAACTTTGTTTATAAATATGAACACTGCACTTCTGAATATTGATGCTAAAACTTATTCAATATTTTCTCATTGTTTAACAATGTTTTGACTTCTGTCTCTTGAAATCTGTGGGTGAAATTTAGAAAATATTCCAGTAATTTCTGCCAAGCCTTCTGCATCTTTTCCCCAGTTTGGCAATGTTGTTTTGTGAGCACAGGATGGTAAATGAATATGTTTACTACTTAAATATGCTATAGTCTGTTTAATTATGACTCACAGTATTTCTTATTTGCAACAATCTTGCAGATCTCCAATATGAATGTCAATGTAGTATTTTAATTGTCTTCCAGTATTTATATATTATAATTTATACGTTATAATGATACTGATTTGAGTATGCAAATAACCGGTGAAAGGCTAAAAATTTCCATTTTATTCATTGCCTTGCATTGTCTACCTTACTTGAGCAACATCTGTGTACAGACTAAACAAGAAGTAGGGAATGCTAGTGGCAGTTGTGATGAGTGAAGGGGCAATGGGCCAACTCCTCTGGGAGACAGAAGCTCCATCTTTTTTCAGTCTTGTTTCTCTGGAAAATATATAGGGCCAGATTTGTTAATTGAGAGTGACAGGAGCCAAGGAAAGTAATTTATTTTCCTTGCAAGTTATGTAATATATGTGTATATTTATGAGAAAGATATGAAACAGATCAGGACAGTGAAGTAAATGAATGAATGTTCCTTCTGTAGTTAGGAAAATCAGTTCTTTAACACTAAGACAAGTGCCGGCTATAGTAAAACTAACCAGTGCATAAATGAATAAGATGCAGTATTTGATTTAACTGTGTGCTGATGACAGCCTATACATACTATGCCCCAATTTCTGTTTGCCCAAGACTTGGTGGGTATTTGAATTCCAATCATGTTGTTTAATAGTTAATCAGGTCATTTGGCATGCTAATCAGTGCGGTTGGTATGCAATCAGCTCAGCCAATATGCTAATCAGACCTTCTTCATATAAACTCTTTCTGCCAGTTACAGTTCTTGTGTGTAGCTGAGGCTGGCAGCATATTATAAGCCTTATCGGAGTGAAAGACTCATGCTCTAGTTTTCCCCAAAAAATTTGGGGTAAGTAAACATCTTTTTTTTTTTTCAAACTTTACATTCTTGATCCCATCATAAACACCTTGCGGTTATTAGCTTCAGCTTCTTCTAGGAAATGACTGGCCTGCAGTTATGCAGATAATAGAGGTCATTTGTGAAAGCATTGATTATATGGACTGGAAATAAAGATGGATAAGAAGTTTAAGGGCTCCTTCAGATGAGCGTGGTTTTAGCACAGTATAGGCATATGAAAAGATCGTGGCTATACTGCACTAATTAGGTGAACAAGTGATTTCCAGCTATTAAGTCTCAAACTTTATTAGCTGTGACATTGCCCGTTCACATGATCGGTAGCTGCGTGTTCTCCCGCTCCCATAGGAGTCTATGAAAACTCCTGTGCAGCTCGCACCAAAGATAGGTCAGGTCCTATCTTTTCTCGCACCACGGACCTTAGATGAGAACTTTGCAGTCGCATGTCCTATCTTTGATTGGTGTGAGTATTTAGTGCGTCTAAAATTCCTTCATCTGAACGCTTCTATAGGAAACCATTGGTTCTATTAGACGTAGTCTTTTCACGCGCCTATAACCTATAACCTAGAACCTCAAGTAGGTGCTAGGGTCTATTGTTAGATAAATGACCCAATCTGATACCACTAAAGAAGCCCTAACTGTTTCTGGATAAGCTGGGTAATTCTAGGAACATTGTATCTGTTTCTATACCAACACTCTCAAGCTCTCACACTCAAGCTCAATGCATTTCTAAGGTTAATTTAATAGACGTCTCATCAGGAGCCAGTCAAAGGGATAGAAAATAGTATTTTGTTAATCAAACTGTCGTGATAATGACAAGACAGATTATCAAATCACCATGAGAACAAAATAATAAAAGTTAATATTCAGATAACCCAACTGTCATGATTACAACAGAAAGGATTGTCCAATTGCCATATTGTGTGGCAGCATGTTCCATTTGCACGCTGACATGCTGCCAGACAACATGGCGATTTGACAGTCCTTTCTGTCGTTATCATCACAGTTGGATTACCTGAATATAAACTTTTTATACATGGCGATTTGACAATCCTCTTTGTCGCTCTTTATTTTTTGTTTTTTAAGTTCTTAATTTATGTATATGTTTGCAGGAAGAATAACAGAAACAACTGTACAATGTTAAATTGCAAAAACAGCCTCCAGAACTATTATTTCATTGAGAATACAAGTATTTACAAAAGCTGTCTGTGTATTGATTTGGGCTTGGCTTTCAATTGCCAGTCATTATTACAAGGCTTGTATAAAGAGTCTAACATTGACTTGCAGGAATGCTGCCATCCAATAGGTGGTGCTGCAGAGGTATTGTTCCATCTTCCTTTTTTACAAAAGTAGACATGTGAAGAGGTGACTGGTCCTGTTTAAGCTACCTCAATCCTGAAGAAACACAAATGGTATACTGAATACCCCCTATACCCCCGACAATAGGGTTAACTGTCGAAACCCAACTCTTCTAGGACCTAATGTTCAGTTCAGCACTGGTTGTCATTAGAGATGAGCGAGCACGCTCGGATAAGCCAGTTACTCAAGCGAGCCTCGCTCTTCTCAAGTAACTGCATTCTTGTCCAAGCATGCTAGGAGGGGGTGGGGCGGCGGGGGTGAGCGGGGGGAATCGGGGGAAGAGAGAGCTCGGACAAGAATGCAGTTACTCAAGAAGAGGGAGGCTCACTCGAGTAACTGGCTTATCCGAGCGTGCTCACTCATCTCTAGTTGTCATGTAGATCTTCTTGAATATTGTATGGAATTACTTTATGTAACAAGCAATTATTATTATACATCCCTCACTTGCATATTGCATTACAACTTGGGATAGCTATAATTCGGGAACTCTTGGAGACTTCACTAGAACCAATGTTTTTTTTATTACTTAGGATATGTAATGTGATGTGCTGGCCTGCAAATAACCAATAGTGCAAACTAGTAATTATTAGGAAATTATAGTTCCAGTGTTCCTGGTGGTGCAATGTGCCACAAAGCTCTGCTACATGCACGTTGCACACACACAGCTCTGCTACGTTGTTTTTCGCATATGAGCTGCACATGATTTACGGTCTTCAGCAGCTCGCTGAGGAGACATGTTCGGTTGTAGAGTTGCATATCACCTGCACGAGATTTATGAACTTCAGCTGGTGGCTGAGGTGAAATCGCAGCTTGTCACTGTGTCATGTAAGCTGCATTAGTGTTACCATGCGGTGGTTGCTGGTCCTCCCTGGACGGTGGTGTGCGGGGTCCCACAGTCGTGGCGCGCCCCCCTGGCTGTTGTTTGGCTGCCAGGGGCGCGGGTGCCTGGCCGGCGTGGTGCTGGTGGCACCTGTGTGTGCAGCTGCCGTGCACAAGCTCCCTTTTATTATCTTCTGTTAGGAGTTGGCTGTCTCCCTCTCTCTGCCCCTGGGTGGAGGCTTTTGTTTAAAGGTTGGGCAGAGAATTGTAATCACTGCCAGTTATTGGTTTCCCTCAGTGTGCTAGTTAGTCTGCCTCTGTTGGTCTCCTGCTTCTGGCAGCTTGTCTGCCAGGTTTTTCCATCTGCCTCTATTCAGCTTAGTATTGTTCACGTTGGTTATTTATATCTGCCTATTCTGTCAGTATTCTACCCTTTCTATCCAGGTACGCCAGCGTCCCTTTTTCGGTCCCTAGTTAGAGTAGGGACCACCGCCAAGTTGCCCGCCTGGGGTTAGCCACCCACACAGTCTGGATTTTTTTTTTTAAATCACTTTTTATTCAAATTTTTTAACTTTTAAAACTTAAATGCGCATACAAAATTTTGCAGACAAAATAATTTACAAAACATTTCTAATTAAGTTGCAATAGATTGTGTATAATACAACCGTATTTCAGGCAAAAAAAAAGTCTGATGTATCTAGAGAGGGCTAGCAAACAAGGTTTAAACTTATGTTTCCTTCTTGGCACACAGCCCGGATTTTGATGTGCAACCACCGTCAGGATTCTGCTATTTTTAATTCCGCATCAAAATCCGCATGTTAGCAGATTTTGGTGCTGAATATTCCACAGGAGAGCATATTCTGTAACGCTGTTGAGGAATATTCTGTCCTGTGTTAAAGGTCACTTAAAAGTAATCTGTCACCAGGTTTTTAGTGTCCTATCTAAGTGCACCATAAACTTTGGACAGAGACTCTGATTATAATGTTGGGTCATCTTATTTTATGCTACAGGTATCATAAGATTATTGTTTCTGTGCTGCAGTGGATCAAGTGTAGTATTCTTCTCCATTCTGCACTGCTGTCAGTTACTGGCGGGGCAGCACACAGTTTTTATGGAAACTACAACTCAAAATAAGACAAGTGACCCAGCGTTATTATCAGCACCTCTGTCATTAGTTTATGCTGACCACAGATAGGGCGGCATAAATCTAGTGACAGATTCCCTTTAATGTATTCCTTCCATATGGTTTTCCACCTACTGGAGGAAACGGACCTTTTTTTCAAATCCAGTATATTATACATTTACTTATAATCAGATAACAGATAAATCTCCCCCCTTGGAAATCATAATAAATAGTGATGTCTTATTCTTGCATGGCAATTTAACACTGTTCAAGTTGAAGTCAGTATGTTGCCCTGGAACTAAACAACTTCTTCACTCTGTGCTAAATAAAAAATTGATCACCCTCTGAATGAGAAACGTAACCCATCTCCAGTGAGATCAATTATCCAGCAAAACTCATTATCTCAATCTAACAGCACCAACCAGGAAAGTTCTGCTGAATACAACATCAGACGATGATGTTCCGCTCTCACTTTTCCATTTCCATAGTGCATGGCAGGAGAAATGTCATAAATTAGGGGAAAAACACTGTGTAAGCCATAATTTCTGTATTGGTTTAATATATATATATAGATAGATACGTATATATATATATATATATATATATATATATATATATATAGTGTGTTCAAAAAGTATTCACCCTTTATTCATAAAAAATATTTATTCAGATATAGAGATGAGCGAGCACCAAAATGCTCGGGTGCTCGTTACTCAAGTCGAACTTTCAGTGATGCTCGAGAGTTCGTTTCGAGTAACGAACCCCATTGAAGTCAATGGGCGACTCGAGCATTTTTGTATATCGCCGATGCTCGCTAAGGTTTGCATTTGTGAAAACCTGGGAAATTCAAGAAAGTGATGGGAACGACACAGAAACGGATAGGGCAGGCGAGGGGCTACATGTTGGGCTGCATCTCAAGTTCCCAGGTCCCACTATTAAGCCACAATAGCGGCAAGAGTGAGACCCCCCCCTCCCCCCGCACTGTCAGCATAAAGATCGTTCTCCTCTGCCACAGCTGTAACAGCTGTGGCAGAGAAGAACGATGTTAGGCCATTGAGTTCAATGGAGCCGGCAATACAACTGGCTCCATTGAAAGCAATGGGCTGCCGGCAATCGCGGGATGAATTGTCGGGAAGGGCTTAAATATATAAGCCCTTCCCTGCAATTCATCCAGAAATGTGTAAAAATTAAAAAAAATATACTCACCTTGTCCCGGCAGAACAATGTTAGCCCATTGAATTCAATGGAGCCGGCAATACAGCTGGCTCCATTGAAAGCAATGGGCTGCCGGCGATTGCGGGATGAATTGTCGGGAAGGGGTTAAATATATAAGCCCTTCCCTGCAATTCATCCAGAAATGTGTAAAAATAAAAAATATATATATATACTCACCTGGTCCCGGCAGACGGAGTTCAGCGCGGCCAGCGGCAGTCCTCCTGAACTGCTCTGCACAGCTGTGAGTAGTACTCAGCAGCCGGGGATTTAAAATCCCCGCCTGCTGAATGAGCTGCCTCTAATTGGTCACAGCCTGACCAATCAGAGGCAGATTCCATTCACACACCCATTCATGAATTTATGAATGGGTGAGTGACTGCTGCCTCTCATCTGATTGGTCCCGCTGAGCCAATCAGAGGCAACAGTCACACACCCATTCATAAATTCATGAATGGGTGTGTGAGTGGAATCTGCCTCTGATTGGTCAGGCTGTGACCAATTAGAGGCAGCTCATTCAGCAGGCGGGGATTTTAAATCCCCGGCTGCTGAATACTACTCACAGCTGTTCAGAGCAGTTCAGGAGGACTGCCGCTGGCCGCGCTGAACTCCGTCTGCCGGGACCAGGTGAGTATATATATATATATATATATATATATATATATATATTTTTTACACATTTCTGGATGAATTGCAGGGAAGGGCTTATATATTTAAGCCCTTCCCGACAATTCATCCCGCGCTCGCCGGCAGGCCATTGCTTTCAATGGAGCCGGCTGTATTGCCGGCTCCATTGAATTCAATGGTCAGTGCTCGTTTAATCGAGACGAGTACCGCGTGGTGCTCATCTCGAGTAACGAGCATCTCGAGCACCCTAATACTCGAACGAGCATCAAGCTCGGACGAGTATGCTCGCTCATCTCTATTCAGATACAACAGTCTTACACTAATCTCCTTCAAAGTCGTCCCTTTGGGCAGCCGCACACTTCTCCAAACGCTTCTGTCACTGTTGAAAGCAATAAGGAAACGTCTCTGTTGAGATGGTGCATAGCTGCTCCGTCGCATTCCACATGATGTCTTCTCTAGAAAAAAGAAAGTTTTTACTTGCCGTCCCGATAGTGCCATACGTCTCAGCTCCAGCAATAGTCCTTCCATCTTCAGGGAATCACACTCCAACTTCGCTGTCCAGACTCAAACGACATCACAGAAAGTAGCATGCAAAATTTTTCCAAGAGGAAAAGTTATGAAGTCGATATGTAGTGTAGTGACATGCTTTTCTTTAAAACATCATTGCCATTACATATCCATCTTAAAAAAAACACAGACAGAGGACACGTTTCAGCTCTTCCACAGAGAGCATGTCCTTTTTAAACTATATATCGGCTTCATAACTTTTCCTCTTGGAGATGTCTTCTCTAGACTGAAATCTGGTTACTTTCAGGGTATTTTGGGAAAAAGCCAGAAGTCTCATGGAGCCATTGGGAGAGTAGGGAGCCGAACTCTGCACTGATGTGCGCCCATCTTTGAAGTGGTTCTACCACTCCTTTATCTGTCTGGTGCCCATTTCTTTGTCCCCGAAGGCCTTTTTGAATTTTGCAGATTGTTTCCACTTGGGAATCGCCAAGCTTTACAGAAAATTTAAAGCAGTAGAGTTGTTCATGTTTTTCTTTCATTTTGTCAAAAAAGAAAATCAGACGGCGCTCACTTATACTTCCTCACTCATCGGCTGGCTGCCGGCGACTGACAACTTCTGTAGGCAGGAAAAAAATCCAAGCAAGCGCATTAGGGTTGCCTAAATACGTGCACTAAACCACACCTCCCTAGATTCATTTGATTACGCGCAAAAAATAAAGGTTGGATACTTTTTTAACACACTTTAATCGATTTATATATATATATATATATATATATATATATATATATATATATATATATATATATATATATATATAGATGAGCCAATCACAGCCACTCAGTGAATGACATCACTGAATGGCTGTGCTTGGCTCATCGAGCACCGGCTGTGATTGGCTGCTGGCGCTCGATTAGCCAGTCACAGCGCTCGCTTTGCTGGAGGGACAAAAGGGTTCAATAACGACTTATGGAACACCTTGTGAGCCCTCCATGCAGCTGGCAACCCCAGTTCGTAGGCTAGCGGGTTCACCACCCGCGTGATGACAAACGGACCCACGTAACGTGGCGCCAGCTTCAGGGATGGAATCCTTAATTTGAGATTTTTAGAAGACAGGTATACCTTCTGTCCCATCTTGTAAAGATCAGATACAGACAGACTCTTAGCACTACGCAACTGCATACGAGTCCCCGCTGCTTCCAAGTTTTTCTGTACCACTTTCCATACTCCCCGAAGCGTATCTGTGGCGATATCAGCTGCAGACAGACCGAGGGATTAGGGATTTCTGTAAGGACGCGAGGATGCTGACCGTATACACAGAAAAATGGAGATACCCCAGTGGAAGAACAAGGGCGGTTGTTTAGTGCAAACTCTGCCAATGGCAGGAACTTCGCCCACTGATGAGCCTTTTCGCTAGCAAACAACCGTAAATATTGCACTAAATCTTGGTTCTTCCGCTCAGTCTGACCATTAGTTTGCGGGTGGAATGCTGAAGAGAAGGAAAGCGACGTTCCCAAGTTTCTGCAGAAGGCACGCCAAAACTGCGACACAAACTGAACCCCGCGATCAGATACAATATTTAGGGGAACCCCATGTAGGCGAATTATTTCTTTTACAAAAATCTTGGCGAATTCTTTTGCCGACGGTAGCTTCTTTAACGCCACAAAATGTGCCATCTTTGAGAATCGGTCGACCACCACTAAGATAGTGGTGCACTTCTGGGATTCTGGTAGATCAGTGCTAAAATCTACCGATAAGTTCGACCATGGACTGGTAGGGACTGGTAGCGGTCTCAGGGGACCCTCCGGAGGACGCCGCTGACTCTTATTGCGAGCACAGACCGAGCATCCCCTAACAAAGTTGCGGATCTCCTGAGACATGCCTGGCCACCAGAAGTGTCTGGAACAAAGATCCAGGGTCCCCTGAAACCCTGGATGCCCCGCGAGAACTGACAAGTGAGATTCATCCATGACTCTAGGACGTAGGGTCTCTGGCGCAAACCATCTGCCCTCCGGCACCCCCGAAGGAGCATCCTGTAGTTGAGAGACGACGTTAGACTCTACAGCGGCCACCACCACGCCAGGGGCTAAGATATTCTCGGGGGTCATAGTCTCACTATCCGGCACCCCGAAACTCCGTGACAGGGCGTCGGCCTTCACGTTCTTCTCTCCTGGGATGTATGTCACAACAAAATTAAACCTGGCGAAAAACAACGCCCACCTGGCTTGGCGAGCTGTGAGTCTTTTAGCATTGGCAAGATATACCAGATTCTTGTGATCAGTATACACGGTAATTGGGTGTCTAGCACCCTCAAGATGGTGTCCCCACTCTTCCAGAGCCCATTTGATAGCCAATAATTCACGGTTACCCACATCGTAGTTGCGTTTTGCTGAATTAAACTTCCGCGAAAAGAACGCACATGGACTATAGCCAGATCTCCCACTGACTTCCTGCGACAATACTGCTCCTGTCCCCACTTCAGACGCATCTACCTCAATAAAAAAGGGTAGTCTTGCGTCCGGCTGTATTAGCACGGGGCAGTCGTGAATGCCCTCTTTAGATGACTAAAGGCCTCAAGGGCTGCAGGTGACCATTTTACCAAGTCGGCCCCCTTCTTAGTCAGGTCGGTCAGGGGTTGAGCAATAACCAAGTACTTCCTAATGAATTTGTGGTAAAAATTTGCAAAACCTAAGAACCGCTGGAGGGCCTTGAGGTTGTCTGGTCTGACCCATTGGGAGATTGCTGCCACTTTATCAGACTCCATCTGAATCTCTGTTGGTGAAATTACATAACCAAGGAAGGATACTTGTTTAGAACCAAGTGTGCATTTCTCTAACTTGACAAAAAGTTGATACTCGCGCAACCGGGTCAGGACCAACCTCAGGTGCCGCACATGTGAATCCCAGTCTGGCGAGTACACCAGAATGTCATCAAGATAGATGACCAGAAATACCCCCAGGAAGTCGTGAAAGACCGTGTTCATAAAACCCTGAAACATAGCGGGGGCGTTACAGAGTCCGAAAGGCATGACCAGACATTCAAAATGTCCTAACGGAGTGTTGAACGCCGTCTTCCATTCATCTCCCTCTCTAATGTGAATTAAATTGTAAGCCCCCCGCAAGTCAAGTTTGGAGAACCAGTGGGCCCCTACCACCTGATTCAACAAGTCAGGAATTAGGGGCAAGGAGCACTGGTTCTTCACCGTGATTTTATTCAAGGCCCGATAATCCACACAAGGTCTTAGTGTCCCGTCCTTCTTCTCTACAAAGAAGAGACCTGCCCCGGCAGGGGACCTGGATGGCCGGATATGTCGGTTGGCCAGAGCCTCCGAGATATAGGACTTGAGGGCCTCATGCTCACAGCCTGACAAATTGAAAATGGCTCCCCTAGGGATGGGACTGTCGGGAATCAGATCAATACCACAGTCCCACTCCCTATGAGGAGGCAGAGCCTTAGACAGTTTTTTGGAGAATACATCCTGAAAGTCTGACAAATACTCCGGAATGAGCACAGTATCTGCGGAGCACACAGCTATAGTAGACAGGTGACTATGACAGGATGATCCCCACTGAGTCAATTCCCAGGTGGACCAATCAAACTGGGGATTGTGCAGTGCCAACCAGGGCATACCAAGCACCACATCAACCGACATTTTTTCCATAGCCAGAAAAGACAGTTCTTCTGAGTGGAGAATCCCCACAGTGAACTGTAATCCTGGGGTCCTCCATCGTACCAGGCCTGTAGAGAGAGGGGTAGCATCAATACTGGTAAAATGAATTGGCGTCTTCAGCGCCACAAATTTAGCCATCAGGGATCGGACAAAACACAGGCTTATCAAGTTAGCGGCGGCTCCGCAATCAATAAACGCCTGTCCTGATCGGGAAAAATCATGGAATCTGACCTGACATGGTACCAAAGGCTTAGGAAGTACCTGAAGTCCTAGGCGATCCGCCCTACAATCGCCTAGGACTCAGAGTTTTCCGCCGGTTCCGGCTGCGAGCGTTGAGACCTCAGTCGGCAGGTTATCACCCAATGTCCAGCTTTCCCACAGTAGAGGCAGAGACGATGCAACAATCAGATCCTGCGTCGCTCTTTGGGGTCCAGCGGATCCACCTCCATCGGCTCGGGAACAGAGACGGGTAAGGAAGAAGAGGGACCAGGGAAAATGACCTTCCTGACTCTACGGGCCTGCCTGTCTTGCTTCCTAGCCCTGAGCCTCCTATCTGCCTTCACCGCTAGCTCCATAGCCTCCCTTAAAGACCCGGGAACAGGATGGGAAATTAACAGGTCTTTAACTGCGTCCGAGAGGCCCTGCAGAAAAACGTCTTTCAGAACGCTATCGTTCCATGCCGTATCCCCCGCATAGCGTCTGAAGTTGGAGCAATAATCCTCCACACAAGACGACCCCTGTTGCAGCGCCAACAGCCGCTAAACCGCCAACCCCGCTCGGTCTGGTTCGTCGAAGATACCCCCGAGTTCCTGGAAAAAGGAGTCCACGGACTGTAGGCAGGAGGAACCCTCGGGAATGGAAAAAGCCCAGGTCTGGGCTGAGCCCCGCAGCAGGGACATTATAAGCCCGACCCTGTGGGCTTCCGACCCGGAAGAACAGGGACGCATCCGAAAAAATAAGCGACACGCATGTTGGAAAACAAAAAATTTGTTCCTCTCCCCAGAGAACACCTCGGGAAGAGGGCACTTAGGTTCTGGGCTGGTTGAGGCGTCCGGACCCTGCGACGACCCCCACTGCTCCTGGGCTGCCATACGGGCGGATAAATCCTGGACCACCAGCACCAGGGCTTGCAGCTGGTTCGCAAGGGCGCTGATCGCCTCCATGAAAACGGTTTAAAGGGCCAGTTATTATGTTTTGCGGCACTCTGCCCCCCCGAGCGCCAGGTGGGGTGCCCTGATCTTCCCGCACCCCACTGTCCCTGCCTACTTGCCTCGGCCCTGGCTAACCCCAGGCAGACAACTGGATGGCGGTCCCTGCACTGGCTAGGGACCTGGCGACTGACAAGATGTGTCTAACTGATGGGGGGAACAGAGTGCCGACAGAGAAGGCAGATGGAAATGACCAACAGAACATACAGAGAAAGCAAAGCTGGAAATGGAAGCTGACAGGCAAACTAGAGGGTGAACTGAGACTTAGCTGCAGACAGGACCGACTAGATGCTAGCAGAACCAATAACTGGCAGTGAGCTCAGGTCACTGCCAGCCTTATAACTGCAAGCCCCCGCCCCAGGGGCGGAGGGTGGGAGGAGCTGACTCTCCCACTGCTGCATAAGAAAGATGGATGAGTGCGGGAGGCACCCTACGGGCGGACACGCCCATGCCACCGCACACTGGCTGCCCCACGCCGCCGGGAGAGCCCCAACTCCAGAGCTCCAGGACGCCGGAGCCGACACCAGAGCGGCGCGCGCCGACCGCAGGACCCTGCGCCGCCCTGCATGGTAACACCACTTCAGACATATACTTTGTGGGCAAACGTATTGGGACACAGATAGAAGGTGATGAAATTTGATTCTATTCACATTTTTTAATATGTTGTTCGGCCGCGTTTTGCCTCAATGACTGCAGGCAGCTTTCCACCAAATTCTGCTAGATGTGTAGAGGGATTTGACTCCATTCTTTGAGGAAAGCTTCTCATAGCGGTGTGGAGAATGATGGGCGTGTTGCAGGTGCACGGATATGACATTCTAGTTTTTTACCAAAGATCCTAGATAGGATTGAGATCCAGACTTTAGGCGGATCAATGAAAGTGTCATCACAGTGGAACTTTCCCTACGAAAATCTAAATAAAGATTAAAAATGTTTATGGCATCACAATAGGATTCTGAGGATTCTGCACATCACAATCACCACAATACAATTCTGCTTAAGGCCTCGGTCAGACAAGCATTTTTTTCGCACTGCTAGGTTCCTATTTAAGCGCTCACATGAGAGAATGTTAGGCCTGCGAAACGGCGCACACCTAAAAAAGATAGGACATGCTGCAGGTCACATGTAGGACCGTGTTGCGCACCAAAGTTAGGACCTGTCCTATCTTTGGTGTGAGCTGTGCAGGAGTTTCCATTGACTCCTATGGGAGAAGGAGTTTATGAAAACTGCTGCACAGGAAAGGAAGATTCCCTGCAGCTTACAGCGGGACATTTTAAACTTGCTGCCCAGAAGCACATTTCAAATGTCCCGTTGTAAACTCCTGTTAGTCTCTGCGGGGATGAGGGGACTCCCCGAGGGTTCCCTTAATCCCCACGGGGACTAACAGGAATTTACAACGGGACATTTGAAATGTGCTTCTGGGCAGCAGGTTTTAAATGTTCTGCTATAAGCAGTGGTGTATTCCTCCAGCACCGCTGCTGGGCAATTCCGCAGCTGCGGGCAGAAGGGGATTCCCTCCACCTCTCTCCTCAAGGGATTTCCCTATAGCAGAGAGAGAGAGAGGGAGTTTACAGGGCTTTCCCCGAAGGCTCCCCTGAGAGCATAGGAGGAGGGGACAGGGCTACAAGGATCCGTCCTCTAGCAAACCCCTTGTATGTTTGCTATGGGGAAGCTCTGTGAGAAGTCATATAGCCCCACACACTCTCTCTGCAGTATGGGGATATCCTTCAGGGGTCCCCAGAGCAGGAAAGAGAGAACGGGACTATGGATTAATCCCCCATAGCAGGAAGAGAGAGCAGATCTACGGGGGATTAACCCATAGCCCTGCTCCATCTCTCCCTGCTATGGGTTAATCCCCCATAGCTTTGCTCTCTCTCCCTGCTATGGGGAAATCCCCCATACCTCTGCTCATTTTCACTGCTATGGGGAAATCCCGAAGCCCTGCGGGGCTTCTTCTATCTCTCCTCCTGGAGCAGCCGCACCTTTTATAGCGCAGCTTCTCCAGTGAATGGGCGATTTTCATGCGCATGAAACATTGCCCTTCCCAATTTTTACACACGCAAGCGGCGATTTTTTTGCACTGCTATTTGTGCGCAAAAAAACCCACTTGTGTGACCGAGGCCTAGGAATAAAGGCAAATACAATTATGACATTATGATCATAGTATTGAGCTCAAAATAAGGACACACACTATTGGGACATCTCTACAATGGAACTCTACATAGCAAAATAGACAATCATTATTATGACTTTATCACAATAGAATTCTACCTAGAAATAAACACTATTATGAAGCAACACAAAGTCTATGTAATCAGAATAGAATTTGCTAGAGAATAAAGACAGCCACTATTGTTACATCATTACAATGGAATTCTACTGGTTCCCCTGATATGTCTGTATTAGTAAATAATTATATTTCCCATAATGTAACAATTCTGGATTAGCTTTTCTTATAGCTCTGTATTGTGTCGTTCCTCTGTTATTCCTCCTAGAAATTTCTGAATTAATTCATAGTTGGATGTTACCAGGGAAGTGTTCCTAAACTGTTCAACAACCAGTGTTGATAGAATCAGACTGTGTAGGGACACAGTTCTTTGATAGAAAGGTGATTGACCAAGTTGTCCATTTACTCAAAAAGTTCTAGGAGGAATAACAAAGCAATGGAACAATACAGAATTCCAAGAAAATATGCTCCAGGGTTTTCATAAGGAATGCAAGTATTTAATCAAACAGATATGTCAAGAAACTAGGCAAACACCTTTGTGACACAATGACAACTGTATGCTACCTAGAAATATAATAATACACAGTTCTGACATTAAGGCTAACTTCACACTGGCCAGAGTGATATGGGTCTGGGAATCCCGCTCCCATATTGCACTCCCCACCATGTGAATTCCCCATGGATGGGAGGAGTTTTCATGTCAAAACAGCTTCACATGACTTTAGGGATGTAGCGATCCCCTGCCATGGTGACAGCAGTTTTCAATAGGAGACCGCATTAGGTGCACCTAGCATGTGGTGCAATGCTGCCGCCAGCCTCATTGAGAGAAATGGGAGCTGCGATTTGAGAGCACGCCCAAAGATAGAACATGCCTCATTTGTTTCCCACATAGCATCTCAGTGCCATGCAGGACAACATTGCTAATGTGTATGACCCTATTCAAAAGAATGAGATTCATATTTGTGCGAGATTTGTGCGTCTCGCAACTCACAAATCTCGCACGATTTTTCTTGCCTGTGTGAAGGCAGCCTAAGGGCTTCTGCACGCTTGCGTTTTTCTTACACGTTTTTTTCACGCAATATCGCTGCGTTTTTTTACGTGATTGTCAATGGGGCATTCTAATATTAAAAATGCATCGCACAAAAATTGCAAAGCACCAACTTGCGATGCGTTTTTAACATTAGAAAGTCCTATTGACATTCACGTTAACAAAACGCAGCGATATCGCAGCGTTAAAAAAATGCAAGTGGGTGTGAGCCCTAAGAGAAAAGAAAATCAAGCACTCTAGCTTGTTTTGCATTAAACCATCAATCACCTGTCAGTGCCAATATTCAAGACTGCAAGGATCCTCACTTGTACTGCACCTGTGTTCTGAATACTTTCTTGCCACCTGCATACTTGTATGGCAGCATTGGATAACAGTGTTACATTTGGCACATACAATAGTGCTGTTTTACTATAAGAGCACTAATTTTATGTATATGACATTTATAAATTCATGCCACCCTTCCCTATTAAAGCTATATGCATGTTATAAAATAATTAATACCTCTGTCCCCTTTAATAAGTCTATGAATCCTTTATTAAAAAAATTAATGCTCGGGCGGAGCCTGACCGCTGAGAGTGATGGCTGCTTGTTGAATCAGCTCCGTTACAAAGACACTGACACAGACACCCAGCTACAGCTAAAAAGCATCTAAATGGGGAAAATCATTAAAGAAAAGCCCGGAGATCACCTGGGGACCCCTCGACCGGCTAAGGGACAAGCGGACCTTGAGAAATATCTCAAGGAAAGAGCTGCTCGTTCACCCCGCGCTCCAGGCAAGATGGCGCCGGTGGCTGCTGCAGCTCCGCGGTCCGGGCAGGAAGGTGAATCCTCTTCTGAAGAGGAAGAAGAGGAGAGATTGTCAAGAAGCTTTATGAGAAACCTCCTCACCAAAGCGATGAGCCCGGTAATGGCAGAATTAGCCGAGATAAAAGAGGAGGTGAGACACATGGGGAGAAGGGTGGAAGAATTAGAGGACACCTCAGCTGCCATTACTTCACACTCACAAGAACTGGCAAATACCTTAAAAATACAGCATATGCAGCGGAATAAAACACTACTCCAACAGGAAGATTTAGAAAATCGCAGCCGCCGCAACAGTGTCCGCATTAAGGGGGTCCCGGAGTCGTGGGTGAATGAAGCGCTACTGAAAATAACTAAGGAGATATTCGGGTCCCTGGTGGGATCAGAGAGAGCAGCAAAAATATCTATTGAGAGGGTACATAGAGCCCTACGTGTACGACCAACAGCGACAGACCCTCCAAGGGACATTGTTTGCAAGCTACTGGCTTTCACTGACGCGGCGGCCATCTTGGAGGCGGCCAAAGATCATCATGACCTACAATACGAGGGAGCTTCAATACAAATATTTCAGGACCTAGCTCCAACCACCCTTGCCAAACGCAGGCTCCTAAAACCCTTACTGGACGTACTGAGGTCAAGAAACATCAAGTACGCTTGGCTGTTTCCCTTTGGGTTAGGGGTGACCCATGGGGGCAAAAGACTAAGCATACGCTCACCTGAGTACTTAAATAACAGTTGGCAACACTTGGGAATAGATCCCATGGAGCTCCCTAATTGGCTTCCCCTCCCAGATCTGCCTATTCTTCCACCCCTACCGAACCCGGAAAAATGGAGGGAAGTTCAACAGGCAAAATCTCCCAAGAATAAGCAGAAGAAAAAACCCAGAGAAGAAGACATAACAGCCGACACATGAAGTTAACTTTAATACTTCTTTACCGGCGCACGGATCGACAGCAAAATGGACTCTGAGTCAAGGCTAAGATGGTGGTGAACAACCTATCACACAAGAACTCTCCCGCAATAATTTCTTCCCTTTCAGCGGGCTTTAAGTTCAGAGGGAAGACTGAGCCTGAGAAAGTTCTCCCTTTCCACCAGTTTGCCTTGGAGTCTATGCGGATGCTGTTACTGCAGTAGATGGTTTTATGGTTACATTGCTTTAGTGTTATAATGTTTAACATACCCCCTCATATAACAAGGGGTGTTTGTGTGTCTCTCTCCGATCAGGACAGAAGGAAAAAAGTTTTATACTATCTTGCTCTATCTGTAATTTAACTCTTGCCTCACCTATACGGGCACATACTTGTGCTCGTATACCTCTCCCATTGTGAGAGGAAACTGTTATTATTGTTTTTCATCTCCCCTCTACCCACCCCCCCAACCCTTTCCGTCCCTCCATCTTTCCAGATACTAACTGCCCTTTCACCTCTCCACCTGTCACATAGAATTTAAAGGATAACATCTTCTTGTCTGCAACAACACAGAACAAATAGACACGGTCACCTTTGACTAACACCTATCTCCTAGAGAGGATACGCATTGACCTAGACATACATAGGCATCAATAAACTTACTCTATTTTTGTTTTCCACAGCCAGCCCCCAGAGCTCTCTGAGGGACTCACCAACCGGCTCCCCGACCACAGCGACTCTTCCTCTCCATCATGTCCGGAGATGCAATACGATGTACCTCTTTCAACGTGCGAGGTCTCAATACGCCGAGGAAAAGGTACGGAGTTTCACAGCTAGTCAAAAAATTTAACACAAAGATCCTCCTTCTACAGGAGACACATTTTAAGGGGGGTAGATGCTTCACCCTACCTGGGAAAATGTTCACGCAATGCTTCCACAGCTCCCACCCACATTCGGCATCAAAAGGGGTATCGATACTATTCCATAGGTCAGTAAACTTTGTTCCTATAGCGGAACTATCAGATGGGGAGGGAAGAGCGCTCTTCTTAAAAGGTACATTAAATAATGTAAAGCTTACCATTGCAAATTTATACGCTTCAAACACAAAACAAACGGAATGGTTAGCTAAACAGATCAAAACGCTGAGTGAATTTGCCATTGGATCTATCATATTAGGGGGCGACTGGAATGTGACGCTAAATCCTCTATTGGACGCCTCGGGGGGTAGATCCCAGATCTCGCAGGGTCGGCTGAGCAAAGTGTCCAGAGCATTGAGAGACTTGGAAGTGCTGGATGCTTGGCGGACACTTAATCCATCAACTAAAGATTTAACTTACTATTCACAAGTCCACTCCTCCTACCAAAGGTTGGACTACACATTCGTATCTAAAAATCTCCTTCCATATGTAGAGAAAGCAGAGATAGGGGCGATTTCCATATCAGACCACACACCCCCTCCACATAGACATCAAAATCGGCCTTGGGGGTCCCAGGGAATGGACGTGGAGACTGAATGAGTCCCTATTAGATAACAAGGAAGAAAATCCTAAACTTACGACTCTGCTAGAAGAATACTTTCTTAACAACAATAAAAAAGAGCTGAAACCGCCCATAGTCTGGGAGGCCCACAAGGCCTATATGAGAGGCATTCTCATATCGCTGGGCACAAAGGCCAAAAAAGCCCAACAACAAAAGATTGACTTTCTTCTATCCCAAATCGCTAAAATCGCACGAGTGAATAAAATATCTCAGGCTAAAAAGAACCTAGAAGAACTGACAAACAAACGACGAGAACTAGGGCTGCTACTGAGAACCAAATTTAACAAAAAACATCCTTTCTTAAAACAGACAATTTTCATACAGGGGAATAAAGGGAGTAAGCTGATGACTTCCTTACTCAAAAAATCCAGAGCTAGGAACCAAATTAATGCAGTCACAGACCACACAGGAAAAAAAGTAACATCCGTCCGAGAGATAGCCACCGCGTTCCAATCATTTTACGCAAATCTGTACAACCTGAGAAAAGACCCCACTCAAACAGAGCAGGACTCACTAAAAGACAACATAGATTATTTTCTAAAAACTATCAAACTCCCTAAAATTGACGAAGAGACGGCACAGACATTGATAATGCCGGCAATAGAACAAGAGGTAGACGAACTGATTAAGTCTTGTCCCGCAGGTAAAAGCCCAGGGCCGGATGGCTTCTCAGCCCACTATTATAAATTTTTTAAGGAAACACTGACCCCTAGACTGACAGAATTATTCAACACATTGCTTCAAGGAGAGTGTCTTCCCAAACAATCACTAGAAGCCTACGTAACTTTCATACACAAGGAGAACAAGGACCCAGAAATTTGTGCCAATTATAGACCAATTTCCTTAATTAACCTAGAAGTAAAAATCTGAGCAAAGTTCTTGGCCAAAAGACTGGAGGACTTGATCCCGAAACTAATTAATAGAGAACAAGCGGGCTTTATCAAAGGCAGGGAAGGGAAGGATAACAGCTATAGAATTCTTCATGCCATAAGGATAGCTCAACTACGCAAAACTCCCATGGTTCTTATAGGGACGGATGCAGAAAAAGCTTTCGACCGTGTAAACTGGGTCTATTTACAGAGAGTACTAACATTCTTTAACTTCCCAAATACTCTAATTACGGCAATCTTTTCACTGTATAGAAACCCATATGCGAGATTGAGAATTAACAACACACTCTCACCTGCCTTCGATATCTGTAATGGTACCCGTCAAGGCTGCCCCCTCTCCCCGACTCTCTTTCTACTTGCGCTGGAACCACTCTTGCAAGGAGTGAGACAACACCCGGAGATAGAAGGGATCACAGTGGGGAATCAAACACTCTCATTGGCGGCATTTGCTGATGATATCCTGTTTGTGGTCTCGGACCCGGCTAGGGGCATACCAAATTTAATTGCATACCTGGAGACTTTCGGTAAAGTATCTGACTTCAAAATCAATCTTTCCAAGTCAACCATACTAAATGTCTCAGTGCCTCCAAGCACAAGCAAAATTATAAAAACTCAGTCCCCCCTGGCCTGGTCCGACACCACAATAGATTTCCTAGGGATCAAAATTACTAAGAAAGGGGAACAGCTATACGTCACCAATTTCCAACCCCTCCTCTCTCAAATCAAAAATCTGCTCAGATCATATGACATCCCATACCTATCTTGGTTTGGAGGAAAAAAAATAATAAAATCTTACATAGTCCCCATCATTACATATAAACTCTGCATGCTTCCAATTTATATACCAGGTGCGTTCTTCCAAGCTCTCCGATCCATGTTCTCAGGTCATATATGGAAACAGGAAAGACGGCGTTTAGCTCAAAACCTATTGATAAAGAGGAGATGGGAGGGTGGCATAGATCTACCCTGTCTGCGGGATATCTATAGATCAATTCAGCTGAGTTATTGGTTTGATCTGGCCAACCCAAAGCGGGACCCACTCTTACAACTCCTAGCGAAAACATCACATGGGGACACACTTTTGATGGACCTATGGCACCCTGCAAGAGTCTTAAATAAAATTAGAAACTCAAGCCCACTGACGAGGGGCCCCTGCGAGGTCTGGGAGAACCTGGGCAATACATTGGCGCCTGACCCCTCTCCGATGGCTCCAGTGGAAACGATAGGAGCTTTACTAAAAATCCCCCTTGATCCGGTAACCAGAAGCATCTGGGAAAAACTTTCCCACCTCAAAATAGAGGATATTCAGAACTTAACCAACAAAAAAGAGTCAGAAGTGTTCCAAGCACTGAAACCTGACCTAAAGCTATCTTTTCTGCAAAAAGCGCACACTTCAAAAATGATTGCGAACTTCCGAGAGAAGTTCAGATCTACTAGGCCCCACACCGCGTTTGAAAAGTTATTACAAAAGGATGCCCCCAGACATAAAGGCATCAAGTACTACCTGTGGAACTTTATTGCCCCCCCAAGAGTTTCAAAACCCGCATTTCTCACGTTGTGGGAAAGGGAACTGAAGGTTACCTTCACGACGACGGAAATAAAGCTCATCCTCCGAACCGCCTTTGGGTTCTCACCCTGCGTCCTTCTCCAAGAAAGTAATTATAAATTACTTTCCAGGTGGTATAGGACTCCACAGTGGCTGTATGAACATAACCTGGCCACACATGAAAGATGTTGGAGATGTGACGCAGAGGTGGGATCCTACAGACATATTTGGTGGGAATGCTCTGTGATCACCCATTTCTGGAAGGGAGTGGAGGAGGTAATCAAAAGCATTAAACAAGACTTTATCCTCTCAGCTGAAATTATTTTCCTAGGGAGACCGTCTGATATTTTCCACCCCATGAAGGACAGTCTGATCGCTCTTATGCTTGATGCAGCTAAATCACTGATCCCCACCCTATGGCTACAAAAGACCCCCCCTCTCCTGGGCCAATGGAGGGAGAAGGTAGACCTCTTATATAACCTGGAAGAACTGACCAGCTGGAAAAGAGGTACTCACGAGAGGTTTATCAAAAAATGGGAGCTGTGGAAGCGTGCACTTTAGGACCCCATAAGACCCCCGGCTAGAATACCTTTTATTCCGTTGGCCTACTTGGGGGAGCTGAGAAGGGGATGCGGGTCACAGTCCCCGAGTGGAGTTGGACGAGCTGTGAGACTCCCCTTTCAGAAAAACCCAGGAGAGTCCCCTAGGCATAATTTGCAGGTGGCAATTTGCAATTTGTACTTATACAAAGTGCGTATAGATGAGAGATGCAGGTGGTTAATCCCGCAGGCATGATATTATCGAACTGAGGACCGAGTCGCTGATGGTCGAGGTGAGAAAGAGGTGGACGATCGGAAGAGCAGTTTTCTACCAAAATACCCCCATTATCCACCCCCACTACCCAGAATCTATCCGCCTAATATTCCTTTTGACCCTACCCCACCCCCCATCCAACGCACCCCACCCCCCTTTTTCTTTTGTTTTCTTAGATAGGATTGGTTCTCCTTTCATTTAGTCAGAAGCAGATAAGCTAACAAACTAAGTCGCCCATCGAGGGCGAGAAATGAAAAGCGGACCAATGATAGAGACAATTAGTTAACATTTATTCTGTTAAATGAGTGAAGCAGGATACAAAGCTTGCCATGTTTTCTATGTTAATAGTCTATCCTGTGATGTATGACAGTTTGTGTTGAACGATAATTTACTGAAAAAGAAAATCTCAATAAAAACAGATTTAAAAAAAAATAAATAAATTAATGCTCCCTCATGAAATCTGTGTCATTCATGCATTAATTCATCTATGTGAATACCTTCTAATCCTTGCTCGCAAGGGAAATACTCCCTGATAATCAGTGATTTGCCAGGCCGGTGTGCTTGTGCACTTAACTGATTTCTGCAGGAAGCAGACGACTCCATTCTGACTGTAGTGGCCACACTTGGTATTGCAGGCAAAGCTTCCATTCATTTCAGTGGGAACTTGGCCTGCAATACTTAGCCTGTCCACTGCAATAATAATGAAACTTCCTGCTTCCTGCAGAATACAATTTCCTGGAAACAGCTAACTGGAAGAGGGCCTGGGCAATGGACTCCAGCCAATGTAATTTTGGATACATTGGCCATTATTAGTTTACAACCAGACAACCCCTTTACATTTCTGGTGTATATGTGGAACCTATCCACAGGGTCCCATTGATCCACTGACACAATAGTGCATTTTTTTCCTATGCAAGGGCTTATTCCGACGCGCGTATATGGGCTTTCACGCCCGGCCAATATACGCTGGCTCTCTCTGCAGGGGGAGAAAGTATTCCCAACATATATCTCTGACAAAAAGCAAAACTGAAGTGTGAACAGAGCCTCCATTTTTTATGTAGGTGGAGATAGGCACTAAAGGAAATTATTTAAGGAGAAACTATATTCCTGACTAAATGTTCTATAACAGAATATAATAGAAAACTATCATGACATTCAAGAAGCATGTTATTGAAAATATCAAACGTCTTAAGTTAGGAGTACTGTATTTTCTTAATTAGTAACATTAGATTTATAATGTGTAATGAAATCTAAAATACTGATGAAATGGAAAGGTTTATCATTTCTAGTACTGTAATGACCTTTTCACTGTTAATAGTAATTACAGGTAACAGTAGGCTCTATGGAAATCCTGTACTTGCTTTATCCTTGGCTTACCCACAGAACTGTTTTACATTTAAATCGGATATAAAACCCCATCTAGTTCTCCCTTAACGAATACATTGCAGTAATGCTTATTTAACAGCCTCTAAACATACAGCTATTGTTATTATAATGTGATATATTTTAAACGGTATAACAGATACATTGTAATAAAAGGCCGCAGTAGCATAAATAAGTTTTCCTATTTTAGCCATTTCTTTGAATATATGTCACAAATATTTGATAGTGGAGAGCATTAGTTTTGTGACCCCTACCCAGACGAAGAATTGTTGTTGCAGGTGTATTTGGCCATTGGCCAGTGTTCTTGCTTCCAACACAATAACTTCAAGAGAAGACTACTCACTTGCTGCCTATAATATCGCACCCCTTGACAGGTGCCATTGTCACAAAATAATCCATGTTATTCACTTCAACTGTCAGTCGCTTTAATGTCATAGTTGATTGGTGCATTTATTCTTAATCCCTTAACGCTACAGGACGTACAGTTATGTACTGCAGTATTGGGGTATGTATGAAAGGAGATCACGGAGTGACCTGTCTTCATACACTGCGGGCGTCATCTGTTTACTACAGCTGACACCCGTGGGCAATAGCTGCAATCAGCCACGCGGCTCATTGGCACTATTAAATACCCTTTAAATCCCCCAAACAGCGTCCCGTAGACCCCCCCCCACCACCACCACCACCAATCCCTACTCCCTTGCGATGAGATCGCAGGGAGCCATCCGGGTGTCATGGCAGCCAGGAACCTTCTGAAAGGCCCCAGGGCTGTCTTAGCAGACTGGCTATTAAGCGATGTCCATGGGGTGGCTTGATAGACTGCCTCCCCGATAGCAGTATGATGTAATGCTAAAGCATTACATCATACTGCAGGAGTGATCAAAGTATAGCTAGTTGTGGTCCCCTAGGAGGACTTAAAAAGAAAGTAAAAATAAGATCAATAAAGTTTTACTAATTGTAAAAAAAAAAACGTAATAAAAGTTTAAATCACCCGTCTTTTGCCGTATCTATAAGAAAAGAATCTAAATCATAAAATAAAAATACATATTTTGTATCACCGCATCAGTAAAAGTCTGATCTATCAAAGTAATGCATTATTTACCCCGCACGGTGAATGTCTGAAAAAAATAAATGCGCTTTTTCAGTCACCCTGTCACCCAGAAAAAATGCGATAAAAACTATCAAAAATTATATGTATTCTGAATTGGTATCAACTTAAGCTACAGGAAGTCTCGCAAAAAATGAGCCCTTTTAGAACTGTCAATATCGAAATAATTATTGCGCGCAGAAGATGGCTGCGGAAAATAATTAAAAAATTAAATGTCTTTGAAATAAAATAAAAGGAGTACAACAAAAAAAAAAAAACTATACAAGTTTGGTATCGTAATAATCACACTGACCCATAGATTAAAGTTATCATGTCATTTTTGTTGCAGTTTGTGCGCCATAGAAATAAGATGCACTGAAGATGGCAGAATGTCGTTTCTTTTTTTTATTTAACTCCACTTAGAATTTTTTTTACGTTTTTTTCAGTACAATATATGGTACATTAAATAGTACCATTTAAAAATGCAACTCGTCCTGCAAAAAACAAGCCCTCATATGGCTACGTCGATGGATAAATAAATGAGTTACGATTTTTTTAAAATGGGGGACGAAAAAACAAAAATAGTAAAAAAAAAAGGGCTGCTTCCTTAAGGGGTTAAAGGGTTAAAAGCTAAAGGATACTTGTATACCTATAGGAAAGTAATCCAAAGCAATGATGGCTACATCTTTAACAATGCTAAGAGATTTGCGTTACTTGAAATCTCTGATACAATATTTTAAGCAACATAATATGAAAATGAATAACTTATTTCAGGATTAGAGATGAGTGAGCATACTCGCTAAGGGCAATTACTCGAGTGCGTATTGTCCTTAGCGAGTATTGTCCTTAGCGAGTACCTGCCCTCTCGGAAGAAAAGATTCGGGTGCCGGCGGGGGTGAGCGGAGAGTTGCGGGAGTGGGCAGGGGGTAGCGGGGGGGAGAGATCTCCCCTCCGCCCCCCCCCCCCCCCCCGCTCTCCCCCGCCGCTCCCCGCCCCCCACTGGCACCCGAATCATTTCTTCTGAGCGGGCAGGTACTCGCTAAGGACAATGCTTGCTTGAGTAATTGCCCTTAGCGAGTATGCTCGCTCACCTCTATTCAGGATGTATTATCACAGGTTTCCATCTATAGACATTTCTCAGCAACAGAAAAGTGGATTGAGAGCTGGATTGTTTTGGAAAGCAGTAGAAGTTTGATCTCAGGAACTTGGCTGATCACTTCATCTGACAGGCCACTTTTGGGCGGTTTTATATTACGAAACCTTTTTATCTATTTTCTTGTCAGCTTATCCTGGTACAAAACTGCATTTAAAAAAATGACAGTCACTCATAGCAGTCTAGTAAGTGCAACATTTACAATTATTTCAGGAAAATAAAAGTCAATACTTTCCCCCACTTTTATGTTTTTTTTTGATAACCTCGGCCACCTTCTTTTAGAAAATTCTAGCTCTGAAACATTATTTTAGTCATAGCGCTGTTTCTTTTCTGGAGAGTACACATAACCAAGAATGTTTTGAGCTGTGATGTCCGTAGCAAAATTTCACATTTTAGAAGGCTTAATTATTACATTTTAATTATAACATTTTTTGTTTCTTAGGATGCTCTTTTGGGTTTTCTTTGTGGGTTTTTTTTACAACATGCATATTTTTCCTCTTATTTTCATACGTAGTATGAAAACGTATTAGAAACGTAGTAGTCTGAATCATAAATATTTACGCAAAAAATGATTCCCCCAATTCTCTTGTGCATAGTGTTGTTAAATATGTGTATTTCATCTAATGTATGATGCCACCACATTGCTACAAAAATAAAGCCTCCATGACAGCTCAAACCAGTCAATGACGCTATGCACAGCAGCAAACAGTATAATAAAACCGAGCACATCAATAATAAGGACTGCTTCATTAGCTCATTGATTTTAAAAGGCAGTCAGGAAAGGGTTAATGATATTTCAGTCAAATATTAAAAGTGCAAGTTTAGTGGCTCAGTTTTTAGTGCTGCTGCCTTGAAGCACTGGAGAGTTAGGCCCCCTCTCCATGGGCGAGGCAGAATATCGCTACTTATATTCCGCCGAGGGGGACGAGGGGGGAGAAATGCCACAATTTGAATCCCGCGAGTGGAGAATCGCTATGATTCTCCGCCTGTGGACGTCAGGCTGTGCTTTCCATAGTTAGATCTATGGAAAGTGTTCACTGCGTTGTCCACGGCCGGACTATCGCCGTAGATAGCGCACTGACATATCGCCCGTGGACAGCAGGCCCTAGGTTCACATCTGACCAAGGTCAACATGTGTATGAAGTGCTTATGTTCTCTTTATTTTAATTCATCTTTTATCTCCTCCTTTGTAGGAGAAAGAACAAGTGTGGTGGCTTTGCTCTCACCCTTCTACCCTGTTCATCCCAAACAAGCTCAGTGAGCTTTAGGTCTGGCGACTCTGCAAGCCATTCCATTTTTTTTAAGCCTACAGATTTCTTCTAGTCTTCTTAAGTAATTTTGACTTAATCTCCGTTTGGGTCATTTTCGTGTTATGACTCCCTGACAAACTAGGTGTAAACCAGAGGGTATTGCATGATGCATCAAAATACTTTGATAGTGCTTTTTTTCCAGTATGTCAGTCAACTTCTGCAATTTGGCAACTTTGCAGCCAGCAAAAGAAACCCAGATCATTATGCTTCCTCCTGCATGTTTCACAGTTGGTGTTATACACTCAGGAGCCATCCTTTACCCTACTCAATGACATACAAAAACCCTGTGTGATGCACCAAAGATGTCAAATTTTGATTAATCAATCCATAAGACCTTCTTCCACTCTTCAGTAGTCCACTGGAATGGCTGCTTGGCTCAAACAAGTTTTTTTAGCACTCTTAGCAGTGGATTTCTTACTGATACTCTATTTGTCAAACCGCAGATAATGGTCTTCTTGAAATAGAAAATTATTCATTTTGGCTGCATTAAGGTGTACTTGTAGATTTTGTGCTGCGAGGCGCTGATCATGCAAACTTTTGACTCTCAAAAACATGTCATCTGATTTTGTAGTGTCTTTGGACTGACAGACCTTTTCCTGACAGAGTTTCCTCCAGTTACCAAATGCCTTTTGATGGTATAGAAAACTAATAACTCCCACTTTGGCTTTCTTGGCAATTTCTCAGTAGGACAGACCTACACTTCTGTGGGTTAATTGTCTTCTTTGTTTAATTGCTTTTTTTTCTGGGGATTATAATAACAATGTTCACTCTTCTGAAGAGCAAAATTATCAAAATTTTGCCCTAGAGCAGTGTTTCTCAACTCCAGTCCTCAGGACCCCAAAACAGGCCATGTCTTCAGGATTTCCTTAGTATTGCACAGATGATGTAATTATTGTCAGTGCCTCAGACATTGCTACCAGTGATCTTACTATAGGCCATCTTGAAAACATGACCTGTTGGGGGTCCTGAGGACTGGAGTTGAGAAACACTGCCCTAGAGGATCTTGAAATGCAGTCTGTTCCAGAAAAGGTTATATAGAATCAGAGTGTTTGAAAGTAATCGAAAAAATGTGTGTCATCTGTAGGAACTGTTTGCATCCATTTTCAAACCCTAATTTGCTTTCTGTGCTACATAGCAGCTGCCCTTGATATGTTCTCTAAAAAAGCCTTTTCGTTAAATCCATAAATTTAAAAATATTGTTGTGTTTCAGATTAAAATGTCATAATACTTTTATCTTTTTAACTTACTTTTGAACCTTTGAACCATTTCATGTTATTTGCTGGCCTTGAACTATGTTAAAGTCAAAAATAACTGGAAAAATGTAGGTGTTCTAAAACTTTTTAATGGTAGTTTAAATAGAAAAAAATGTGCCAAAGTGCATAGAACTAATAGTTCGGTTAGGTGTAGGCGTTTTTGTGGAGGAACTAGTTTAGAAGTCCCTATTTTATCCTCTTGTGTGAAAACTTAATATTTAGCATTTTATAAGTCAACTTACTGTTCTACATTAGTAATAGAAATAATATGACCACTAATGAAAGTCAAGATACTAGGGATCTTTACTCAGTTTTCTGGAAACTACCAATGGCATTTAACCTGTTTTGACAAACAATTTATGGCAGCTTTCTGGCATAGAATAGTGGCAACTTCATACCATTTTTGTGCTACAGTTTGCAATTTTTTACTTCTCTCGCCACTTTCGAAAAGATTCAAGAAAAGTGGTCAGAGTTAGGCTTGAAGGGCAGAGCAGCCAATGGTCCAATACATTTACTATAATTTACCCCAGAAATCGGCATATATCATAGCATAGCCCTATACTTGCTTACAGCAGGTATAGTTTCAATTTCTGGTTGACAGATGGTCAAAGATGCACCAAATTTTCTATATTAAGATCACAAGAGCCTGGTGCTGGTACTTTGTTCTGACCTTGTGGTTAAATGGACAGGGCTCTGCAATATGTCCCACTTGAAAGTAGAAGGTAAAGGAACATAATTTCCATCATATTGGGCATAATAATAATATTTATTTATATAGAACCAGCATTTCACAAATCAGAGGGTACATGTACAGGCAAACTCAAACATTACATAAAATATAAAACTAATCTATAATTTGAGGATTGAGCCCCTGGCTTTCAAGAGTTTACAATCTATGAAGAATAAGTATTAAACTTTTCCTATCCAATGCTTTCTGGCTTTCAACTTTCAGATTTGCCCATTCAAATATTTTTGCTAAAAATGTTTTTCAATATAAAGAACAAACATAATAAGAAAAGTTGTATTTTTATTGTTTAATGAAAAATTTAGACAATTTAGGAAAAAACAGTATTCAGACAGTTTTCAGCAATGGAACCAAAATGGCAAGTACCAGGGGACAAAGCATAGTTAAAGGTTAAAAAACAGAACTTTTTCATTCTCTTTTGTATATAGGAGGATGAAAAATTGTTTAACACCGGTTGCACACAAATGTATGTGTTCTGGACCTTTTTAATGACTAATGGCAGCACAGGAATAACCAATACATTTTGTCACCAAACACAATAACCTCCTTTAAGAACTTTTTTTCTTCTCTTTACTGCAGAGCTTATTCTGGATATTAAGCCCCGTATTGAGCCTGGACATATTTTGGGATACATGTATTATTTGTAAGCTGCCAGTGACATTTTAAAAGGTCATTTTTGGATAGGTCTGTTTCTTTTTTGGCCTTATCTGCAAAACAGACATGCTCCACGTGGATTCCAACACTGGAGGAATTGTCTGAAATACTAAAAAATGTATATTTTTTCTAGAATAAAACTGTAGAGAGCATTGGTTAATGCTATGTATAGAGCCTCTCTCCATTCAAAGTACTCATTTTAATTTGTTAATGGGAAATGCAGCCTAGTGGGGATAGAATTACCACAATGTATGCTGTGAAAATATTACTGGGCTTTTCAACGGGCCTCTTCCGTGTGAACTCCTCAGTATGTTGGCTGCACGATTTGCAATTTAAAAACACGTATCAGACATCATATCTGTTATATACCAAATGGGGCATCCAGGAATGTTTTTACAGTTCCTGTGCATTTTTTCAACATGCATACTGGCAATTTATGTGCAGTGCCGGCATTGAAAGGGTCAGTCGTCCCATTAGGGAAGGTGATCACTAACTAAAATTACTTAATAGAGAAACATAGTTTATTTTTTGGTTAAAAACCAGCACCCCTTTGGTTTAAATATGAGATCTGATGTGATTTTGAACGAAGGGTTAATTGTCAGGTATTCTATCTCCCTTTTTTCTTCTATGTTTTCTGCTTAGTCACATGATCACTTTTTTGTTTGTTTATTAGTTGTATGTTCTTTTTATACTGCATGAAAAGACAACCCCTCCCCTTATCCATACTCAGCACATAATATTGTAATACCCCCAAATGAGATAACGCATGGACACCAATATTGGTATAGAAGGATTGTCCACAGGTTTATTTAATAGAAAAACACCCCGATCCTGAAGGAACAGAAATATTTTACTTCCAATAAAACACCCAATATATGCTAACCCAGTGCCCGTTCAGGCAGCATGCATGTAGGTTCTCATCACCTTCAGGGTCCAGCTCCACCAAGGAGGAGAATGCCACCTATACAGTATGACAACAACCCCCCTAAACAGACCTACTGCCTTCTCCACACCATCCTACAGATTTGGAAGGAAAATATCTAATCCAATGGGATTGAGATGGACCCCATCCTGAAGTAACAAATCGCCATTGTCCCCTTTCAGCATCTTGCGCCTAAGTGAAAAACCTCCTAAAGTCCCTACAAAATCAGCCACTGATAAATTTAGCACACACCGTGCTCTATCAATGGCCCCTAAATCTCTTGCCCCTCTCCATGATCTCCTAGCAACAATTTTGGACCAAATAATGAGGCACTGTGGAAACATGGCTTCTATGTCACTGAAATCCCCTTTAATCAGGGTTAGTAAATGTCCCAGTTTTGTTGTTGTTGGCTGTTTAGTTGTTCACAACCCTCGGCTACCCTAAAGGCTCCCTCCATGTTTTTTGGTTTTGCACTGCTTCTCTCAGTTGTGGGATAACCATGCCAGTATCAGCTTTGACAGTATCAGCTATCGTGTCCTTTGGCGGCCAGGTCTTCTTTTGCAACTGAACTGTCCAAGTATTATAGATTTTTCCAGTGACTCTGCTCGCATTGACTGAACTAAACTGGAAACGTGCCAAAGGTAGGCTGACCCGATGAACCAAAAACCTAGAGTATAATGCTATAACAGCCATAAATTGCTGAACCATTCTAACAGGACAAAATTCTCCACCAATTTCCCACATAGATAACCATGAACCCCTAGCCAGCTGGTCAACTTTTGATTTACAAATGCAAATTTTTAACAATAAATTCATAATTAAAAGATCCGATATTGGCAAACCTCCCAACTGCAAAGAATTGAAAGCAACCAATTCACCAACTCATAAAGCTCCAAAAATGTGATTGCAAAAACTGCTCTGAATAATAAAGTCTCAGAAGCATCTAAAACGACATGAAGTAAAGAGCCCAACAAACGCTTTAGCAAAGAAAATGTTACAGGACGTCATAAATTCACTGTATGGGGCTCCCGTCTCCAACCTTTTAACAACTGCCATATAGAAAATGACTTAGTGACATCTGAGAAACCACCAAGCTGGAGCATAAACGCTACCCTGAACAAGCGTTTAGCTACCATAGGAACCAACACCCCCAAGCCACGTAAATTTGCCAAATAGTGACCTAAGAATGCTAAGAATCAACACTAGGAAATCTAGACCCCACCACTGGCAACCATTCCATCCATGCTAAATAACGGCTTCTCTAAGTACTAGGTATGGCCAAATCTTCAGCCACGTCCACCAGAAAAGGCAAGCTCTTGAGCCCCACAAACACTGAAGGTAGTGATGCTACCATTCCTCACGCTGTCCAGGGGATAAGAGGGAGACCACTTTCCCACCATCTCTTTTTTTTATTAACCCAAACCCCACCTCATCCACGATTCTAATCACGCCAGGTGCCCCTTTAACTTGTTACCAGGGACATAATGTAACCCATCAACCAACCTGCAGTCTAAAGGCCCATTTACATGCAACAATTATTGCTCAAAATTTGCTCAAACAATGTTTTTTGAGCGATAATTGTTGCTTGTAAATGCTACCAATGTTTACTTTTCGGCCGAACGATGATTTTTAGGTTAGCAAAAAATCAATCGTTTGGACAGAGAGCTGATTTCAGGGACTGCACTCTGTGTTCTCCATGGGAGTGCTGATTACATTGTACTTGCTTGCAGCCCTGTGGCAGAACAAAAGACCACCTGCTGTTCTCGTCATACAGCTCATGGAGGCTCATTTACATGCAAATAAAGGTAATACGCTGCTAATGGGCATTAGTGCCCATAGCGGTTATGCAAAACGATCTGTTAAACTGTCAATCTCCCTATCTTTTGAACGAATTTTGAGCGATCATCTTTGCATGTAAATGGGCCTTAAGTCTCCTTCCCTATACGGGTTGGAGACCACAAACTGAGCAGGTGTGCCATGTTCTAATGCTATGACTAAGAGCTGCTGTGACAGCTTGAAACACGTCAGATTGCCGCGTCATTGTATGTCCTTCCTGTTGGGATTTTGATATGTTTCAATAAAGCCGTGATGGATCCTTTTCTTGCTGTCTCATGCAATTGATTACAGTCAAGTCTGTGCATTCTGCTGGTGAGCTGGTTCATATTCTCTGTATGATCTAAATTGTGAAACCAAACCTTACTGCACAACAGATAACTGTCACTATAACTTTAGCTCCTGTATGAAAGTAGCCCCTTGGTGCGTACAAGTAAAATAAATCATGAGAAAACTATGAGCACATTCTACAGCCTCCAGTTATTTAATTTACATTATTCCATTTGGTTATTCACAAACTTTAATATAAATGCCAAATGTTGCCTTTCCTTACTTCAGAAAGGTATTTTACTTTGAAGTTTAATTACGTGAGAAATACCAGAGCAATCAATAACACGAATTACAAAATATCTTATGTACCAACAAGAGTGTAAAATGTAGATCTATTTTTTCCCATTAAAAGACTGGACAGAATATAATCTGATTATTCATTAGAAAGATAAGCAAGAAAGTAATTCAAGTTATATCAGTAGGTCAGAGGTCATATTTTTTTAAAGCTCCAACAATCCAATATATTTAATTAGTACAAGATCATTTGAAAGTAGCCAAAGGTAATTAAAACCATTGATTGCAATAATGTTAGAGATTTTAGATGCTGTTATGCTCGGGCTACATGGAGACTTTTTGTAATGCTACTGGTTGGTTTCAACTATCAGCTACAGTGCAAAGGAATACATTGAGTACTTGCAATCTTGTGCACTGCAGCTGGCACTCGATAATTCAAATCAATGGGGAAAAAGTCTTTGTGTAGCCCTAAACTAATAGATCAAACACCTGACAGAACCATGGGCACAGAAGCCATGCTGCTCCCTAGCACAGCACTGGCTCTATGTGTTGCCGTAAAGGTCAGTTTTGTTTTTTGGTTAGATGTAGGTAGAAGCTCTATCTTAAAAAAAGCTCTATCTTACTTTCACTTATAAGGACTTGCTTTATTTGTATTAGTTATCTGTTTATTTTTATTTAATCTTCATTCCTTTCTTATTTTTGGTTGACAGTTTTGGGCTTCAGAACTAAGTACTAGATTTCCATAAAGACATAGTATCAAGTTACAATGTTTTCAACTTACAAAAGTTGTCCCAGAACAAACTGATATTGTAACCTCCTGTTCTAATGAAGAACATGAAGAAAGGAAGCACTAAGGCTGCTTCACAGCTGCATTGGGGATTCCATTTTCCTGCTCCGTTATGGGAGCAAGAAAGGGGAATCCCCTGGCTGAACAGATCCGTCTTATGACGGACCCGAACAGCACCAAATGACCCTATCGACTATAATGGGGTCCGTTCAGTTTCTGTTTAGCTGACTGGCATTTTACCAGATAAAAAAATCCTGCATGCAGGACTTTTTTACTTTTTCTTCTAGTATTTTGTGCTGGATCTGTGACGAAACTTCCAAACGCAGATGTGAATGCAGCCTAACCTAGGCCAGCCTATGATGTGGGGTGATAATCATCACAGTGATCATTTGTTAGAATGACCCTTTCCAATTATTGGCTGGTTTAAGGATGTGCAGTAATCCAACAACAAATGATTTGTCATTGATCACATTTTTTATACTGACATAAAATAATTGTGTCTCTCATTTATTCAAAATACTAACACTCACTTGTTTGTTAGTGACTGAGTGAGTTACATGTGATAATGTCACTGTCATGTGATCAGTCACTGGGGCTCTGAGCTCCGCCACTGGTCACATGACAGTGACGTCATCACAGGTCCTAAAACACGCAGAGTTTGACAGCAGCCAGGTGCTACTGGACCAGTGATAATGACACCATTATGTGATCAGGGCTGGAGCTCAGAGCCCCGGTGACTGATCACATGATGGCAACATCATCATAGGTCCTGTGAGCACACAGCTGCTGTCCATCTCTGCTGGTTTGGGACCTGTGACCAACTCCAATCTCTTTCACTATATTATATTATTAAGAGGTGCATTGCATCACCAGAAACACTGGTAATAATAATGTAATCAGCATGAGAGAAAGAAAGACAAGTGATTGCATGAACAATTATCAGCGATAAAAATACATGTGATTATTGCAACACTAAACAACATGCTATATCATAAATCAGTGCTCATTATGGTCAATTTATGTGCCTGCATAAAAGGACCCTTAGGCACATTAAAGAGGTTGTACCAGAATTAACTTTTATTAGCTATGCATGGGATAAGTGATTAAAAGCCTGATTGGTGGGGGTCTGACAACTGAGACCCCTCTAATTCTGAGAATGTCCCCCTCCTCTTCACTGCAGTTTTACTGCACCCCTTGCAGCTAGGAGGGTATTGAATGGCGCAATAGCCAGGCATGCATGGTGCCACTCCATTAATTTTCAATGGGACTGCCGGAAATAGCTCAGTTCAACTGCTCAGCTATTCTCATCAGCTCCATTCAATGTGCTGTCACTGTGGTTGGAAGATGTATCCCATGGATAGGTGATAAAAGTTAATTCTCTGGTATAACCTCTTTAACTCTTCCTCTTCCTTAAGGCCCATTTACACGCAACGATTATTACTCAAACTTTGTTAAAACAATGGCATATGAGTGATAATCGGTGTGTGTAAATGCTCCAATAGTTTACTCTTTGGGCGAACGATGACTTTAAGGTAAACTTAAAATCCATAGTTCAGCCGGAGAGTAGATAACACGGACCGAATGCTGTGTTCTCCACGGGAGCAGCTTATTACATTGTATTCATGCAGGCAGCCCGCGACAGCCCATAATAGAACCATGGAGCTGTGTGCAGAGCTCAGACCACATGCTAAGTTCCACAAGCAGCTCCCAGAGGCTCATTTGCAAGCAAATGAAGCTAATAAAGTGCTAATGGGCATTAGTGCCCATTAGTACTTTATGAAAAATGATCGCTAAAACTGTCAATCTTTCAATCGATTGAAAGATTGTCTTTATGTGTAAATGAGCCTTTAGACTACCACAAAAGTTTTAATTAGTATGACTTTTTTCCTATTTTCTGTTTTCTAAAACCTGTATCCCATGGTCAACTGCCTTTCACATTCCTTAAAGTACAGTAGAAACATAGACTGGTGCTCAGGAAATTGGTAAAAAAATGCTCTAGGAAGGAGCCATTATCTTAGATTTATGTTCTAAAATCCTGCTTATGCTTTATTATGCTTTGATGATTTGTATGTAAATGGTATTACCCAGAAGTCACTGGTCTGTTTTAAATAGCTTTCTAATGAAAAGTTCAGATATTAAATATATTGTTGTGCATTTACGTTAAGAAATGTCAATTTATCAGAATCTGAGAAATGCCGTCTAATACAGAAGCACTTCCAATAAGTATATATTCATATTATACATGTCCATGCAATTCAAAACAAAGCATTTAGCCGTAAAAATAATTCAACATTTAATTCAAAGCTCACTTTACACATTCGCTGCAGAAATCACTTGTCACTTTTATGTGAGATCCATGAAAATGGAAATAAGTATCCAATCATAATAAACAGTAAACATGAATGCCAATGCACTTGTAGAGCGATTGAGTTACCGGCAATAATATAGGCCTGTGTGCAGTGCTGTAAACAAGCAGATTGTTAAGGAATGTAAATATGAGTGCACTGGAGAACAGCTGTCACAAGAAATGTATTTCAACCAGATTTCCAGTTACTCGATGTAGGGCCAAATTTAAAGTTCCTGCTGCCCTAAGCACTTTAAGTGCTCACACCCCCTATCGGTAAGTAAAACTAAAGTTGCCCATGCACTTGAAATTACTGTTGGTCAACCGCTTATTAGGCCAACAGCTCCCTAAGGGAGCATTCACACGAGTGTGTTTTTGTGCGTACATAGGTGCGTACATAAGTGCACACCTATGTACTCGCAAAAAAACGCGTGTATGAAGGTCCGTGGATTGCCTTCAATGGAGCCGTGGCTGCTGCCAGTGGCTTCATTGAAGGTAATTGTCTGCCGGCACCCCTGAATTATTTTTTCAGGGAAGGGCTTTACATATAAGCCCTTCCCTTAAAAACAAGAATTGTAGGGTTAAAAAAAAATTTAAAAAAACAAAAAAACTTACCTGTCCGCCCTTGCCATGTTCCTGCAGGGATGAAGAACACATCTGCCACTTGCGGCAGATGTTTACTTCATCCCAGCGAGGAAAAAGAATTTCCTGCTGCACCTGCCACATCTGTGACAGATGCAGCAAAGTAATTCCTCATCCCTGCGAGGATGACAGCTGCGGTAGGGGATCCAGATGCCGGCATCATGTAATTGTTTTTCAGGGAAGGGCTTTAAATATAAGCCCTTCCCTGAAAAACAAGGAAAAGTGGTGATAATAATTAAAAAAAAATCATACTCACCTTCCTTCAGCTGCTGGGGCTCAGCCGCATCCAGCCGGCTCTTCTCCTGTACTGCTCTGAGGAGTATTCAGCAGGAGGGGATTTAAAATCCCAGCCTGCTGAATGGGCTGCCTCTGATTGGCTGAGCACTGTGACCAATCAGAGGCAGCTCTCAGCTATTGAATGACAGCTAAGAGCTGCCTCTGATTGGTCCCTGCGCTCAGCCAATCAGAGGCAGCACTCACCCATTCATGAATCTGCTGAAAGAGATTCAGAGCAGTGCAGAGAGAAGACAGGCTGGATGCGCCTGAGTCCTGGCAGCTGAGGAGAGGTGAGTATAATTTTTTTTTATTTTTAACGCATTCTAGGGATGATTTTTCAGGGAAGGGCTTATATTTAAAGCCCTTCGCCGAAAATCCCTGCAGGAATTGCCAGCAGCCCATTGCTTTCAATTAGACTGCAGACGTGCCAGTCCCATTGACGGCAATAGGAGAACATCACGATCCTCTGCCACAGCTGTGACAGCTGTGGCAGGGGATTCTTTACTCCCCGCAGGGTTAGAGAAATCCTCTGCAACAGCTGTGACAGCTGTGGCGGGGGATTCTTAACTCCCCGTGGAGATGAAGAAATCCTCTGCCACCGCTGTGACAGCAGTGACAGGGGATTCTTTACTCCCTGTGGAGAGTTCTCTTGGCACTGATCACTGTGACAGTGCTGTCACAGTGTTCAGTGATGGGGTGACTCCCCGTGGGGAGTATTTACATGGCAGTAACAGAGAGTTGAGTCTGTATATATATATGTAGGCATTTAAAGGGTGAAGTTGTGGATGGAGTATGCATCCCTCCCAGGCTTTTAGTCTGGACAGGGTGGCGCTCCAGTCCACAACTTCACCCTGGTTCTCAGGAACCTCAGCTGCAGGCACTGACATCGTCACTGGAGCTTAAAAGGCTGCAGCTCCCAGGGAGTCAGTGTCTATCAGGCTGAGGAGGATGTAGCAGCTTACTGCATAGACCTGAACATCCTGCACGGTGCACTTGCTGCTGTTTGAAAGGACATTTGCTGTTTTGCGTTGTTTGGAGTTGATCCGAAATAAAACAGAGTACGTTTTATTGATCTTTGAGTCCTGTGTGTCTTTGCCGCCCCACCCCTGAAAGAACTTGTTACATTTGGTGTTTCGGATGCGGGCAGCAATCCCGGCTGTGGAGGGCAACGGCAAAGCACCTGGTGAATGTCCTGGGTGAAACCGGTAATCGCTATGCAAGCACCCACCCCAGCCATGGAGGAGCTATTGGTGAGGATTAGAGTTGAGCGAACGTACTCTGCCGAGCTTGATGCTCGTTCGAGTATTAGCGTACTCGATGGTGCTCGTTACTTGAATGAGCATCACGCCATGTTCGACCCCACCCCAGTTGTTGGCTCCTCCCCACTGTGACGTGCCTGTTTTGGTCCCTCCCCGCCACAACGCAGTGCGCGCGTCAACGGCAAATTTTTTGGCTGGCAGGCAGGGGAAGAGAGAGAGGCAATGGGCGCGCAGGCAACGGCCTTGGACCTGCATTCACGCATGTTTGTGCACGTACGTGGGTACGCACTTTTGTGCACACCTATGTATGGCACACGCACACGTTCGTGTGAAATCACCCTTACGGTGCATGGATTTTCAATAGGGAGAAGATGTCTTTTTTATGTTTTTTTCCCTTTACACACTTAAAAAAATGCAAAAAGTTTATCATATTCTGAAAGCTATAACTTGTCTTTTAATTTTTCCATTGACCCAGCTGTGTAAAGGCTTGTTTTTGCAACAGAAGCTGTAGTTTTCATTTTTGTCATTTTAGGATACATACATCTTTTTGATCACTCTTTATTCCATTTTTTGTGGGAGGCAGGTTGAACAAAATAATAGCCATAGCAGTTTGTTTATGGCGTTCACTGAGCAGCATAAATAACAGATTAGTTTTATAGTACGGGTCATTACAATTGCAGTGATACCAATTATGTATAGTTTTTACATTTTTTATATTTTTTGACATGATAAAGTAATTGTAATGGAAAAAGGCTGTTTTTATATTTATTTTTCAATACATGTTTTAACATTTTATATAAATCATATAGCTTTTCTTTCTACAGACTGTTCATGATTTTATCAGCTGGATCATGAGCACTGTGCTCTCCAGCAAGTCACAATGTTCACTCTGTGATGTCATAGACTACTCGAGGAGTAATCCAATAATGTGAAAAATGAATATGCCTATTCTATGTCATCATTACAGAATTTAAATTGAGCATGCCTGACCAGTAAAACAGCAGAGCACATAGGTCATAACCAATGGATAGCAAGAAAGAACTAAGGGAGACCACAGGTAATGCAATATCTCTGCAGCTATATAAAACAAGTTATAACATTAGATTGCAAAATTACATGTTATCGCCTTATGAAACATATAACGATCATTCTGAATCACCAAAATACCTCTTTAACCCCTTAAAGGGGTTGTCCCGCGCCGAAACGGGTTTGTTTTTTTTCAACCCCCCCCCGTTCGGCGCGAGACAACCCCGATGCAGGGACTTAAAAAAAAAAACAGCACAGCGCTTACCTGAATCCCCGCGCTCCGGTGACTTCTATACTTACCGGTGAAGATGGCCGCCGGCATCTTCTCCCTCCGTGGAACGCAGCTCTTCTGTGCGGTCCATTGCCGATTCCAGCCTCCTGATTGGCTGGAATCGGCACGTGACGGGGCGGAGCTACACGGAGCTACACGGAGCCCCATTGAGAACAGAAGAAAACCCGGACTGCGCAAGCGCGGCTAATTTGGCCATTAGACGGCGAAAATTAGTCGGCTCCATGGGAACGAGGACGCTAGCAACGGAGCAGGTAAGTGAAAAACTTCTTATAACTTCTGTATGGCTCATAATTAATGCACAATGTACATTACAAAGTGCATTAATATGGCCATACAGAAGTGTATAGACCCACTTGCTGCCGCGGGACAACCCCTTTAAGTGGCACGCCCAGAAAATCTCCGGGGCTTGCTGCATTGACCATGCAGTTAAACCCCAAAAGATTTCTCTGGACAACTCTAGTGCTGAAATGCTGGCCAGGACACACAGTTATTGTGCCACTGTACACGTTTGCCACTTTGAATTACTTCAGGAAAATCTCTGGGACTTGCTGCGCTGGCATGGTAATATTAAACCTGCCACTGAAGGGGTTAATCAACATCTCCGATTCCCTTCAGCCCTTTGCCTATGTAAGCTTCCACTGTATGTATGGCACAATCGAGACGAAAATGAACCCAGACCAGATTGAAAGAGGACCTGAAAGTATTACATGGAATTTTATAAGGACAGATTTAACCCCTTAAGGACACAGCTATTTTGGGTATTGAGACAACAATTTTTTTTTCAGTTTTGCATCATTGTGCTTCAAAAGTCTAAAGTCTTTAATTATTGTGTCAATGCAGTTTTATTTTTTGTGAGACAAGTTATATTTTTTAATGACACCATTTTATGTGTTTTGCTTCTTGGGTTTTATGTTTACAGTGCTCAATATATGGTATAAAAAATATAAATGTTAACTTTATTCTGTAGATCCGGACAATTACTGTAAAAACAAATTTATCTAGTTTATTCTCTCTGATTACTTTTTCACAATAAAAACACCATTTACAAATATTGTTTGTTTTCATGTTCTGAGAGTGATATCTTTTTTTATTGTGCAGTAAATGGAGCTGTGTGAGGGCTTGTTTGCTGCAGGGACAGCTGTTTTTTATCCTATTTTAAAGTACAAACAGTTTTTGATCACTTTTATTTCATTTATGCAAGCTGCAATTCTGACATTGATTTTTATTTTATGTTTTTACAACATTCACCCTACCAGATAAATTCTGCATTACTATTATACTATAGGTCATAACTAGAGATGAGCGAACGTACTTGTCCGAGCTTGATACTCGTTCAAGTATTAGCGTGTTCGAGATGCTCGTTACTCGAGGCGAGCACCACGCGATGTTCGAGTTACTTTCACTTTCATCTCTGAGACGTTAGCGCGCTTTTCTGGCCAATAGAAAGACAGGGAAGGCATTATAACTTCCCCCTGCGACGTTCAAGCCCTATACCACCCCCCTGCAGTGAGTGTCACCCGAGTATTTAAATCGGCCCCTCCCGCGGCTCGCCACAGATGCATTCTGACATAGATCAGGGAAAGTGCTGCTGATGCTGGAGCTGCTATAGGAAGAGTGTTAGGAGTTATTTTAGGCTTCAAGAACCCCAACGGTCCTTCTTAGGGCCACATCTGACCGTGTGCAGTACTGTTGAGGCTGCTTTTAGCAGTGTTGCACGTTTTTGTTTTTTTTGCATATCGGCCATGCAGAGCATTGCGTCCTCAGTCTGCAGTAATTTTACATAGTACAGGGCCAGTAGTGGTGAGGCAGGGACAGTGGGAAAGGTGAAAGAGATATACTGTCTATATAGGCAGTGGGCTTTTTCAAAAAAATTTGGGAAAAAAAATATATTTGGGCTGCCTGTGACTGTCCTCAGTGTACTGCATCTCTGCTGGGGGTAGTAGTCCTAATTAATATGCAGCTAAGTGTTACAGCAGGCTTACGCAAAATTCTTTCCTGGCTCTGCGTTGCCCGTGACATCACCGCCGTCATCCCGTCCAGAGGGAAACAGTATACATATATACGCTGCCTACAGTATCTGTCTGCTGTCTCAGCTCAGCCTTTAAAAAAATAGAAGCAAAACACTTAAGGCCTACTAGTGGCCTTTGGACACTTGACTACTTCTGCGCTGTGAATTCCACTAGCTCAGTCATACGCACCTACGTCTCACTACAGGCTTGCGCAAAATTCTTTCCTGGCTCTGCTGTGCGTTCCATAAGCGAAGTCAGCCTCCAACCACAGGCCAATAAGCGGCACATTTAATTACAGCGTTCTGTTTCTGCAATACTGGTAATACACCATGCTGAGGGGTAGGGGTAGGCCTGGAGGACGTGGACGCGGGCAAGGACGCAGAGGCCCAAGTCAGGGTGTGGGCACAGGCCGAGCTCCTGATCCAGGTGTATCGCAGCCGACTGCTGCGGGATTAGGAGAGAGGCACGTTTCTGGCGTCCCAAGATTAATCTCACAATTAATGGGTCCACGCGGTAGACCTTTATTAGAAAATGAGCAGTGTGAGCAGGTCCTGTCGTGGATGGCAGAAAGTGCTGCGCAGGGACAATTTGGTGTGCGCTGTGGACACTGGGTCGTGTGGGGGGGGGGGTGTTGGGCAGCATGTAACCCAGGAGAAGTGGCAGCGGAGTGTCATGCAGGCAGTGATTGTGCTTTGTTGGAGGTAGTGTGGTGCTTAGCTAAGGTATGCATTGCTAATGAGGGCTTTTCAGATGTAAAAATTGTTGGGAGGGGGCCCGCTCTTGCCGCTATTGTGGCTTAATAGTGGGACCTGGGAACTTGAGATGCAGCCCAACATGTAGCCCCTCGCCTGCCCTATCCGTTGCTGTGTCGTTCCCATCACTTTCTTGAATTGCCCAGATTTTCACAAATGGAAACCTTAGCGAGCATTGGCGATATACAAAAATGCTCAGGTCGCCCATTGACTTCAATGGGGTTCGTTACTCGAAACGAACCCTCGAGCATCGCGAAAATTTCGTCCCGAGTAACGAGCACCTGAGCATTTTGGTGCTCGCTCATCTCTAAAATGCATCGCAAGTTTGTGCTTTGTGATTTTTGTTCGATGCATTTTTAACATTAGAAACATTAGAATGTCCCATTGACAATTGCAGCCGAATGGGCGGAAGAGACTTCCTTATATGGCAAACCTGGAAGCCATTTTTAGGCTATTGTTGACCATAGCAACCAGTCAGCACTCCATGATTGTGTCGTGAGTACTGATGGGGTGATAACGGCATCTAAGAAGTTTAACCTTAAGGCCCAATGTCCATGGGCAGATTTGTTTTGCGGATGCCCTGCGCGGAAGATCCACCATTCAAGCTGCCCATAGGGAAACATGGATGTCCGCACTTGAATTAAAGCATGCAGATTTGTTTTGCGGATATTTTGGTCTGGTAAACAAATCGCATCATGCTCCACATCAGTGTGGTTCCCACATGTATGGCTTCCATTTGAATTCCACTGGAAAGCATAAGTTTAAAAAAGAAACTGTACTGCGCACTACCGCACACATCCGCAGTACAGAAAAAAGAAGACCCGGACAAGTACACAGGGTCGCCGGCCACGGGCAGGGTTGGATTCTGCTGCAGGCTCCCACCCATGGACATGAGTCCCTAGAATCAGAGGTATCTTTGATCCTGCCCATTGCAACAGAATGTTAACAGTGATTGACAGCTGACACCCATTGCGGGTGGCGTGAGCTCATCCCTTGATAAATCATATGTTTAATATTTGATAAAAGTGATAAAAACAATAATATAAATTGAAAAGGGTATCTCTTTCCCGTTAAATCACACCTGCCAGACAGCCTCACCTGAAAACACAAAAATGAAAGCGACCCTCCAGTTTCAGCACAAACTCCTGTCCTGGGAATAGAGGGCTTGGGAATATATTACCTGCACTTGTTCCTCTCTGCTGTCCATCTGATCTGCCGGTTCTGCTTCTGATTTTCAGACATCCACTGCTGCAATTTTCTATCTAGCTAATGCCCACTGTGCACTGCTCTTTCATTGGGCAGTGCTGATCATGTGAGCAGCATTGGCCAATCAGAGAGCATTTATAGTGTATCGATAGTCTAACACTACAAATACATTATGGGGATTAGGTAGTTTGAAGATCACCCATCTTGGATGGCCAAAAAAGGATCCCTTAACCAGCAGAACAGATGGACATAAGAGAAGAACAAGTGCAGGTAATATTCCACCCACTCTCTGTGGTAACGGGATAGAATTTTGTCCTGGAGTCAGAGGGTCAATTTGACATAAATACTATTAGACGCATTAATATTGTCTAGAGATATAGCTACTATATAAAAGAATTATTATTTTCTTAAGTATTGTGGATACAAGTAATGTTTTTGCTAGTGCACTCTGTGCCTGTTATGGCAATATGTGAGGTGCCCAATCTTTTATTATTAAACTTCTAAATTAAATTAAACTTCTAATCAATATACAATAATAATCAAAATATGTGTGATATAGAGTCTGGTATGCCATCAGCCGTTTTGCGTGTGTCAGGTCTGGCTATATTGTCATCCATTTTGTGTGTAGTTAGATTGCATTTGTAGCTTTCAGTCAACTTTTCACCCAGTTCCTCATGCCTGCTTGTTGATATTCACATTTAGAAAGGCCATTGTCTGACATTCTCCTGGACACGAGCTGTGATGTGAGAAAATAACCCACTTCCTTTCTTCTCCCACCTGTATCTGTTAGTGTGCAGGTCATAGCCCGATATAAATAATATTTTCAGTATTGGGCAGGCCAGCTGAACAAAACATATCTACACTCATTGGATTGCGGGGCCCAGAACACCCTCAAATAATGTATCTGCGTACCTGGTTATAATTTACGTGTCATACTTGATATCGCTGAATAGATAAAATCATTCCCTAATCGGAATATCTCCGGCAAAGATATGGCCGAAATAAGTAATTATGATTTTTCCACAGGTCCATAAACATTTACCCCACCCTTCTATGATTGACCTAAGAGAGGGCGGGGGGAGGTGTGTTCGGGGGAAACTTTGAAATTAAGGGACTCAGAGAGACCCAGTGTCAGGCTTCAGGGATACACCTTGGCGTAAGACTGTCCCTGTTTGCTTCAGTGACTCTGCATGAATGAGAACCTTGGGCCGGATATCCCAAATCTGGTATCTGTCTTTTATTTTCTTCCTGTTTTTTTTAAATACTGTTTGTGTGTGTATGCCTGTGTGTCCTTATACTCCTGTGTAATAACCTTTTTGTATTTATATATATAATTTGAACTGCTAGGTTTGTTAGCATAAATCTGAAATTTATTAGTCAAGCCTTGTCTGATTTGAAATGAACCATTGTGTTCATAATCTGGGTTCCCATTTACCTTTAAAAGTTGGTGGTGGCAGTGTGTGTGCGAGCTACATTGTGAAGTGCTGGAGTGAGTTAGACTGGATATGTGTCAGGACCCTGTGAAAACTTGTTACAAATCCACTTGTAGTCTGGTGACTTCACACTCGCAATCCTGCTAGAGCGACTGGACTCTGCAACGGTTTGAGTGATTGTCTTTCCCCTCCCTATCCGTGGCAGTATGCAACAAAGCCCATGCAACACACACATGCACATGATCCATTTTTCTTTTTTTTTTGTAAATCAATTTTTATTCAGGTTTTTAACATTAAATGAACATAAACACACAATAGAAGCCATATGAGTTACATCAAGAAAAATGTCTAACAATCGTTAGCCTCTAGGTCTGTGTCGACAACTTGTTAGAATATAGCCAAGACCGCTAACAATGGTGCTGAGAGAACTTAGGTATTACACTGAGAGTGCACACAAGGTCTCGAGATAGTACAGATTTCTACACCGCAGAAAGACCTAGGTCTTAATCTATAGCTCATTGCAACGGCAAGTTGAGCTAAAGAGCAAATATGGGGGGGGGGGGTTAGGGATAGGCAGGAGCAAATGAGGAAAGTGGGTGAGGGAAGCAGTGGTAGGGGGGAAGGGGGGGGGGTTGTGAGTGTCACAATAGTCGCATAATTACTCGTTGTCAGGCAGAGAAGGCGCCAAAAGGAGAGATAAACGAAGAACGGAGAAACCAGAGAAGGTAGCGTATGTAGAAGTCACTTACCGGCCGGGTGCGAAGATGGGGGGGCCTCCGCTCACCGGGTCCATATGTCAGAGTCGCTAATGGCCCTCCATGGGAACCACATCTGTAAGAATTTGTCATATGTGTTTCTGGTCCAGCTGTGCATTTCCTCCAGATTGTAGAGGAGGTCCACCCTCTCCTTCCACTGTCTCAATGTAGGCGGTGTGTTTTGCTGCCATAGGGGGGGAATTAAGGCCTTGGCTGAATCTATTAGTGACGCTAGAAGCTTGTTCTTCAGTGGGTGAAAGGAGCTAGAGGGTCTCCACAAAAAGATAATGTCCGGGGATAGAATGAATGTGGGGGAAAGTCTCCGCAGGGTCTCCTCCACCCCCCTCCAAAAGGGCGCCAGGGTCGGGCATGTCCACCAGATATGGAGGTAGGAGCCAATGTCCCCCCTGCATCTCCAGCATAGGTTCTGTGGGGTCAGATGGTGGTCGAATAGCCATTGAGGCGTCCTATACCACCTGGCCAGCAATTTGTAATGAGATTCTTGAGCTAAAATGCAAGGCGATAGGCCAAAGGAGGTTTTAAGAATCAAATTGGACTCCTCAGATGTGAGAGTAATGTTCAGCTCTTTTTCCCATGAAGAGAGGAAAGCCGGTTTATATTCAACTGGCGGGGTAATGAAAGCCCTGCGGAGAAAGGCGATCTTTTTCAGTCCGACCCTGTTTCTGGTTAGAGTTTGTTCAAAAAGCAAAGTCGGTCTGAGTGTCTGGTGTAGCATGAGGAACTCTTCTATGGTATTTTTGATCTGAGCTCTGTGTAAGAAGGAGAGGTTTTCGGTGAAGCCCAAGGATTGAACTATAGATTCTGGGGGGAGGTGAGCTAGGGAGTGTAGGTCGGCGATTGTCAATGAACCGGATCTCCTCCAGATCGACGCGGAGCAAGAGTCTGACGGATATCTCATTAGTCTACCGATCAATCGGAGTGGCAGGATGGGAGATGGGTCCGGCGCCAGCGAGGGTCTCAGTTTGTCCCACATTGCACATGGGCCTCTCAAGAGGGGGCTGAAGCTTCGACCACCGATGCGAGACCTCGCTGGCAGCCAGAGATCCCCCATCAGGGGTTCGTCCGCACAGCCCTCGGCAAGGATCTGGGGCAGATCATCTTTATGAGGGTAGGCAAGAGTTACCCAGTATCCCAGTTGAGACGCCTGGTAAAAATCATGAAGGTTAGGGAGATCGATCCCTCCTTCAGCGCCTCTCCTCATCAGCAAACTGCCGGCCAACCGTGGTCTCCTCCCCCTCCACACGAATCCCGAGAAGGCAGAATTTAGGCACTTGAAAAAGGATCTCGGTAGGAAGATAGGTAGCATACGTATCTTATATAATATTATTGGCAAGATGTATGATTTTATTATATTCTTCCTGCCAAACCATGAGGCCAGTGGGACGTCATAAGACCCTAGCAGATTCTTCACCTGATCTAACAGGGGAGCGAAGTTAGCTCTGTAAAGGTCCTCTGCTTTTTTAGTGAGCTTCACTCCCAAATAGTCAATTGAGGTATTGGACCATGAAAAGGGGGAATTTGCTCTCAAGATATCATAGCGGGCCGAGGGAATGGAGACGTTCAGAATTACCGATTTCGAGAAGTTGACCTTGAAATTAGATATGTGACCAAACTCCTCTAGTTGTTCCGCGAGCCTTGTCAAGCCCTCTTCTGGATTTGTGACCAGGAACACTATATCATCGGCATATGCTGCCGTATCAAGACATTTATTCCCGACCTTTAAGCCAGTTATAGCCGGGTCCTGCCTGATTCTCCGTAGGAAGGGTTCAAGGGCCAGTATGAAGAGGGTCGGCGACAGGGGGCAGCCTTGACGCGTGCCGTTCTTGATGTCGAAGGGAGGGGAGAGTACCTCATTTATCCTGAGACGTGCATACGGTTGGGTATAGAGGGAGAATATCGCTGCGATAAATTCTCCCGGGAAATTAAAATGGCGCAGTACCCCTTCCATGTAGCTCCAATCAACCCTATCAAAGGCCTTTTCGGCGTCCGTGCCTACTAGTGCCAGGGGTATTTTGTGTGACTGTGCGTACCGTGCAGCGTGTAGGAGTCTGAGGCAGTTGTCCCTCCCCTCCCTTCCACTCATAAAGCCTGCCTGCTCCCCATCGATCAAGCTGGTCATAAAGCCGCCCATCCTTTCGGCGAGGAGTTTCGCCCAAAGCTTCATGTCCAGATTGATCAAGGATATCGGGCGGTAGCTACCGCACGATTCCAGGTCTTTGTTCTCTTTAGGGATCAGGGTGATGTGGGCCTCCAGGGACTGTTTAGGGAGGGGTGATCCCTTCAACAAGTCGTTGAAAAGGTCAGTGAGTTTGGGTATTAGGATGGTTTGGAAGGTCTTATAATAGTGAATGGTAAACCCATCCGGGCCTGGGCTTTTATTCGGCGGGCAGGATGATATTAATTTCTGAATCTCCGATTGGGTAACCGGAGAGGTCAGAGAAGATGTTTCTGCTGGGTTTAGCCTGGGGAGGTTCGCCTGCCCCAGGAACTGGTCTATTAATTGGCTGGCGTCTTCTTGTCCGCACGGGTTAGAGTTGGCTTTCAAATTGTATAGCTTAGAATAAAAGGCCTGGAATTCTTTTGCTATGTCGGGCGAGGCAGTTACCACTTGACCCTTTTCAGAGTTTATTGATTTGATTAGATTTTTCGTCTTAGCTTTTTTAATAACAGACGACATGTACCTACTGCCCTTGTTCCCTTGCGCGAAGATAATGTGTTTAAAGTGAAGCTGTTTCTTGTTAAATCTAGCGTCCAGGCGGCGTTTTAACTCTGCCCTAAGGGCTGCAAGGCTTTCCAAATTAAGTTTAGTTTGAGAGAGCTTGGTCACCAATTCCAACTTGGCAATCTCGATCAGTATCCCGTCTATCTCTTTCTGTAAGCGCTTTTTCACACGGGTGCCCAGTGCGATCAGCATGCCACCCATGTAGGCTTTATGGGCCTCCCAGGTCACCGGAATCGAGGTGTCCCCGACGCTATTTAAGAGGAAGTATTCCTCCAACGCTTTGTTTAGGAGGTCTCTGTCCTCCAGTGACTCTAATATGGAGGCATTCATTCTCCATCTCCATTCCCTCGGTACCTGGTGTGTGGGGCGTAAGACCATGTGCACTGGCGCATGGTCCGAGATCGTAATCGTATCGATTTCCGCCCTCTCGAGGGTCGCAAGGAGGGCGGAGGAGACAAAGATATAGTCCAACCTCTGAAACGAGGAGTGGACTGAGGAGTAATGGGAGAAATCCTTTGTCGAGGGGTGAAGAAGACGCCAGGCGTCCACCACCCCCAGACCAAGCAAGCACTTCCCTAATTTCTTTAGCTTGCTCTGTGAAACCTGGGAGCGTCCCACTGAGGAGTCTAGGAGCGGGTTGAGCGTGACGTTGAAGTCTCCTGCAATCAGTAGCTGGCCCACCGCGAAGTGTTGCAGAGTCTCTAATTGCTGCAACAGCCACTGGATCTGATTAGCATTTGGGGCATATAAATTGGCCAAGGTGACCTTTACGTTATTCAATGTTCCTTTCAGGAAAAGTACTCTGCCTTCTCCATCACTATATTGGGCTTCTACTATCAATCTTACATCTTTGTGTACGTAAACTGAGACTCCCTTTGACGCTGAGGAGGGGTGGGTGCTATGGAAAGCTTGGGAAAAATATTTCCCCGGTAGATTAAATGTTCTGTCTCCCTTAAAATGTGACTCTTGAATGAAGAGGATTTTCGTGCCATACCTTTCGGTGAGAAGAGCTGTGTTGTGTCTTTTAGCCGGTGAGTTTAGTCCTCTCACATTGAAAGAGGTGAGCCGGAGGTCCCCCATGGCACCCGACCTGTATAGAGGAGGAAATAGAAAATGTGACTACACACAAAGTTTAAGAGAAATACTACTGCAACCTGGTACTATTGATGGTACACTGTACAAGGAATTCCCTGACGAGTTCTGATGTATAGTACTAATGGGAAACAAGGGAGGGGTGAGGAAACACAGGGAACGAAAAAGGGGGGGGATAAGGGTACAGGGGCAGACAAAAGCGTCCGCGAGTTAAACAAGTAGTACCTTGGGAGGGGGGAGGGTGTATAGTAACCCGAGTCCCCCACCAAGATGAGGGCGTACTACTGGGGGGGTCTGTTAAGTTACAGGCACCACCGGGGTAGTGGTGTACTCAACACAGCCTGGTCTGACAGGCACTAACGCCGGCCTCTCCGACTGTTTATGGGGTTAGAGAGTGGAAATAGAGTGGGTATATCGTAAGGTGAACCTGGTGCAGATCACTCTGAATCAAGGGTCACAGTTGGGCCACCGCTGAAGGTGTAAAACTTAACACGAAAAAGCCCAACAAACTGTAGAAACTGGAAAACGTGGGTCCGGGGTGGGACTCGCCGGTCCCGCTTTTCAGGCGTAACGCGCCACCTAAGGGGACCCAGTCCAAGGGTAGTCCGTGCCGCCTGCTACGGAGTGTGTTGTGTCCGCTATGAAGAGAAATAAATGTCTCTTTCAGAGATGGTAAAGGCTCCATAGTTCTCCATAGTACTCGCCGCAGCAACCTGCGGGTGATGGCAACGTAAACCCTCCAGACATGACCCCAGCGACTTCCACCCAACAAGCGGGACTAAATAGCCGAAACTCCTTCCTTCGCGTTTTATCCAGGGAAATCCTCTTTAGGCCTTTTCTTTTTCTCCCTGGGCGACTTGGAACCTCCGGAGGCCTGCTCTCTCCCAAGATGCTCCAGTGGGTGAAAGCGGGGGAGATCCGGAAGCGGCTGCCAGCAGGGGAGGTCAATAGGCTCGATCCCCAACAGCTGCCAGACCCCCTCCAGATCCTCCTGTGAGCGGATATTAATCCTTTTATTTTTAAGGGAGAATCCGAGCCCGAACGGGAAGAGCCAGGCATATTTTATTTGTCTCTCTTTAAGGATTTCCAGTAGCGGGCGCATTAGACGGCGTTTAGCCAGGGTAGAAGGCGCCAAGTCTTGATATAAAGAGAGAGTAGTGTCCGCATATGAAAGGGATCTGTGAGTACGGGCAGCCCTTAGTATAGCGAGAGTGTCAGGGAAGGCGAGGAGCTTACAAATTATGTCCCGTGGGGGCTCCGCATCGCCTGGAGGGGGTCGCAGGGCCCTGTGGATTCTCTCAATTAGGATAGAATCAGCTCTCTCCGCGCCCAGGAGCGATCCAAAGATTTCCTTAGCCACCTTAGGGAGGGAGTCACCTGCAAAGGTTTCGGGGAGGCCTTTGATGCGCAGGTTATTCCGTCTACTCCTATTTTCAAAGTCCTCTTGCATCAGGAGGGCTTTATTTAGATGCATCTGCTGGTCTTTCAGAGCTTGCTCCAGTTGCTGCGCGTGCAAAATAACCGCTGAAGAAGAGGATTCTAAATCATCTAGTCTGTGCCCCATTAACCTGCATTCTTCTTTGATCTCAGCGAGATCCGCGCTGATGGGGCGCAGGGCCTGCGAGATCAGTTTTCTCATGAAACCTTTGGATATGGTTTCGCAGTCTTCTCCCTCCGAGGAGTCTCCCTCCCCTTCCCCCTTACTGTTAGACGCGATGAGCTCCCTTGCCGGCGCCATCTTGGAGGGAGGCCGCGGCGAGTGAGCGCTCTTCTCCTTGAAGAAGCGCTGCATGTCCGGTTGTAATTTCGCCGGTCGGGGGGTCCCCTGGTGCTCCACGCTCCTGTCCCTTGAGGTTTTCCCCATTTTAGCGCTTGTTAGCTGCTGACGAGAGGCTTAGGCGGTGCCGTTAGGACGGAGCGCTTCCCTCACACGGCCATCTTGCTCAGCGTCCAGGCCACGCCCCCTCCATGATCCATTTTTCATTGACCAAAACTGAGCCGTAAAGATCGGCAGAGTGCGTGATCTGTCAGGGCAGGAGCCATAGAGCAAGTCAGACCAGCAAACAGAGCTACATAATTATAGGTTAGGTAATAGGTCTCCACAATGGAAACACTAAAAGTCCAGACTGCATGTCATTTAACTCCTAAAGTTGGAGATTTATGGAAGTATGACATGGAGTATGAGACTAAGAGGAAAAAGTCTTGCTGCCACTGAATCTTTATATGTCTAATTCATTGAGCCTTTCTGAACGGAGAATTATTATTAACTGAATTGTAAATACTTATTCCTGTGTGGCCATAAGGTTATGTGCTGCTGAACATTAAAGTATCCTGTGCCTTCCCATAGAGTATTCGAAAAATATAGCAAAGATCAAGTTGCCAGCACTTCATCTTGTGCTTTCACTGATAAAACCCTGCAGTCATGTTATTGTGATTTTCCATAAAGTGGCTGTCCCAGTGCTCAACTTTACATAAGGTCATATGCTTTGTGCAACCCGTTTCCCGTGGAGTGTGTGGTCCGCCAGATGTCAAACTGCTTTTTATTTTTGCTAAATGATCATTGAGAATAACAATATTCCCAGTCCTGCTTTTGATGTTAATAACTTTTTGAATAACTGATAACGTGGATGATGTCTCTACTTTTAAGCCAGAATCTTTATTTAAAATCTTGGAAGTTCCCTTGTCACGGCATTACTTAGAAATACACAATTCATATTTCATAGGGCTTTCAGTAGAAGCCCACATAATACATCATGCAGTCAGGTTGAAGTTGTACTTTTGAATTTGTTTCATTAAGGCATTTTTAAAATGCAGAACACAAGAAATAGGTTTTCAGAAAACAGAAATATTATAAGAACTAGATGGCACAAAACAGATATCTTGAGTCCACTTAAAGGACAGGAACATTTTCTAGTGTGTCAAAGCAATTTCTATGCAGTGTGACCTACACTGATATTCGAGTTTAATTTGCTATGCTTTGCTTTTCTTGCCCTCTTCTGACTCCGAAGAGAGTGGAAAGATGAACATCCCCTGTAAATCCCGGGGGGTTTCATTTCAGCCTGGTGTTTTGGAATCTAGTTACCCTGACAACTCTGTGAATGGAAAAATTTGACAGCTGTAACAGGAGGTGAAAACGGAGCAAAGGCCATACAGTTTTCTACAATCTATTACTGGAAAAGAAAAAGGCAAGACCATGAAAGAAATCTGCTGTTTTTCCTGCCAATGGAGGATTAAATAACGAATCCCTGGGATTGAATGTTGTTTTTGCCAATATGACTGACAATTTGCAATTCAATTTAAAGGGCTACTCCATAGAAAACATATTTTTCCACCGCTGCACTCCTCACCTAACTGCCTGACACACTCTGGACATCTCCTATGTATATTCCAGTCACTTCCTTATAGAGCAGCCTCCTGTCTGATACTTACTAGGCACCATCTTGATTTCTAGATCCCCTCCAGCTTTTTCTTCCTGTATGCTGTGCTAGTAGCCCCGTGATACATCACCCTTCATGAGCCAGTACCGTCTCTGCATGTTGGGGGACAGTGTGATTATCATCACTCTTTATATTCTTCAAAATAAGCTGTAGACCATAAGTATACAGTCAGTCTGAACTGTCCTCTTCTTCATTATAACTATGTGACAAGAACCGCTCATCATCAGTAGTAACTGTGGTAGGAGTTTCTGGCCCCTTTGCAAAGAGTCATGGTGGTACAGTCCATACAGTGTCATCATGCAGGAATTTCCGGTGACTGAAATAGTGACATCTTTAGAGAGCACAAAGCCAACTAATTCCAAGGCAGCCACAACTGAAAAGAAGGGCTCCAGGAATTTTTAGATAGAAACGAATAACTAAACAAGGTAATGCTAGTTATATAGTAGATGGGGGGAAATATTTGTAGGAGTTGACCTTTACATAAAGCGCAAAAGAAGAGATCTGGAAAAGCAGCTTTAAAGTTAGGTAAATGAGTTTGCATAATCACCGAGACAACATAGGGATGCCATCTAATTCTTATCTGCTTCATTATCCTCCCATGTGAAAAGATTTAAGAACTGCTGAAATAGTTAAGGCAGTGTTGACAAACATTTATGATTTTTTTGAGTTTAAGTTCTCTTTAGAGCTACATCTTTATACTAACTACTCTGGAGACTAACTTTCCATATTTAAAAAGGTGGACAAGCCAATCAAAACATGTTTTTATAAATATCAGTGAACTCCTATATGCATTTTCTGTAATGCTTTAAAAGCTTTATATAAATATTACTGAAATATTAATCTACTGTATTGTGCAAAAGTTTGAGGCAGATGTGGAAAAAATGCTACAAAGTAAAAATACTTTAAAAAATAGATGTGTTTGTTTTTGTCAATTAAGAAATTGTCAATTAAGAAAATGCAAAGTGAATGAACAAAAGAGAAATCTAAATCAGTAGAAACCCCATCATCCCTCCGAGTAAATACAATGCTTGGAAGCTATGTCAATATATTGCACCTGAAAAAAACTTGTTAATTGCTATGTCTTTGTACATATCTGAAAACTTTCAATAGAAAACTATTGTTGAAAAAAAAAAGAGAAATCGAAGTCAAATCAGTATTTAGTGTGACCACCCTTTGCATTCGAAACAGCATTACTTCTTCTAGACACACTTGCACAGGGCTGGTCTTAATGTATGCTACCTGTATAGCAGCCCAGGGCACAACACCCTTCCGGAATTCAGGGGGGACCATCCTAGTGCCCCTTTCCCTTTTCAGCAGGGCGACAACTCTTAACCATTCCACCATTGGCTCCCTCTACTCCTTATTCTCTCTTCCTTCCCCATGGCTCTACATAGCTACTGTACTGTGTAGAGGTTGGCGGAGCCTGTCTAATTGCAGTAGAGGAGCTATATAGAGTAATGCTGAAAGAGGAGTTGCTGTGTGTGAGACCGGGGACAGGTAAGAGCTGGAGCTTTAACACAACAAATAGGCGGGCTGCAGCTGGTTGCATTACCAGTTAGTTGATGTATGTGGCATGGCGTGAGACATCGGCTCTTGGAAGGTTGATCCACTTTCTATGATGTCTGATGCTAATATCCTGGGCCCTGGTGCCCAAATATCCTTCCCCTATGCAGCAGATTACATTATATGGTAATGACATCCATGTGTGCTCTTCACTGCTTCTCCTGTGCTCTATCAGGTTAACTTAACAGAAAACGGTCTACAGTGAGCCTCTCGCTCCTTTCTCCCATTTCACCAGCCTCAGGCTACTTCTGGTCTCATCAGCAATTAGGTAAGAGGTCATTCATTTTGGCATGTGTGCATGTAAACATTTATATGACAGTGTGCATTTTATAGTACCTATGAAATGTGTTGTGCTATGGATGCATCCATGTATGCAGTGAATGTATGTATTAGGGCTTAAACACACAGGTGCATGCGCAAATACTCTCACCGCAACAAAGCGGATTTGCGCATGAACCAGTAAAGTCTTTTTTTTAAACTGTTCAAACTACACGCTATTGCGTGAGAGAGAAAAAAACCCAAAAGATAGAGCAGGACTTATCATTTCTTGCGTGTAGTACCATTGCATGAGAATTATGCTAGTGAAAATTAAACAATTGAAATCAATGGTCTCATTTCGTCTTTTCTTGCGGCCGTGACTTTCATGGCCTCAAAAAGCTCTGCAAACACAGTTGTGCATTTAAGCCCTAAATCTAATTTTTGTATGCTGAGAGAGCATGCATGAGTGCATTCATGTGTGTGGTGAGCGTGTTTGTGTATCCCCATATCTAGTCATTTGGCTGGCACACGCTCTGTAAGGGATTTGGGGCTAAAATATTTCTGTGGACCACGTTATTCTTTCCCGTAAGAAACGCCAAAAACAAATAGAAATCTGCTGAAACAGAGATCTACTTTTCAGATTCCATCAATAGCAGTGAATGTTTCTGTCCAAGTTATGTTCAGGGGTTCCGATTTTGTTTTTTTTTTGTTTTTTTTTAATAAAGCCCAACAGAACCTCTGGGAGTAGGGAAAATGAGATCTGAAGGATATAAAGGCAGGATAGTATAGCTGTTGGTCTGAGTCTGGCAAGGCAATATTGAGCTGTTTGTTCAACAGAATAATTCACCGCGGCAGGAGAATGAAAATATATGTGGAAAGCCTTCACAGGTAAGATTCTAAAATACAACTTTCAATAATTTTATCCAAAATGAAAAGGCTACAAGACAAACAAACACAAATAAAGAAAAATAATAACTACTGCGATAAATTGTCACCTACAATTCGTATGGAACAATGTGGTCTGGAAGCACACTATTATGCTTAGCAAAAGAGTGGAATATGCCCACTTATAAGTCAAAGGATTATGTGTGCTGCTCTATGATTCACAGACCCTACCCTATGCAGGGGGTGATTTTAATTGCAGTATTAGCACGTGTAAACGCCCCAAATTCACTCTAATATAAAGAGTTTAGGATAAGATAGCCTCAGTGATTCATGGTTCATATCAATCAGAGCTTAATGGTTCATGGTTCAACGCATTTCAGTCGTTTGATCAGCTCATCAGGAACCTATTGTGAACCGGTTTGATGTATACTAGCAAAAATATGCTCATGTAGGACTATACACACAAGGTGCTGTGCCAGTATTGAATATCACGGTATTATGATATTATACCATACCTGTATTATGAACAGCAGCCCACCTTACAATGAAAATGAGCTACGCTACCTGACCCTATAGGGGGGATAGGTATCCCTAGACGGAGACCCGGATGAAGTATCCCCGGGGTAGGTCCCTAATAAGACAGTTCTTATGCTGAGCTAATACTCAATCGGTCTAGTGGAGAAACCTACTCCTAATAAGACAGTTCTTATGCTGAGCTAATACTCAATCTGTCTAGTGGAGAACTTACTCCTAATAGCTGTAAAGCAGATCTAATACTATTAAGACCTAATATGTCTAGTAGAGGAACCTACTCCTAATAGCTATGAAGCAGAGAGAGTAAATTCCTATGTAGTTCTATATAGATAAACTCCTGCTTCCGATAGCTGTTAAGAAAAACTGCCTAAATACTAATGCTCATCTGTTATATAGAAATGGTAGCGAGAAACAGTAACAAAATAATAAAAGAAGGACAGGCAGCATAACCCCCAGCCTTGGTGGTAGACTGGAGGCTTCTGATTAGGCTGACTGGGCATCCCGTTTTATAAGCCTATGTGGTCCCTCCTCTCTCTTAGGAGGGTCCATTCTCCACCAATCACAACAAATTAACAGACACACCTCCCCTGTATAGATGTATACTCTAGAAGTAATGCATGATCGCATGGGATAATACCATTAGAGACTTTAAAGTTAAGCTCATCCACTTTAAGCCCATCCACTTGCCATAATGTCCCCTCGCTATGTCGGAGGATCACATAGATGTCGGTATAATAGATCATTTAAGCCGCTAACTAAGGGAGTGTACCAGTTCCCATGGTGACAGTCCCTTAGAACCGGATATGGAAGTAAGTGAGGCCTACCATTGCTTAGGAGCCCAACAGTACCTGGAAAGCGTGTTGGCCCGGCCCCTAGTGTGATGACACAGTACGCTGTATCATGTGACCGCAACAACCCGGTCATGGGATAATAATTGCTAAGGAGACTGCCTATACAGTGCCGAGACCGGAACACCTTGAAATATGTGCTGCCTGCGAGTGAGAGAAATAAAGGCAAGACAATGGTGTATCTCAACTCCGAAGGCTGTAACATATACTGCCAATAACAGAATACATCAAATAGGCTTATGCAGCACAATTAATGTTAAGGATATAATCCACACAGAGTACGGTGCAATACTGTCCCACGATATGCACCTAACAAATTGTACAGATCGGCAAATATTGGGCATTATACAGTCAATGGCCAACAAAAATTATTGGCCACCGAAGTTGCGAATCCAACTTTACAGAATTAAGGGGAATCTTGTCTGTATAAAAATGCTGATGTGAATGGATTTGCAGATTATCGCATAGAATACCAACATAGTGAAACAGGAAGGACAGATAGAGGGGCTAATGAGTCCTCTTTATCTTAGAAATCATAACTCAAATATAACAATTAAAGGAGAGGGTCTCATTAAGGCCCCCTGGATGTACACAATCCATCCTGCAAATCCATTTTGAGTCCTTCTGGAGGAGTCTCTTGTTGATGTTACCATCCCTCTCAGAGGTTCTGATGGATTCCAGTCCCTGAAATTTGATTGCATTATCATCATTTGCGTGAAAAAGGCGTACATGATTTGCCAAAGGGCTATTATCACCTCTCCTAATATTTCCCACATGGGACAGGATCCGTCTACGAAATTCTTATATTGTCTAGCCCACATAATTACATGGGCAAGGACATGAAGCCATGTAGACCAGATTTTTGGATCTACAATTTATAAATTCTCTGATGTCGTAAGTTTCATTAGTTTCTGAACTGGTAAATTTAGCTCCTTTCTGAATAAAGGGGCACGCTGCACAATTCCCACATGGAAAGGTGCCACAAGGGCGATTAGAGCCCAGCCATGTTTGAGATATCAAGGATGGTGGCAGATGGCTCTTCACCACTCTGTCTTTTATGTTGCGGCCACATCTAAAGGTTAAGAGCGGGGCTTTAGGAAGTATGTCCCTCAAATCACTAATAAATTAGATCGTTTTTGATCAAACGCATGGGCCTGAGCCTTATCCAACAATTACGGTGGATATCATCTTTGAATAAATCTAGATTTAAGTTTCGCACTTTCCTCTAGAAAGTCATTATCCGAGGATCAGTTCCTTCTAAGGTGGAGGAACTGCCCCTTCGGAATCCCCTTGTGTAGGGAATGAGGATGAAAGCTTTCCCAGGAGAGCAAGCTGTTTGTCGCAGTCTCCTTCCTGTGCAAAGTAGTAGAAAGTAGACTAGTGGCTGTCTTTGAAATACGAATATCCAGAAAGGTGATAGACACTGCCTGTATTTCTGACGGGATTCTGAGATTTATATCATTAATGTTAAGCTTGTGTACAAAGTCATTGAATTCGTTCACGGATCCCGTCCAAAGGATAAGGACGTCATCTATGTATCTCTCCCATAATAACACCTTAGATGTGAATTCGGTGTAGATGTCTGAGAATACAACAAGCTCCTCCGACCAGCCCAGGAACAAATTTTAATATGCGGTGGCCCTGAGCTGGTGGAAGAACCTGCCGTTAAAGATAAAATAATTATGGGTGAGTACAAATGAGAGGAGATGTTTCATAAAGAGATTGTGTGTTGTAGAATGGAGTCACTCTCTGTTTAAGGAAATACTCTACCACAGACAAGTCAGTCTCATGTGGTATAAAGCTGTACAGTGACTCAATGTCCATACTGGCTAATAATATTGTTCATTTTTGCCTCCATTAGTAATGTTCTTAAAGTATTTCAAAAGATACCTGTAGGGTCAGATGGTAGAATTCTATAAGTGTTGGTATCTGTAAGGAGGGCATTACACATCTCTACATAGCCGTTACGGGGTAAGATGACAATATTATCCCCCTATCTGCCGATTTAATCACTGTGTCAGGGTCATTTTCAAGGTTCCGAAGTGCTTTAAGTTCAGAGGGATTGGTATTTCAGGATCTACTTCTATAATCACGCTTATTCTTGTTCTCTTCTGCAATGATTTTCTCAAAAATATCCGCATGTACGGATACTCCAGAAGGGGGATTTTTTTGTACTCTTAGATTTAAGGTTTGTAAATGGGCCTTCTCCCAATATATGTTGGCTTTCTGTCTCCAAGGACTCTAGATCCCTCGGCCCTGCCATATCAGTAACCTCCAATCCTAAGCTGGAGGCTTCTTTACGATTTTGGATACAGAGGAATTTTCTCCACCTTATTTTGCGCAAGAAGAGGGCCATGTCCTTCATCCAGCCGAACATTGGGGATTACCCCTGCCAACATATTCAGGGAACTTCTCTCCTGTCTCGCAGGAAGTAGTGGCCGGTGGGCTGCGCTAAAAAACCCGCCCCTCTACCACCACGTGCTCAGCCCTATGTGAGCATATTTTTGCTAGTATACATCAAAACGGTTCACAATAGGTTCCTGATGCGCCAATCAAATGGCTGAAACACGTCGAACCATGAAGCATTAAACTCTGATTGATATGAACCACGGTTCACTGAGGCTATCTTATCCTCATACTCTTTATATTAGAGTGAATTTTGGGCATTTACACATGGTGATACTGCAATTAAAATCACCCCCTGCATAGGGTAGGGTCTGTGAATCATAGAGCAGCACACATAATCCTTTTGACTTATAAGTGGGCATATTCCACTCTTTTGCTAAGCATAATAGTGTGCTTCCAGACCACATTGTTCCATACAAATTGTAAGTGACAATTTATTGCAGTAGCTATTATTTTTCTTTATTTGTGTTTGTTTGTCTTGTAGCCTTTTCATTTTAGATAAAATTATTAAAAGTTATTTATTTACCTGTGAAGGTTTGTTCAACAGAAAGAATATACAGCTGACTCCAGTTTATGAGGACACTGCCTACTTTTATCAGCCATCTGAGTACACATTGCTGGCTAACTGCGTGCACTGACCCACCCTCATCTTGGTTTGGCATCAGTGCATTCTCCCTCTGGCTGTTTGGGCTGCCCAGTTGATATCCATGACACTGAATGATCAAATAGCTCTTCATATTGATCCATATGAACTGCTTCGGAGGGTGTGGGGATTTGGCATGAGATGAAATAGAGAGGGCATGCTCATGGCTGTGCCAACTGACTGCTGTGTAGTTGCGTCTGGGAGGGAGAGGCATGCTATGTCATCTACTCTGCGACTTGTTCTGTGTGCTGTGGATGTAACGCATGAGCAGAACCACTTCTAAGGAATGGCAGGGAACTTGAATCTCCTCCTGGTGAATGTGGAGCTGTTGCTTAAAGTGCCAACTTGGCCCGTCATATACCACCTTTACCACCACTAACGCCATTGACACGTCCCCTACCCTTTGCTTTCTATATATTTCCTTTTAATTTTTTGGGGGTGTAAAGGGGGTTCGGTTCACCTTTTAGTGTAGTATGTAACTTAGCATCTAACTTTGTAGTTTGCAGAAAACCATTGTTAACTGTGTAAGGCTTGCAAATAATTCAGAGTGGCCGGAATGATGACTTTAAACAACATCTAAAGCCACTGACACACACTGTGTGTATTTACTGTTTCTCTGTTTGGCTTTACTTATGTTTTAGATTAACAAAAAAAGCACTGCCAACTACATAAGGTGCAATTCCTGGGAGGCACCATAGGTGAGATCAGAAGTGCGGCATGCTCTCCATTTTTACATAAGCATAGTGAATTGCCTCATTCACTTGAAAGTGATGAAAAACAGTACAAGATACAGCCACTTATGTGAAAGAGCTGCTATGCCTGCAATATGCAAACAATGAAGTGAACGCAGCTTTCACATGAGTATGACAGCCCTTTCATTGCACTAGTCGAAGAGGCCAGAGTTTTGTTCCCCCTAACCAAATACTGATATTATCTTAATTAGTTATAGTCCCAAAGAACCCCTTTAATGAACATATTTCAATTAAAGGGGTTTGATACAAAGTTAATTTCTTAAGCAATTCACTAACCTTGATCACTAATCTAATGGATAGAATGACTATGTATATATGTGTAGTATGAATTAAAAATATAATATATTGGAAACTTGTAGAACTGGGAAATTGCACTAATTGTATTCCAGAATTTATTTTGCTATTTTGGATACATTTTGAGTTACAGCTAAATAAAATGAAGTGAAATATTATGTATCAGCATCTAGGCTATGCCGATAACAAGAAAAATGCTTTTGTCTACTCCCTCCCACTCATTAAATAAACCATGTACCCAATGAATTCTCTGTGATATTAATTCAAACACTGCTTGATTCTGTAAGTGTGTTTATTTTAATGACTATGGATTCTGGCCTTGTCAGTGCCCCTCATTAGCACATCGTTTGCCTCTAATGAGCCAACCTTGTCAACATCCTCATTCACCCACTATGACACCAGGTGTAATGCTCTGTATCGGTCAACGTGTTCTGCATGTCTGGCTTTATCATACATTTCTTTAATTTTACAGTGTGGCATCTTATTCTTGACTGTCTGTGCCTGAAGCTTTCTCTAGATAAAAAGGAACATAAGCGGCGCTCCTTCCGTTTCTTATTTTTAAATAAATAAATCCTTTTGGAAAGTTAGAGCTTGTTTGTCATATCATTAATCAAGTGGATGTACATTCTTAATACGTCTTGGCATGCAAAAATTCAATAGACTGCTAACCCAATTTGTCTATAGCACTGCAGAGAAATGTAGCTTCTATAGAATAGAGTTATGATAAATAAGAGTTGATATTTCACAGAGTGTTACTTATATCCTGTAGCCAAACTAACTTATTAAAACAAAATAAATATGGAAGGTGGTATATGAGATGTATAATAATTAGAGATGAGCGAGCACCAAAATGCTCGAGTGCTCGTTACTCGAGTCGAACTTTCAGTGATGCTCGAGAGCAATGGGCTGCCGGCAAGCACGGGATTAATTTTTGGGAAGGGCTTAAAAATATAAGCCCTTACCTGAAAATCATCCTAAAATGTGTAAAAATAAAAAAAAATGTATACTTACCTTTCCGCTGCAGCCGGAGTTCAGCCGCGTCTGGCCGGCAGTTCTGCTGAACTGCCTTCTGTAGTATTCAGCAGGTGGGGATTTAAAATCCCCGCCTGCTGAATGGGCTGCCTCTGATTGGTCACAACTCTCACCAATCAGAGGCAGCTCTCACTCACCCATTCATGAATTCATGAATGGGTGAATGAGTGCTGCCTCTGATTGGCTGAGCGCAGGGACCAATCAGGGGCAGCTCTCAGCTGAATGACAGCTGAGAGCTGCCCCTGATTGGTCCCTGCGCTGAGCCAATCAGAGGCAGCACTCACTCACCCATTCATGAATGGGTGAGTGAGAGCTGCCTCTGATTGGTGAGGCTGTGACCAATCAGAGGCAGCTCATTCAGCAGGCGGGGATTTTAAATCCCCGGCTGCTGAATACTGCTCACAGCAGTTCAGGAGAACTGCCGGCCAGACGCGGCTGAACTCCGTCTGCCGGGACAAGGTGAGTATATATTTTTTTTAATTTTTACACATTTTAGAATCATTTTCAGGTAAGGGCTTATATTTTTAAGCCCTTCCCGAAAATTCATCCCACGCTCGCCGGCAGCCCATTGCTTTCAATGGAGCCGGCTGTATTGCCGACTCCATTGAATTCAATGGTCAGTGCTCATTTAATCGAGACTAGTACCGCATGGTGCTCGTCTCGAGTAACGAGCATCTCGAGCACCCTAATACTCGAACGAGCATCAAGCTCGGACGAGTATGCTCGCTCATCTCTAATAATAATCTATAGCGACATGGGGAACTACTTGTGCATCAAACACACATAGTTAAAATCAAAGCAATGCACAATAAAGGCTCTTCTGCAATGCAAAATAAATTGAAACAAGCGTGCAACCAGTGGTGTGGTGGCGGTGATCATATGTCATTTACTAGGTATGTAGTTACACTGAACATTAATTGGGTAGCTTTGATCATTCATAACCATGCCTCCTCTGCCACTTCTTTCTATTCAGCAAATCATATGATGCCTGTTTTTACCAAACGATGTAGCGGCACACTAATGATAAATTTCAGGCCTGCAGGAAAGATTTGATCAGTGGCTATTTAACGATTTATCGCTAAGCGTTCATTCACTGCACGCGTTTACACCACTTGCTCTAATTATTACTTGCACAGCCACATAATCTAGGAAACCCTATCATAATGCATAATAAATAAGTCAGGCTGGTTTCACATCTGCATTGGATCCTTCGGTCAGAGGTTTCGCCACAGATCCGGCTCAAAACATTGTCTAAAACCTGGGCAGCTGAGAAACAAAAAGACGCCATTACAGTCCATGTGGTCCGTTCAGCGCTGTTCAGTTGTGTCCTGATGCGAAGCCATTCAGCCATGGGGATTCCCTTTTCCAGCTTCCTAAACGGAGAAGGAATGCTAAACCCTCAGATGAGCTTGATGCTCATTCGAGTATTAGGGTGCTCGAGATGCTCGTTACTCGAGACGAGCACCACGCAGTACTCGTCTTGATTAAACGAGCACTGACCATTGAATTCAATGGAGCCGGCAATACAGCCGGCTCCATTGAAAGCAATGGGCTGCCGGCGAGCGCGGGCTGAATTGTCGGGAAGGGCTTAAATATACAAGCCCTTCCCTGCAATTCATCCAGAAATGTGTAAAAATAAAAAAAATATATACTCACCTTGTCCCGGCAGAACGATGTTAGCCCATTGAAAGCAATGGGCTGCCGGCTATCGCGGGATGAATTGTCGGGAAGGGCTTAAATATATAAGCCCTTCCCTGCAATTCATCCAGAAATGTGTAAAAATAAAAAAAATATATATACTCACCTAGTCCCGACAGACGGAGTTCAGCGCTGCCGGCGGCAGTCCTCCTGAACTGCTCTGAACAGCTGTGAGTAGTATTCAGCAGCTGGGGATTTAAAATCCCCGCCTGCTGAATGAGCTGCCTCTAATTGGTCACAGCCTGACCAATCAGAGGCAGATCTCACTCACAATCTGATTGGTCCCGCTGTGCCAATGAGAGGCAGCAGTCACTCACCCATTCATAAATTCATGAATGGGTGTGTGAGTGAGATCTGCCTCGGATTGGTCAGGCTGTGACCAATCAGAGGCAGCTCATTCAGCAGGCGGGGATTTTAAATCCCCGACTGCTGAATACTACTCACAGCTGTTGAGAGCAGTTCAGGAGGACTGCCGCCGAACGCGCTGAACTCCGTCTGCCGGGACCAGGTGAGTATATATATTTTTTTTATTTTTACACATTTCTGGATGAATTGCAGGGAAGGGCTTATATATTTAAGCCCTCCCCGACAATTCATCCCGCGATCGCCGGCAGCCCATTGCTTTCAATGGAGCCGGCTGTATTGCCGGCTCCATTGAATTGAATGGGCTAACATCGTTCTGCCGGGACAAGGTGAGTATATTTTTCTTTTTTATTTTTACACATTTCTGGATGAATTGCAGGGAAGGGCTTATATATTTAAGCCCTTCCCGACAATTCATCCTGCGATCGCCGGCAGCCCATTGCTTTCAATGGAGCCGGCTGTATTGCCGGCTCCATTGAATTCAATGGGCTAACATCGTTCTCCTCTGTTACAGCTGTGGCAGAGGAGAACGATCTTTATGCTGACAGTGCGGGGGGGGGTCTCACTCTTGCCACTATTGTGGCTTAATAGTGGGACCTGGGAACTTGAGATGCAGCCCAACATGTAACTCCTCGCCTGCTCTATCCGTTTCTGTGTCGTTCCCATCACTTTCTTGAATTTTCCTGGTTTTCACAAATGAAAACCTTAGCGAGCATCGGCGATATACAAAAATGCTCGAGTCGCCCATTAACTTCAATGGGGTTCGTTACTCGAAACGAACTCTCGAGCATCACTGAAAGTTCGACTCGAGTAACGAGCACCCGAGCATTTTGGTGCTCGCTCATTTCTATTTATTACATAATATTTTAAAAACTGTAATAAATAAGACAATACTAGACTCAAATTATTGTTAACACCCAGTTCTGCTGTTCTTTGTGTAGGAGGCAGATTATGGTAAAAAGGAGCTATGGGAAAACCCCATACAATAGAAAGTGCAATAATGTTGTGTCTAAAGACAATATCAATATGCAGGAAAGTAGGGCCATCTATGCACTCAAAGACAACAGAGAGATCCCCATTAAGCCTGCAGATAAGGGTGGTGCTATAGTCCTCATGAACACATCAGACTACAAGAAAGAAGCAGACAGACAGCTGACGGTCACCAGATACTACACCAAACTGGATCAATACCCAACTCAAAAATATGTGAGGGAATTAAGAAGAGACATCAGAAGTCTATCTGTGGGCTCCACAAAACATCTGGTCGTGATACCGGAGAACCCCAGGGTTGGAACATTCTACATGCTTTCTAAACTACACAAAGCCGGCAACCCAGCGAGGCCAATTATCTCAGGCGTGGGAACCCTCACTAAAAGAATCCCAAGATGGGTAGAAGGTGTCCTCAAATCACTGGTGAGAAACATAACCAGCTATTTGCAGAACACCACGGACCTACTGAACAAACTGTTAACCATAGGTTCACTCCTGGTGGCTCCATCCTGTCCACCATGGATGTGGAATCCTTATATTTCAACATCCCACACAAAGATGGATTGACAGCCTGCCAGGCACGCCTTAAGGCCAATGGTGTTGCCTCTGAATCCATGTTACAACTCATCGGGTTCATCTTCATACACAATTATTTCTACTTTTGCAGAGATATTCCTGCAACTCACGGAACCACCATGGGCAGTGAAATGGCACAGCAAAATGCCAACCTTTTCATGGCAAAACTGTAGAGTAACTTTCTGGTCTCCTGCTGAAGCAAAACATTGGCCTCTTTCCGCTATATTGATGACATCATAATCATCTAGACCAACACCAAACAAGAACTAATAAAATTTTATGAGAGATTCGATGTATTCCACCCCACCATAAACTTGACATTAAGCTACTCGTATTCTGAAATCAACTTTTTGGACACCACCACAATAATTTCAAACAACTCAATACAGACATCCCTGTACCGAAAACCTATTGATCTTCCCACATACCTCAAATGGGACAGTTTCCATCCTAAATACATGAAAAAGTCCATCATTTACAGCCAGGTCTTCAGATACAACTGGATCTGCTGGAACCCAACAGACAAATTAATCACATCATGTCTGTGCCTTGTCATATGCATGCGTGTATATATGTGCATGCCTCTTCGGATCTATTTCATTATGCCTAAGGAAAAACCCTGAGTAGGTTTGAAAGCTTGCTATAACATCATGTATTTTTGTTAGCCATTAAAAGTTATCATATCTACAAGATTACTTGATTTCTCTTGCTGGGAATAATCACATTTTAGCTCTACTTGCGAAAACGGTACCAAACGTTTTTCATTTAAAGACAATATGGATATAAAGAAGATAATAAAGTGCATTCAAAAGCATGCAAAGTGCAAATGCCAGCATAGCAAAATATCTGATGATAGCAGAGCATAAATGTATGACATTCACGCTAGGACAAGGATATAATCCTAAGTACAAATAATGCCAAAATCATAGTACAAAAATCATATTGCTGTCAAAGAGCCAATGTACTGCAAATAAATGCTGTGGAACATAATCCCTACGTGTATGGCTACTATTGTAGCTTCATTAGGGTATACACATGCCTGTCCAGCTGGGTGCTTCTAAATAGTAGCATAAATCAGACAATTGCCATCATCGCGATGGTGGGCAGAAATATTAATAGAGGAAGTTGGCATAGAACAGAAGATGGATTGCAAGAGGAAACTAAGTCGAACGCAAAATAATGGCAGAAAGTACAGGTATCAATAAGCGCATGCAGCACTAACCCCCAGAAGAAATAGTGGCGACCATTAACCCTTTCCAATCCACTGTCTGACGTCTAAAGACATTCTGATTGAAAGCTGTACAGCTCCGATGTCGGAAGACGTCTGGCAGGGTATTCTTACTGTAGATTACTGGCTGCTCTGTTGTTGGGGGGCCTCTCCAGCATGTCATATACCATAGTACTGGCTCTAGCCAGCAGATGGCGCCATTGTATAATGGCAGAAAGAGAAACCCCCCTAGGAAACCCTGGATCCAAAATTGGATTGGAAAGGGTTAACCTCGTGGTGAAACATGCTTTAGAGTGCAGGTTGATCACTTGGTTTATACTATTTTTGCTACAGGCATGATCTTATTATGGTTAATGCATGGTAGATATTGGTTTGTCAATGTTTACTTTACTGATAATTATTGCGTACACCTTCTACTAGCCCTGTATTGTACTGTCATGTTTTTGATTCTATCTATGGATTTTTTATAACCCATTTCTGTTTGTCAGAGTTGTAGCTGTCCTGATTCATAATTTGTTGTTTTCAATAAAGCTTGTTATATATGTTTATATTTTGGGTGTGCATATACTCTTGTTATGAGGTTAGCCTTTATACTTATCGTATGTGGAATATTCCATTTTTTACCTAGTTGTGTAAATGAGTTTTGTTGAATATTTGGTTGTCGTTTTGTGTTTTTAGCATTTTGAGCTACAATTGCTTTGTCTATGTTTTTGAAATTGTTAATAAATATATGCTATTATTATCCACAATATTATGCCAGTATAATTGTGTGTTGTTTTTGGGTCAACTTACTTATTTAAACACTACTTGATTATACATTCTTAAGATGTCTCCAAGCGAACATGGTTTGTAAAGGAGATTTATCATCAACATAATAACTCCAGTATTGTGTATTATGTAAAATGATTAGAATTTAAATACATTTCCTCTATACATATTTGTGTGCACTAATGTTTGAGGGCATGACGGCAGCTTGCATTGAAAAATTTATCTGCTTGAAGACAATCTCTCCTTCAGATAAACCCAGCAGTTCTGTTCAGCATAGCTCTCAGCAATGGAAGAATGAATGGACACGCTATCTATTCAGTCGATGGCTCACAAGAAAAGAAACAGTATTTTATAACCTACATCAGCATAGATCAGCACAGGAACACGAAGTTATATACATTCAACGTGTGAAAAAAAAGTTAATGAGCTCTCCAAAATACTGTGGATCTGTGTACAAAGCCAAATGACCAATAGGCAATGACATTGTCCACTACAAGGATGATATCTCTCTAAAGGCCCATTTACATGCAATCATTATCGCTCAAAATTCACCCAAATGGACGAATGTGAGCGATAATCGTTACGTGTGAATGCAAAACTGTTGCTCACTTGTCGTTAGTGGTTGTTTAAGCTGACTTTTCTTTAAGCTTAAATGACCTCATTAGCACTCACTGGCTTCTTGTACTGTCTGAAAGCTCCCCGCACAGTGCCTCCCATAGGAAGCAATGAGTGGGGAGCGAGAAGTAGACGAGAAGGCAGCGAGCCGCCACCAGGACTTTCAGGTTCAATGCACTGCATGAGCGCTAGTGACCTTAGCGGTGATGTCGGCGCTCATGCAGTCGCTAAAACTACTGCGGCCCGTGTAAAGGGGCCTTTAGGCTCTATGAATAAGTCATTTTTTTACCAGTTGCATATGGAGAACTGAAGGCATGAATAAGAAAGCAGAAAATTAAAGAGGACTTGTCACCAATCCCGGAATGCCTGTTTTTAAAAATACTTGAAATGAAATGATAATTCTCGAACATGATTTTATAGCCATTCTTCTTAGACATTTATGAGTAAACTGATCACCAAGTGTTACCATTCCTCGAATGCGGATTTCCTAGCTCCCCGACTTCTAACGCTATATAATTCTATTCTGCGTGATGGTGCCCTGCTGGACACCATGCGCAAGGCCATAATTGTCATGATTCCTAAAGCTGGAAAAGATCCTGCAGATTGTGGTTCCTATAGACCCATCTCGCTTCTTAACAACGACTTTAAAATTTTGGCAAAAATACTAGCGATGCGCATAAACTCCATTCTTAAAGAGATTATACACCCTGACCAATCTGGCTTCATGCCTGGCAAAAGTACAGACATGAATCTAAGGCGGCTTTTTGACCATCTGACATATGAACACTCTAACTGTGGGAAACGCACCCTGGTATTTATAGACCAGGCAAAGGCCTTCGACTCAGTAGAGTGGAGGTACTTGTGGGCAGTGATGCAACGGTTTGGATTTGGGCCAGCATTTATTAGGTGGGTAAAGATCCTATATGACTCCCCAGTAGCCAGTATCAAAACCAATGTCCATGTTTCTGCCCAGTTCCCCCTCGGTAGAGGCACACGACAGGGTTGCCCCCTGTCCCCTGCCCTGTTTGCCCTTGCTATAGAGCCCCTTGCAATTTGGGTCCGGACCTCGCCGGTAATAAAGGGATTTAAACTTCACAATTATGAAGAGCGCATAGCACTATATGCTGATGACACCCTCCTCTTCCTCCAGGATCCAGAGTCCTCTCTTGATTCTGCACTCGCCATTTTTGACACATTTGGCCTACATTCTGGTATTCGGGTCAATTGGGACAAAACCCATTTAATTGCAATAGACCCTGCGGCAGCTGAGCTCCCTTTGCCTGCTCCACTAAGCTGGACAGCTCAGACAAACTATTTGGGTATAAGAGTGTCGGTGGGGGTTTCTACCTTCTTTGACCTTAATTTAGCTCCCCTCCTTAAATGGGCTGAGGGAATGGCGACGCGTTGGGCCTCTCTCCCGCTCACTCTAGTGGGCAGAGTCAATTTGTTAAAGATGCTACTACCAAAATTTTTGTACGTCCTGCATAATTCCCCTGTCCTGGTCCCAACCAGATTCTTTGCCACGCTTCGTGGGATTGTACTGCGTATCCTGTGGAGAGGCTCCACCCCCAGGATTAAATTGGAGACCTTGTGCCTCCCAGTGAGCTGGGGAGGATTAGCCTTACCCCACTTCTACTACTACTATCTGGCCAGCCAGCTGGTGTATGCTGGGTGGTGGCTGACTTCATCGGATTACAATCCGGCGGTGGGACTGGAGCGCAGGGTGGTGGGCTCCACCATAGGATTGAGGGGTCTGCTGATGCGTGGCCCCTCCTCTCCTATTGCCCCCTTACCTGACCCCATGCTGGTAACACTTAAAATATGGCACAAGGCCTTGCAGCTGACCCCTCTAGTGGAAGTCACATGGTCCCCACATACTCCTTTGTGGGATAATCCACACTTGCCGCACCTGCAGCGCTTTACAGAGTCTGCATTCTGGAGAGCTCATGGTATTAATGTACTATCGGACATAGTCAGTGAGGGCATCTTCTGCACTTTCCTCCAGCTTCAGATAATCTACAACCTGCCTGAGCACTCCTATTTCAGGTACTACCAGCTACGACATGTGATCAGGGCTCAGTTTCAGGGCCTGTCCATACCGATGTCCCTGACTCGGTTGGAAGGCTTGGCACAGATGTGCAACCTAGTAAGACCACTGTCCAGTTTCTATGCCCACCTGATGCAGTGTCTTGCCCCGTTGAGGGAGAGGGCGACCCAGAAGTGGGTCATTGACATTCCTGATCTGTTAGCGGAGGAGAGTGAAGACATATTGGTGAGCTCTGGTCCTCCTTTGATTAGTGCTAGAGATAGGCTTATCCAGGTAAAGTTCATACACCGTATATACTACACCCCATCCAGGCTACATGTAATGGGTCTGCTCCCCTCAGCAACCTGTCCCCGATGCTTAATTGCTGATGGGACCATCATGCACATGTTCTGGGACTGTGGTGTCATGCAAGACTACTGGGGGGACATTCTTGTATTTATGGAGTCTCACCTGGGGGCCCCGAGGATCATGCACCCTGGGGTTTGCCTCTTTGGGCTTGTTGGAGACCTACCAGTGGCAGCCGCAACCCGCACCTTATATAAGCTACTGTTTTTCTATGCTAAGAAGGTGATTTTGTTAAATTGGAAGCACCCTGGTAGGCCGACCAGAAACGCATGGATCCAGGTGGTGAACTCTGTGCTTCCAATGTATAAACTGACTTATATGGCGAGGGGATGTCCTGAGAAGTTTGACAAGGTTTGGGGGCACTGGATGAACTGTCCGGCAACAGCAGCAGAGATGCCTGTCTAGATACTGGGAATGGATATGGTGGGGGATACTCGCTTGAACCAATCTACTGTTTAGGCTAATTCTTTTTTTTTTTTCTTTAAGAGTCGCGCAGGGTTGTTGTTTAAGGTGGGAGGGGAGGGGGGGGTTGTTCTATCTATTTGTTTGTCCCTTTTTTGGTTGTTTTGTCTTGTTTTTTCCTTCTTTTTTCTCCTGGTGTCTTGGGGCTCCAGACTAGGAGCCCTCCTGGTTGGGTTTGTTCCATTATGAGTAGTTGATAAATGTGAAAATGAACAGCCAAGTATTATGTTTTACGAGAAATGCACACGAATATGCGAGACACTCAGTGTTTTCACTTTTGTCTTTTTTTTTTCAGTTCTCATGTATTGTAATGTATCAGCAAGGTGTGCATTCTTTATGATGTCTGCTGTTACTGTATATTTGTCTTTTGGCTAAATAAACGTTCCTTTAAAAAAAAAAGTGTTACCATTCCTCTTGTCAATGGGGTGTGTTTCAGCACTGACTGGATAATGTGTGAATGTGCTGCAAAAGCTCAATTGCTTCATACATTTTTAGGAGGAATAACAGAGGAACAGTACATCTCAGCGTTATAAGAAACACATCTCCAGAATAGTTATTTCATGGGTGATAGAAGTATTTACAAAAAAAGAAATCAGAAAAAGTGACAGGTCCTTTTTAAGCAAAGTACATATCACTGGATTATAGTTTAAGGGGCATTTAGACACAAAAGTTATCACTTAAAAGATGGCTTTTAAGCAATCATTTTGCATAATCTACTAATTGGTACTAATGCCTAATCTACCAATTAGTAGCTCATGAGACGCCTGGAGCTGAATTTATTCAGAGGACCTTCCACTGTTTTCTGAATAAATTCTCTTTGTTCTGCCGGTGGGGCTGACAGCTAAGAACAGCTGAGACAATGCAATCAGCTGTTCTCAGCAGTCCTCGGGCAGAGCACAGCGTGCTCCATCGTTCGGCAGAAAATGGAAAGATGGGCACATTTACACACAAGATGGGCACATTTACACGCAACGATTATCTCTCAAAAGATGGCTTTTGGGTAGATTTTGAGTGATAATCTTTGTGTCTAAATGGACCTTTAGTGTGACTGTTAGTTAAAGAGACTCCTGGTTAATTAAATGAAATTTTAATAGCAAAGGTACATGTGATTTTAAAAAATCCAGTGTTACTTTCCTGTCTGCAGCCCAAGAGTCCTCCCCATGGTTGTTGGGGAAGATGAGGTCACCAGATATCACCAGACCACTAATGCCAATCGGAGGCATCACTGTTCCAATGTCCTGGTATCATGACTCCTGGTAATTGAGTTCTGATGCCAGAATAACAGGTGGTGACACTGTGGCCTCTGATTGACTGCAGTCTTCAGGTAATATGCGGTGGCATCATCTTCCACAACAAACAGCAGGAGGACTGCAGGGCTGCAGCACTGGATTGCTGGAGCGGAGGATGAGTAACACTGGATTTGGTATTTTATTACATGTGCACGTGGCATTAACATTTCATAAAGTAATAAGACAACCCCTTTAACAAGAATTTAACAGCAATGATCACATAATGTACAACTGTGATGTTTTTTATGGTATCAATGTTTAGTATATCCACGGATGAGAAAACTATGTGAAAAGTATTTGACTTTATTATCTTTGACTTGTCAAAATAGCTTGAGTTGGCACTACGAACATTTATAGTAGTGGTTTGTTCAAGGACTAAATTCATGATATCTCTAAAGAAATATCTGTAACAGAAATCTTTCAAGATTCACAGTGGCTACATTCACAGTGTTCAGAACTCCATTTGGGGGTGCTATCCCGGGACTGCATCCGGATGAGCAAAAACAGTGGCTCCATAGGTTCCATAGGCTGCTATCACTAAAATGGGGACTGAAGTAGCTACACTATTCTGTCCAGCAGGGACCAATCAGTGGCAGCTCTCAGCCAATCAGAGGCAGCCCATTCAGCAGGCAGGGATTTTAAATCCCTGCCTGCTAAATACTCCTCAGAGCAGTGCAGGATAAGAGCTGGCTGGACGCGGCTGAGCCCTGGCAGCTGAAGTAAGTATTTTTTTTTAATTATTTTTATCACCACTTTTTCTTGTCTTTCAGGGAAGGGCTTTAAATATTTAAAGCCCTCCCCTGAAAAACAATTACAGGATGACAGCAGCTGGATCCCCTACTGCAGCTGTCATCTGTGACAGCTGTGGTAGGGAATTCTTTATTCCTCATACGGATGAAGAATTCCTTTGCTGCATCTGTCACAGATGTGGCAGGTGCAGCAGGAAATTCTTTTTCCTCACGGGGATGAAGGAAATATCTGTCGCATGCAGCAGATGTGTTTTTCATCCCCACGGGGACACGGCAGCGGTGGACAGGTAAATCTTTTTTTTCATTTTTTAACACTAAAATTCTTGTTTTTCAGGGAAGGGCTTATAATCTAAAGCTCTTCCCTGAAAAACAATTCAGGGGTTCCGGCAGACCATTGTCTTCAATGGAGCCGCTGGCAGCAGCCACGGCTCCATTGAAGACAATGCGTGCATTCCATATGGTGCACGCATGCCCTTTTTTTTTACAGGCATGCACCTGTAAAACACGGACATGTGAACACACCATAGGGAATGCATTGGTTCTAATAGAAGCACCCATAAAAACACACTCGTGTGAAGCCACCCTTACTTTGATAGATTGGAGTTTTATGGCTGCAGTGAGACCAAATATGTTTTGGTGGTTTTGTGTTTAGATTTTTCATTATAAAAAGGATTTTTTAAAATTTACTTTCATTACCTTTTATTTTTTGATAATTAATAAAACTTTTAAACCTGATTTTTACATTTTTTGCCCCATAGGGCACATGCACTAGGGATGCTTTGATTAAGTATGATGAATAACCATAGTATTACATTACACTAAAATTTGATTAAGCTATCAATCTATGCCACACATATGGCTTAAAAGGTAATCTGTAATAGCAGTCCTGGAGGCTTTCAGAAGGCTATGGCAACAAAAACGGCACACCGCCATCTCATCGCGTGGGGCTGTTTAGAACACTCAAACTCCGATGGGGGCATTGAAATGCCACTGTCAGAATTGACAATAGTATTTAAAGGGGTAACAGCCACTATTCTCCTCCATACAAACCCCAAACCTCCATGACGTAACTGTCAGAAGGAAGTAAAATTCTCTATTAGCAAATGAGTCTAATTTCTATTAGAGCTGTGAAGTTGTGAAATAATCACTATAGTCACCACTGTCTGAGCATGTACCAATTTATGTGAAGAAAATAGCATTAATTCTAATGTAAATGTATACAAACTTCTTCAGTTTTGATCCAGTCTAGTTGTCAATTGAAGAAAATCAGTTCTCAGCAAATTAGCACATCTTATGCATTTTTTCTTTTCTTTGAACCAAAAAAGATTATTCTTGTTTTTCCCCTCATATCATCTTCTTTTCTACTAGTAGAACTTTATGGACTTTCCAAGCTAGGGCATACATACCATAGAAGAAGACTATGTGGCTGCTAATGGGCTCATGGAGAGAGGAGGGCCAGTGATGTTTGGTTCCAACTCCTTTACTACTGGGTAGTTGGAACCAGGTCAGGGCTTCCCTCTTCACAGGAACTGAATTGGTTAAAAGCAAGAAGGTTAGGAATTGTGTTAAGGGTCATAGAAAAGGATTGGAGGGAAAGACAAAAGCCAAAGCCTTATGTCTTACCGTGTTTCCCCAAATATAAGACCTGGTCTTATATTCATTTTTGCCCCAAAAGGGGCTCATGGTCTTACATTCAGGGGATGTCTTATACTTACCTAGCAGGCGCTGCCCGTGTCCCTCCTGCTGGTCTCTGCAGTTCCAGGCAGACTTGCTTGCAGTTCTCAGCACTGGCAGAACATTGCTTGCTGGTAACGGGTATTGTAAACTCTGCCTCCAGAAAACGATTGCTCTGATTGGTTCTCGAATGTCAAGGCTTAGCCAATCAGAGCCAATGAATGAATGGCTGTGATTGGTTCATTGAGCACTGGTTTTGCTTGGCTGAGCAGCAGCACTCGAGAAGCAATCAGAGCAATCACTTGCTGGAGGTGGGGTTTACAAACCCTGTTACCAGCAAGGGATGTTCTGTCGATGCTGAGAACTGCAAGCAAGCCTTACCAGACTGCGGAAACCAGAAAGAGGGACTTGGACGGTGACTGCTAGCAAAGTATTCCTTTTTTTGTATCATAGTGTAGCTAGGTCTTATTTTTTGGGATAGGGCTTATATTTCAAGACCCTCCCCCTAAAAAAAACTGGGTAGGGCTTATTATTGAGGTAGGTCTTACTTTTGGGAGACCACAGTAGATACCAGAATTCAGCAGAATAATAGGGGGCTCATTTTTCATTTTTGCTATGGTGTCCCCTGACTTCCATGTATACTACTAATTCCAAGTATACAATCTAACTCTTTAAGATGTTAAGTATAACTATTCTAGACAATCATATTAAATCAAGAAATGGTTTGTTATATTTATGTGGGTTTTTTTTCTCACAACCTTTAGCTGCTTGTATCTGCTCAGTTATTTTCCTGAAATAAGAGCATTATATTACAATTTGCACTAATCATCCTCAAAATACTTTCTAAATTGCTTAGAGGTGAGAGAATCATATGCTCAAGGCACACTCATCAGAAAAATTAGACATTATTGATGTCATACCTTTGAAATATCTTGCCCTAAGGAGAGGATGTAAATTGATTGTTAACTCTTGCATACAGTGTTACTGTGTTTTGAAATGAGTAATTTTATGCCATCTACTGGCTGCTATTCCTCATGTCAATTTTATCTAATTCCATACTTACACGGGCGATTTTATTGCATGAATTCTGTGCGTTGCAAGATGTACAAAACTTGCATGAAAATAGGACCCGTTCTCTGCAATGGTTCTATTTACAAGGGCGATCTTTCTCTCATAGCAATGCTGCAAGATGTAAAAATCACAGTATGTTCTATTTTTGGGGCGGTATCTCCCATATTTCCTATGGCAGTCAAAAAAATTGCATTGCAGATGCAATTTCCATGTGAGTGTGAGGCCATTTTTAACCCCTTAGTGACCACCTCATAGTGTTTTTATGCATTCCCTGGTCACATGATCCCCACTGTCCAATGGATAATGGTGATCATGTAAGAGTTAAAAAAAAGTTAAAGTTTAACCTCTTCTCACAGATTTGATCCGTGAGGGGAGGTGAAATTACTTACCTAACATCTCTGGTGATGTCCCCCAACAGGATCTTTATCTGCGGACCTTTCCCCATCTTCGGCGCATGCACCCATCGCCAAAATAGCGGATGCAAGCGCCAAAGCTGGAGAGGGATGGGAAATGTAAAATCTCCTTGCTCCTGGCTGCTAAAGGTAGCTAAGAGCTTTGAGGGCCACGGTGAGCAGTCTCCGTAAAATTTAAAAGACAGTTGAAGTTTGACGCTCCGATCGGTTTGGGCGCTGTTGTGCATATGGACAAGATTAGGACCACAATGGGTATGTCTCTGAACACAGGACAAACAGGGGTATCCATTTTGGGGTGAAAGTCTTCATTCATATATGTGCTGTACAAAAAGAACTGTTTTTAAAATTACACAATTGTCAAAAAAACACATTTTTTAATTATTTACCTTCGGCTTTGCTTACATTCATTCAAAAACTGTTGGGTCAAAATATGCAATACACCCCTAGATTAATTTGATAAGGGGTCTAGTTTTCAAAATGGGGTCAGTTGTGGGGGGTTTCATTAGTTTCGGCCGCTCAAGGGCTCTACAAGTGTGCAATGGGGCCTAAAACGCCTTGAAGCAAAAGGACTGTTCTGGAAGCCACTGGCTGCTCCTTTTGGTTTGGGCCCTGTTGTGCATATGGACATAATATTAGGGCCACAATGGGTATGTTTAGAACACAAAACAAACAGGGGTATCCATTTTCTCCTCTAAATTGCATTAGCTTCTGAAAATAAATAGTGAGATCAAAATACTCATGACCCCCTCAGTGAATATATTAAGAGGTGTAGTTTTTAAAATGGGGTCATTTGTGGGGGTATCTATCCTTCTGACACCTATGAGCCTTTGCAATCTTGGCTTGGTGTAGGAAAACAAAATGTTCCTCAAAATATTAATAATTAATGTTAAATTTATACGTCTCCTAAATCATTAAAAAAATGAAAGTTTTTCAAATGTGCATCCAGAATAAAGTAAACAGATGGAAATATATATCTTCTCAAAAATTTATACTGTTTGCACATATTTGGGATATTGCAATTGAAAATGTGAAAAAATGACAATTTTTTCAAAATGTTCCCAATTTTGGCCCTTTTAATAAATATACACAAATTGTTATCAGTCTATTTTTACCACCTAAATGAAGTACAATATGTGGCGAAAAAAAACTATGTCAGAATCACTTGGATATGCAAGACCTTAACGGAGTTATTCTGTTAAAGTGACATGTGTCAGATTTCCAAAAATTGGCCTGGTCATTAAGGCGGAAACAGCCACTAAGGGGTTAATATTAAACTAACATGTGATTTTCAAGCACAGGAAAAACATGCTTGAAAATCACACATGCATAGGTGTTATGCGATGCGTTTTTCTCACGATACGAATCCCACTAGCACAGAAAATCGCAGGGATACAAGTGCGATATCAATCCGATTTCTTTGGCCAATAACAAGCTCGCCAATGTACGACCTTAAGCTAGCAAGACTAACAGTACCTGTTTCTTCGACTAAAATGTGAATGCTATGCAATTCAAAAGGTGAAGCAAGATTGCGGATAAGAAAACTAATAAAATGGTAACAATTTCTGGTGTCAAAGAGATAAGTGTGGTACATAATATTAAAATCTCCAGTTTTTATACATTACTTATAGAGATGAGCGAGCACCAAAATGCTCGGGTGCTCGTTACTCGGGACGAAATTATCGCGAACTCGAGGGTTCGTTTCGAATAATGAACCCCATTGAAGTCAATGGGCGAATCGAGCATTTTGTATATCGCTAAGGTTTCCATTTGTGAAAATCGGGGCAATTCAAGAAAGTGATGGGAACGACACAGCAACGGATAGGGCAGGCGAGGGGCTACATGTTGGGCTGCATCTCAAGTTCCCAGGTCCCACTATTAAGCCACAATAGCGGCAAGAGTGCCCCCCCCTCCCAACAACTTTTACTTTTGAAAAGCCATCATTAGCAATGCATACCTTAGCTAAGCACCACACTACCTCCAACAAAGCACAATCACTACCTGCATGACACTCCGCTGCCACTTCTCCTGGGTTACATGCTGCCCAACCCCCCCCCCCCCCCCCGCACGACGCAGTGTCCATAGCTCACACCAAACTGTCCCTGCGCAGCCTTCATGCCACACCACCCTCATGTCTATTTATAAGTGCGTCTGCCATGAGGAGGAACCGCAGGCACACACTGCAGAGGGTTGGCACGGCTAGGCAGCAACCCTCTTTAAAAGGGGCGGGGCGATACCCACAATGCTGTACAGTAGCAATGAGAAATATAATCCTGTGCCACCGCCATCAGGAGCTGCACACGTGGGCATAGCAATGGGGAACCTATGTGCCACACACTATTCATTCTGTCAAGGTGTCTGCATGCCCCAGTCAGACCACGGTTTTTTATAAATAGTCACAGGCAGGTACAACTCCGCAATGGGAATTCCGTGTGCACCCACAGCATGGGTGGCTCCCTGGAACCCACCGGCTGTACATAAATGTATCCCATTGCAGTGCCCAGCACAGCAGAGCTAACGTCAGATTAAATGCAGGTGGGCTTGGGCCCACACTGCATGCCCCAGTCAAACTGGGGTTCTTTAGAAGTGGACACATGCAGTTACAACTCCGTGTGCACCCACAGCATGGGTGGCTCCCTGGAACCCACCGGCGGTACATAAATATATCCCATTGCATTGCCCATCACAGCTGAGGTAATGTCATGTTAAATGCAGGTGGGCTTCGGCCCACACTGCATGCCCCAGTCAGACTGGGGTTCTTTAGAAGTGGACACATGCAGTTACAACTCCGTGTGGACCGACAGCATGGGTGGGTGCCAGGAAGCCACCGGCGGTACATAAATATATCCCATTGCAGTGCCCATCACAGCTGAGGTAACGTCCGATTAAATGCAGGTGGGCTTCGGCCCACACTGCATGCCCCAGTCAGACTGGAGTTCTTTGGAAGTAGACACATGCAGTTACAACTCCCTGTGGACCCACAGCATGGGTGGCTCCCTGGAACCCACCGGCGGTACATAAATATATCCCATTGCAGTGCCCAGCACAGCTGATGTAATGTCAGCATTAATGCAGGTGGGCAAAAAATTAATTGGATTACACTGTAGGCGAGGGCCCCAACAAATTGGTGTACCAACAGTACTAATGTACATCAGAAAAATTGCCCATGCCCAACCAAGAGGGCAGGTGAAACCCATTAATCACTTTGGTTAATGTGGCTTAATTTGTAACTAGGCCTGAAGGCAGCCCAGTTAAAATAAAAATTGGTTGAGGTGAAAGTTTCAACACTTTAATGAGCATTGAAACGTATAAAAATTGTTTACAAAAATTATATGACTGAGCCTTGTGGGCCTAAGAAAAATTGCCCGTTCGGCGTGATTACGTCAGGTTTCAGGAGGAGGAGCAGGAGGAGGAGGATGAATATTATACACAGATTGATGAAGCTAAAAGGTCCACGTTTTTGATGGTGATAGAGAACAATGCTTCCATCCGTGGGTGCAGCCTACGTATTGTTTAGGTATCGCTGCTGTCCGCTGGTGGAGAAGAGAAGTCTGGGGAAATCCAGGCTTTGTTCATCTTGATGAGTGTAAGCCTGTCGGCACTGTCGGTTGACAGGTGGGTACGCTTATCTGCGATGATTCCCCCAGCCGCACTAAACACCCTCTCTGACAGGACGCTAGCCGCAGGACAAGCAAGCACCTCCAGGGCATGCAGCGCGAGTTCAGGCCACGTGTCCAGCTTCAACACCCAGTAGTTGTAGGGGGCAGAGGCGTCACGGAGGACGGTCGTGCGATCGGCTATGTACTCCCTCACCATCCTTTTACAGTGCTCCCGCCGACTCAGCCTTGACTGGGGAGCGGTGACACAGTCTTGCTGGGAAGCCAGAAAGCTGTCAAAGGCCTTAGAGAGTGTTCCCCTGCCTGTGCTGTACATGCTGCCTGATCTCTGCGCCTCCCCTGCTACCTGGCCTTCGGAACTGCGCCTTCGGCCACTAGCGCTGTCGGATGGGAATTTTACCATCAATTTGTCCGCCAGGGTCCTGTGGTATAGCATCACTCTCGAACCCCTTTCCTCTTCGGGTATGAGAGTGGAAAGGTTCTCCTTATACCGTGGGTCGAACAGTGTGTACACCCAGTAATCCGTTGTGGCCAGAATGCGTGTAACGCGAGGGTCACGAGAAAGGCATCCTAACATGAAGTCAGCCATGTGTGCCAGGGTACCTGTACGCAACACATGGCTGTCCGCACTAGGAAGATCACTTTCAGGATCTTCCTCCTCCTCCTCAGGCCATACACGCTGAAAGGATGACATGCAAGCAGCATGGGTACCCTCAGCATTGGGCCAAGCTGTCTCTTCCCCCTCCTCCTCATCCTCCTCATGCTCCTCCTCCTCCTCAACGCGCTGAGATATAGACAGGAGGGTGCTCTGACTATCCAGCGACATACTGTCTTCCCCCGCCTCTGTTTCCGAGCGCAAAGCGTCTGCCTTTATACTTTGCAGGGAACTTCTCAAGAGGCATAGCAGAGGAATGGTGACGCTAATGATTGCAGCATCTCCGCTCACCATCTGGGTAGACTCCTCAAAGTTTCCAAGGACCTGGCAGATGTCTGCCAACCAGGCCCACTCTTCTGTAAAGAATTGAGGAGGCTGATTCCCACTGCGCCGCCCATGTTGGAGTTGGTATTCCACTATAGCTCTACGCTGCTCATAGAGCCTGGCCAACATGTGGAGCGTAGAGTTCCACCATGTGGGCACGCCGCACAGCAGTCGGTGCACTGGCAGATGAAACCGATGTTGCAGGGTGCGCAGGGTGGCAGCGTTCGTGTGGGACTTGCGGAAATGTGCGCAGAGCCGGCGCACCTTTTCAAGCAGGTCTGACAAGCGTGGGTAGCTTTTCAGAAAGCGCTGAACCACCAAATTAAAGACGTGGGCCAGGCATGGCACGTGCGTGAGGCTGCCGAGCTGCAGACCCGCCACCAGGTTACGGCCGTTTTCACACACAACCATGCCCGGTTGGAGGCTCAGCGGCACAAGCCAGCGGTCGGTCTGCTTTGTCAGACCCTGCAGCAGTTCGTGGGCCGTGTGCCTCATCTCTCCTAAGCTGAGTAGTTTCAGCACGGCCTGCTGATGCTTGCCCACCGCTGTGCTGCCACGCCGCACGACACCGACTGCTGGCGACGTGCTGCTGCTGACACATCTTGATTGCGAGACAGAGGTTGTGTAGGAGGAGGAGGAGGAGGGTGGTTTAGTGGAGGAAGCATACACTGCCGCAGATACCACCACCGAGCTGGGGCCCGCAATTCTGGGGGTGGGTAGGACGTGAGCGGTCCCAGGCTCTGACTCTGTCCCAGCCTCCACTAAATTCACCCAATGTGCCGTCAGGGCGATATAGTGGCCCTGCCAGCCTGTGCTTGTCCACGTGTCCGTTGTTAAGTGGACCTTGCCAGTAACCGCGTTGGTGAGGTCGCATACAATGTTGCGGGAGACGTGGTCGTGCAGGGCTGGGACGGCACATCGGGAAAAGTAGTGGCGACTGGGAACTGAGTAGCGTGGGGCCGCCACCACCATCATACCTTTGAAAGCCTCCGTTTCCACAACCCTATACGGCAGCATCTCAAGGCTGATAAATTTGGTTATGTGCACGTTTAACGCTTGAGCGTGCGGGTGCGTGGCGGCGTACTTGCGCTTGCGCTCCAACACTTGCGCTAGCGACGGCTGGACGGTGCGCTGAGAGACATTGGTGGATGGGGCCGAGCACAGCAGAGGTGAGGGTGTGGGTGCAGGCCAGGAGACGGTAGTGCCTGTGTCCTGAGAGGGGGGTTGGATCTCAGTGGCAGGTTGGGGCACAGGGGGAGAGGCAGCGGTGCAAACCGGAGGCGGTGAACGGCCTTTGTCCCACCTTGTGGGGTGCTTGGCCATCATATGTCTGTGCATGCTGGTGGTGGTGAAGCTGGTGGTGGTGGCTCCCCGGCTGATCTTGGCGCGACAAAGGTTGCACACCACTGTTCGTCGGTCGTCTGCACTCTCAGTGAAAAACTGCCAGACCTTTGAGCACCTCGGCCTCTGCAGGGTGGCATGGCGCGAGGGGGCGCTTTGGGAAACAGTTGATGGATTATTCGGTCTGGCCCTGCCTCTATCCCTGGCCACCGCACTGCCTTTTCCAACCTGCCCTGCTGCTGCCCTTGCCTCCCCCTCTGAAGACCTGTCCTCAGTAGGCGTAGCAAACCAGGTGGGGTCAGTCACCTCATCGTCCTGCTGCTCTTCCTCCGAATCCTCTGTGCGCTCCTCCCTCGGACTTAATCCAATTACTACTACCTGAGTGATAGACAACTATGTCTCATCGTCCTCCTCACCCACTGAAAGCTCTTGAGACAGTTGCCGGAAGTCCCCAGCCTCATCCCCCGGACCCCGGGAACTTTCCAAAGGTTGGGCATCGGTCACGGAAAACTCCTCCGGTGGGAGAGGAACCATTGCTGGCCATTCTGGGCAGGGGCCCGGGAACAGTTCCTGGGAGTCTGCCTGCTCCTCAGAATGTGTCATTGTAATGGAGTGAGGAGGCTGGGAGGAAGGAGGAGCAGCAGCCAGAGGATTCAGAGTTGCAGCAGTGGACGGCGCAGAACTCTGGGTGGTCGATAGATTGCTGGATGCACTTTCTGCCATCCACGACAGGACCTGCTCACACTGCTCATTTTCTAATAAAGGTCTACCGCGTGGACCCATTAATTGTGAGATGAATGTGGGGATGCCAGAAACGTGCCTCTCTCCTAATCCTGCAGCAGTCGGCTGCGATACACCTGGATCAGGAGCTCGGCCTGTGCCCACACCCTGACTTGGGCCTCCGCTTCCTCGCCCGCGTCCACGTCCTCTAGGCCTACCCCTACCCCTCAGCATGCTGTATTACCAGTAGTGCAGAAACAGAACGCTGTAATTAAATGTGCCGCTTATTGGCCTGTGGTTGGAGGCTGACTTCCCTTATGGAACGCACAGCAGAGCCAGGAAACAATTTTGCGCACGCCTGTACTGAGACATAGGTGCGTATGACTGAGCTAGTGAAATTCACAGCGCAGAAGCAGTCAAGTTGCCAAAGGCCAGTAGTAGGCCTTAAGTATTTCGCTTCTATTTTTTTAAAATGCTGAGCTGATACAGCAGACAGATACTGTAGGCAGCATATAATATTATGTATACTGTTTCCGTCTGGCGGGATGACGGCGATCATGTAACAGAGACAGCAGATCCAGGAAACAATTTTGCGCAAGTCTGCTGTAACGCTTAGCTGCGTATTAATTAGGACTACTACCCCCAGCAGATAGATACTGTAGGCAGCGTATAATATTATGTATACTGTTTCCCTCTGGCGGAATGACGGCAATCATGTAACAGAGACAGCAGATCCAGGAAACAATTTTGCGCAAGCCTGCTGTAACGCTTAGCTGCGTATTAATTACGACTACTACCCCCAGCAGATAGATACTGTAGGCAGCGTATAATATTATGTATACTGTTTCCCTCTGGCGGGATGACGGCGATCATGTAACAGAGACAGCAGATCCAGGAAACAATTTTGCGCAAGCCTGCTGTAACGCTTAGCTGCGTATTAATTACGACTACTACCCCCAGCAGATAGATACTGTAGGCAGCGTATAATATTATGTATACTCTTTCCCTCTGGCGGGATGACGGCGATCATGTAACAGAGACAGCAGATCCAGGAAACAATTTTGCGCAAGCCTGCTGTAACGCTTAGCTGCGTATTAATTACGACTACTACCCCCAGCAGATAGATACTGTAGGCAGCGTATAATATTATGTATACTGTTTCCCTCTGGCGGGATGACGGCGATCAATTTTTTGGAAAAAGCCCACTGCCTATATAGCCTGAATATCTCTTTCCCTGCCTCACCAGTACTGGCTCTATACTCTGTACAATGACTGCAGACTGCGGACGCAATGCTCTGCACGGCCGATATACAAAAAAAAAAATTGTGCAACACTGCTAAAAGCAGCCTCAACAGTACTGCACACAGTCAGATGTGGCCCTAAGAAGGACCGCTGGGGTTCTTGAAGCCTAAAATAACTCCTAACGCTCTTCCTATAGCAGCTTCGGCACCAGCAGCACTTTCCCTGATCTCTGTCAGAATGCATCTGTGGCGAGCCGCGGGAGGGGCCGATTTATATACTCGGGTGACACCTAATCTCGCCAGCCACTCACTGCAGGGGGGTGGTATAGGGCTTGAACGTCGCAGGGGGAAGTTGTAATGCCTTCCCTGACAGAGCAGACCGACCCGCTGGCTTGCGCCGCTGAGCCTCCAACCGGGCATGGTCGTGTGTGACAACGGCCGTAACCTGGTGGCGGGTCTGCAGCTCGGCAGCCTCACGCACGTGCCATGCCTGGCCCACATCTTTAATTTGGTGGTTCAGCGCTTTCTGAAAAGCTACCCACGCTTGTCAGACCTGCTCGGAAAGGTGCGCCGGCTCTGCGCACATTTCCGCAAGTCCCACACGGACGCAGCCATCCTGCGCACCCTGCAACATCGGTTTCATCTGCCAGTGCACCGACTGCTGTGCGACGTGCCCACACGGTGGAACTCTACGCTCCACATGTTGGCCAGGCTCTATGAGCAGCGTAGAGCTATAGTGGAATACCAACTCCAACATGGGCGGCGCAGTGGGAGTCAACCTCCTCAATTCTTTACAGAAGAGTGGGCCTGGTTGGCAGACATCTGCCAGGTCCTTGGAAACTTTGAGAAGTCTACCCAGATGGTGAGCGGCGATGCTGCAATCATTAGCGTCACCATTCCTCTGCTATGCCTCTTGAGAAGTTCCCTGCAAAGCATAAGGGCAGACGCTTTGCGCTCGGAAACAGAGGCGGGGGAAGACAGTATGTCACTGGATAGTCAGAGCACCCTCCTGTCTATATCTCAGCACGTTGAGGAGGAGGAGGAGGAGCATGAGGAGGATGTGGAGGAGGGGGAAGAGACAGCTTGGCCCACTGCTGAGGGTACCCATGCTGCTTGCCTGTCATCCTTTCAGCGTGTATGGCCTGAGGAGGAGGAGGAGGAGGCTGATCCTGAAAGTGATCTTCCTAGTGAGGACAGCCATGTGTTGCGCACAGGTACCCTGGCACAAATGGCTGACTTCATGTTAGGATGCCTTTCTCGTGACCCTCGCGTTACACACATTCTGGCCACTACGGATTACTGGGTGTACACACTGCTCGACCCACGGTATAAGGAGAACCTTTCCACTCTCATACCCGAAGAGGAAAGGGATTCGAGAGTGATGCTATACCACAGGACCCTGGCGGACAAATTGATGGTAAAATTCCCATCCGACAGTGCTAGTGGCCGAAGGCGCAGTTCCGAAGGCCAGGTAGCAGGGGAGGCGCAGAGATCAGGCAGCATGTACAGCACAGGCAGGGGAACACTCTCTAAGGCCTTTGACAGCTTTCTGGCTCCCCGGCAAGACTGTGTCACGGCTCCCCAGTCAGGGCTGAGTCGGCGGGAGCACTGTAAAAGGATGGTGAGGGAGTACGTAGCCAATCGCACGACCGTCCTCCGTGACGCCTCTGCCCCCTACAACTACTGGGTGTCGAAGCTGGACACATGGCCTTAACTCGCGCTGTATGCCCTGGAGGCGCTTGCTTGTCCTGCGGCTAGCGTCTTGTCAGAGAGGGTGTTTAGTGCGGCTGGGGGAATCATCACAGATAAGCGTACCCGCCTGTCAACTGACAGTGCCGACAGGCTTACACTCATCAAGATGAACAAAGCCTGGATTTCCCCAGACTTCTCTTCTCCACCAGCGGACAGCAGCGATACCTGAACAATACGTAGGCTGCACCCGCGGATGGAAGCATTGTTCTCTATCACCATCAAAAACGTGGACCTTTTAGCTTCATCAATCTGTGTATAATATTCATCCTCCTCCTCCTGCTCCTCCTCCTGAAACCTGACGTAATCACGCCGAACAGGCAATTTTTCTTAGGCCCACAAGGCTCAGTCATATAATTTTTGTAAACAATTTTTATACGTTTCAATGCTCATTAAAGCGTTGAAACTTTCACCTTAACCAATTTTTATTTTAACTGGGCTGCCTCCAGGCCTATTTACAAATTAAGCCACATTAACCAAAGCAATTAATGGGTTTCACCTGCCCTCTTCGTTGGGCATGGGCAATTTTTCGGACGTACATTAGTACTGTTGGTACACCAATTTTTTGGGGCCCTCGCCTACAGTGTAATCCAATTCATTTTTGCCCACCTGCATAAAAGCTGACGTTACATCAGCTGTGTTGGGCACTGCAATGGGAAATATTTATGTACCGCCGGTGGGTTCCAGGGAGCCACCCATGCTGTGGGTCCACACGGAGTTGTAACTACATGTGTCCACTTCTGAAGAGCCCCAGTCTGACTGGGGCATGCAGTGTGGGCCGAAGCCCACTTGCATTAAACATGACATTACCTCAGCTGTGATGGGCACTGCAATGGGATATATTTATGTACCGCCGGTGGCTTCCTGGCACCCACCCATGCTGTGGGTCCACACGGAGTTGTAACTGCATGTGTCCACTTCTAAAGAACCCCAGTCTAACTGGGGCATGCAGTGTGGGCCGAAGCCCACCTGCATTTAATCGGACGTTACCTCAGCTGTGATGGGCAATGCAATGGGATACATTAATGTACAGCCGGTGGGTTCCAGGGAGCCACCCATGCTGTGGGTGCACACGGAATTCCCATTGCGGAGTTGTACCTGCCTGTGACTATTTATAAAAAACCGCAGTCTGACTGGGGCATGCAGACACCTTGACAGAATGAATAGTGTGTGGCACATAGGTTCCCCATTGCTATGCCCACGTGTGCAGCTCCTGATGGCGGTGGCACAGGATTATATTTCTCATTGCTTCTGTACAGCATTGTGGGCTATCGCCCCGCCCCTTTTAAAGAGGGTCGCTGCCTAGCCGTGCCAACCCTCTGCAGTGTGTGCCTGCGGTTCCTCCTCATGGCAGACGCACTTATAAATAGACATGAGTGTGGCGTGGCATGAGAGCAACTGAAGGCTGCGCAGGGACAGTTTGGTGTGCGCTGTGGACACTGGGTCGTGCGGGGGGGGGGGGGGGGGTTGGGCAGCATGTAACCCAGGAGAAGTGGCAGCGGAGTGTCATGCAGGCAGTGATTGTGCTTTGTTGGAGGTAGTGTGGTGCTTAGCTAAGGTATGCCATGCTAATGAGGGCTTTTCAGAAGTAAAAGTTGTTGGGAGGGGGGGGGCCCACTCTTGCCGCTATTGTGGCTTAATAGTGGGACCTGGGAACTTGAGATGCAGCCCAACATGTAGCCCCTCGCCTGCCCTATCCGTTGCTGTGTCGTTCCCATCACTTTCTTGAATTGCCCCGATTTTCACAAATGGAAACCTTAGCGAGCATCGGCGATATACAAAAATGCTCGAGTCGCCCATTGACTTCAATGGGGTTTGTTACTCGAAACGAACCCTCAAGTATCACGATAATTTCGTCCCGAGTAACGAGCACCCGAGCATTTTGGTGCTCGCTCATCTCTACTCCTGATCCTTTTCGCTCCTGCACATTCTCTAGTTAACTCTCAACATTCAACCCAAAAACAAAAGAAGTATCCAGGCTCTCCTCTTCTTCTCAGCCTATTACCTGCAGGCGAACTCAGACGAAACCAGATGGAACCACAAAACTGTGAATCGGACTTCATACTCACCGACAGACGAACTCAGACGGAAACGCAGTTGTAACAGCGAGTATGAAGTCTGTCTTGTAGTTTTGCGTTTCCTTCTGAGTTCGCCTGTCGGCGAGTATGAAGTTGGTTTCGCATTTCTGCTGTTCAGATTTGAGTTCGCCAGTTTGTGGTTGTGTTTGACATAACAGAATGTACACATTTCAGGTAGGAGTAATGCAATTGTTTGCACCTGACGTCTATGTGCATGTTGTGCCTTTGTTCTGTTCCTCTCCTTCCCTGCCATATGTGTGTATCTTTGTGCTCTGTGCTTTGTGCTCAGTGCTAGGCCCAAATGGATAAGTCCTATGTGTCATTTTGTCAGTCTTCTGTTCTGTGTCTGGGAACAATGCGGTGTCCTTTGGTCGTTGTGCTGTTTAGCCCCCTGGTGCTATTTGGGGTATAATCCTGTTCTGTATGTCTTCACTTTGCAGAAGACCCCTGTGTGTTAGGTACCTGTGTCTCCTGAGGCCCATCTTTAAGGGGGGGCGGGGGTAGTTACAGCATTCTGCTGGGATCTGTTGTTCTACATGGGTTTCCAGCAGCAATGCTACAAAGGTGGGGTTGATTGGGCTGGAAGAGTCTGGCTTTCTCCAGCCAGCTAATCCCCCAGCTCTGCTGCTCATATATACCAGCTTCTCTGCTGTGGCTGCTGGTCTTTCCTCTGTTTGTTGAGTGTCTTGTTCCTGTGTGTCTAGGAAGCTTTCAGTGTGTTCAGTGTGAATAGTGTCATGTTCCTGCATGTCTGTGCATGTGGCCGGACATGAGGTGCGAGCGGGCATGTTCAGTGTATGTTTTGATGTGATCAGTATTATGCTCTTGCGTGTCGTGTTTCCATATGTGTGGTGTGAACTGTGTCTTGCTGTGGATCCTTTATCATCTAGCAAGAGGTAGGTCCCTAGTTTCCAGTGCAGGGTCATCCCTGGGATGATCACCACGCATGCAGGTAGGGTTTCCTGGGGTTATTTGTCTCGTTAGAGTAGGGACCCATGTGACAATAAGGACCCTTCAAGTAGGCTTAAGTATCTTGTCCAAAATACAAGTGAATACCTCGTACATTCTATAGTTATTCCATCTGGCTATGTGTGCAGGTATGCAGGTGTCTGTGCAGGTTTCCATATGTGTGGTGTGAACTGTGTCTTGCTGTGGATCCTTTATCATCTAGCAAGAGGTAGGTCCCTAGTTTCCAGTGCAGGATCATCCCTGGGATGATCACCACGCATGCAGGTAGGGTTTCCTGGGGTTATTTGTCTTGTTAGAGTAGGGACTAGAGATGAGCGAGCGTACTCGGATAAGCACTACTCGCTCGAGTAATTGGCTTTATCCGAGTATCGCTGTGCTCGGGTCTAAAGATTCGGGTGCCGCTGCGGCTGACAGGTGAGTCGCAGCGGGGAGCAGGGGAGAGCGGGCGGGAGAGAAGGAGAGAAAGATCTTACCTCCGTTCCTCCCCGCTCTCCCCTGCAGCTCCCCGCTCCGTGCCGGCACCCGAATCTTTAGACCCGAGCACAGCGATACTCGGATAAAGCAAATTACTCGAGCGAGTAGTGCTTATCCGAGTACGCTCGCTCATCTCTAGTAGGGACCCATGTGACAATAAGGACCCTTCAAGTAGGCTTAAGTATCTTGTCCAAAATACAAGTGAATACCTCGTACATTCTATAGTTATTCCATCTGGCTATGTGTGCAGGTATGCAGGTGAGAGTTTTGAGAGCTCGTCAGTGTTTGATTTATGTCTGTGTTTGGTTTGTCTGTTTCTCAGTTATGTCCGCGAGTATGAAGTCTGTTCCGCAGTTCTGCGATTCTGTCTGAGTTCGTCTGTCGGCGAGTATAAAGTCCATTTTGCAGTTCTGCGGTTCCGTCTCAGTTCGCCTGTTCAGCGGCTGTGAAAGACATAACATCTTCTATCAGCTCCCTCACAAAAAAAAGGACACACGTTTTCCTGATCCCCGGAGGCACAGGTTGCTTTGGAGAAACTAAAGATTCTGTTTACTTAGGCATCGATGCTGATCCACCCAAGACCAAAGTAGCCTTTTGTCGTGGAGGTGCCTCCAACTCTGCTGTGGGAGCTATCCTATCACAATGAGCGAAAGATAAGATGCAACTACATCCATGTGCATTTCTGTCCTACACCTTATCACCTGTGGACAAAAAGTATGATGTCTGGAACAAGGACCTTTTGGCCATCAAGGTAGTTTTCACCAAATGGATGCACCTCTTGGAAGGAGCCCATCATCCAGTAATGATTCTTATTGATGATAAAAATTTAGAATTTCTCCATATTGCCAAGAGGTTATTTGCTAGGCAAGTATGATGGGCCCTGTTATTCTCCAGGTTTAAGTTAGTTGTGTCCCACTGCCCTGGTTCCCAAAATGGCAAGGCAAATGCATTGTCCAGGATATTTTCGGAGCCTGAAGAGAAGTCAAATACAGACCACACAATTCTGTCCCCAAATAATTTTTTAGGTATCCTGCATTTGGAGGACCTCCTAATAAAGCTTAAGAGAGGCTGTAAAAGTGACCCTTTCCTGAGTCGTACTTCTAGAGATGTGAAGTTCTCTTTTAAGAATAGACTGTGGAAGTGAGAACACCAACTATAAATTCCCGAGGCTGGTCGACATGAAGTCCTCAAACTGGTTCATTATTCCAAGTTGGCCAATCACATTGGGGTCACAAAGACTCTGGAACTCCTGCTTTATTCCTTCTGCTGGCTCGATTGAAGGAAGGATGTGAAGAGATATGTCACCTCTTGCAAGGTATGTGCCTGGAACAAGATAACACGAGCTTGCCCTCTGCAAATCCCATCTAGGCCATGGTGATCTATATCGATGGACTTTATAGTGGACCTGCCCCCCTTGAAAGGAATGACCACCATCTTTGTCGTTGTGGACTGTCTTACAAAAATGGCTCACTTCGTCTCCATTGAAAAAATTCCCATCGCCAAGCACACTGCTGAGTTGATGATTTGGAAAGTTTTCCGACTACATGGTATTCCAGATTATATAATCTCAGACAGAGGGGTTTAGTTCACCTTGAAGTTTTGGAGACATTTCTGCATGGCCCTGGGAATTAACCAGAGTCTCTCTTCTGCCTTTCATCCACAGTCTAACGGCCAAATTAAGAGAACTAATCAGATATTGGAACAGTATCTCGCTGCTTGATCTCCGATCTTCAGGATGACTGGGTGGGTTATCTATCGACAGCGGAGTTCACTTATAACAATGCCCAACACAGCTCAACCACATAGAGCCCATTCTATGCGATTTACGAGAAACATCCTGCCTTTATTCTGGGCCTTCCTAACAACACTCCCATCCCAGCGGTCGACTACAGACTGATGCCATTAGCTGAGATCCAGAGGAAATTAAAAGAGACCTTACAAGAAGCCCAGGATGCATAGAAGTGAGTAGCAGAAAGACACCAACCAGCAGCCCAACTTTCCAAGTCGGTGACAAGATGTGGTTATCCACCAAAAATTTGAAGTAACAGATATCTTCTTCCAAGCTTGGGCAAAGATTAACGGGACCCTTCCCAATCACCTCAAGGATCAGCCAGGTGGCTTTTCATTTGAAACTCCTGCACAGCCTAAAGATCCATCCTGTCTTTCGTGTATACCTGCTCAAACCATTCCAGGACAACACCTTCTCTGGAAGAAACCAGCCACCTCCTCCACTGGTGAGAGTCCAAAAGGGAGGAGGTGTTCAAGGTAGATAAAATTTTGAACTCGAGACTCCAGAGAGGGAGATTACAATATCTGGTAAAGTGGAAGGGATATGGCCCAAAAGAGAACTCCTGGAAGCCAACCAACAACATCCATGTGCCCAGGCTCATGGACAGTACCCAGGAAAACCAGCCCCTAGGATTTCCAGAGGCCATCCTAGAAAGAGGGGCTGCTGTCGTAACTTGAACCCAGGACCTCCTGTTCCCAGACCAGTGTTTCTCCTTGTTGAGCCATCCAGACATTTGGGGAATTCCCTACTGAACCTATCCTTGTTTCTACTATCTACTACAGATCCTACTATCTAGCTCTTAGTCTAGCTGTGCCTGTTCCTGATTAGAACACACTAGAAAAACCTAGCCTAGCTACTTCCTCAGTGCGAGATTATTGTGCTCTTTGTCTTTATCAAGCATGACCTCCTGAACCAGCTCCTTTACTGCAAATGTCGTTACCCAATAACGACTCCTGGCTACCATCTGACTACACTTTCTGCCTCATCCATTTGTACTGCAAACAAGACTTTCCAATAACGACTCCTGGCTTCTATCTGACTACGCTTTCCGCCTCATCCATTTGTACTGCAAACGTGACTACCTACTGAGAACCTTCAGCTTCCTCCTGACTACTCTCCAGTCCCGCATGGCTACTACACCCGCAGCTCCTATCCAGAGTCGGTAAGACATTATACTCTCTTCCCAACTGTCAACAATCACCCCACTACAATTTTTATCCACTCTCTTTCTCCTGGTATCTTTTTGTTCTCTTAAAACATGCAATCACATCTCCATTAGCAAAGAAACAATCATTTAACTCGTCCTGTGCTGTAAACTACTGACCTGTCTTTAATCTCCATTCTCTTGGAATGCCTGGTCTATTCATACCTAATAAACTATCTCTTTCTCAACCCATCACAATCTGGTTTTCTTACCCTGTATTCTACAGAAACTGCCCTTACTAAATTGTCAAACAATCTCCTCATGGCAACTACTTTCTATTTATTCTTTTGGACCTCTCTGCAGCATCTAACACCATAAATCACCAACTCCTCCCCAATATGCTTCACTCTATTTACCTTCAGAATACTGTTCTCACCTGGTCTTTCTTCTACCTCTCTAATCACTCATTCAGTGCATTATTTGCTGGCTCTACTTTTTCTCCTCTTGCTCTTGCTATCTGTTGGGGTTTCTCAGGGATCAGTCCTAGGTCTTTTCTGTTCTATCTACATAGACCCTATTGGATAAACTATCAGCAAATTTGGTTTTCAGTACCATCTTTATGCTGACAACACCCAATTACACACTTCTTCTCATGACATCAAACCCTCACTACAAAAGAACTCCAGTGACAGTCTTCAGTTTCTAACACTATGCTGTTTCTCTATCTAAAACTGAATTTTTCAAAAATGGAACTTCTTGTTTTTTCCCCACCTACTAACTGACCCAAACCTAATATTTCCATATCAGTCTGTGGTACCACCATAACTATTAGGGAGATAACCAGTTGTCTTGGGGTCATATTTGACTTCAATCTTTCATTCATTCGCTATATTCAATCATGTGCATACTCATGTCCCCTACACTTCAAAAACAACTTCTCCATTTACTCCAGTACAACTACTCCAAATTTTTGGGAACACATAACATTTTGATTGCTTTTTACTCCATTTTTTCTGGAAGATTTTGTGCAAATGTTAGCAATGTTAACCCTACTGATTGCAATTGTTACCGGCTTTGAAACTGGATGACAAAGCGAGAAGACGTTCTTTCTGTCAGAGTATGCAAACTCTAATGGAAGCCAATGGTTTCATAGAATCTTTAGTGTTTAGTGATGAAGCTGCCTTCCAGATTTTGGGCACAGTCACCAAACATAATGTCAGAATCTGGGGGAGGGAAAACCCACATACCTACGTGGACCATATGTGCATCTTCCCCAAGGTGAATGTGTTTTGCGCCATAACCTATAGGAAAGTGTGCAGCCCCTTCTTTTTCCATGAGAAAACAGTCCTGGCGATTTCGTAACTGATGCTACAGATATGGCTTCTGTTGCAGCTGAAACAGGGAATCACAGGTTTCCTGTTACAACAGGGCAGAACATCCCTCTTTTTTTTTACAATGAAGTCAGAAGTGATCTCAAAAGGAAACAACCAAATGGTTGGATTGGCCGTGCAGGTCATGATGCTAGTGAACTTCTTCCTTGGCCTCCACATTCCACGGACCTTACGCCTTGTGATATTTTTTATTCTGGGGGAGTGTTAAAGATAGAGTATACATACCACCTTTACCCCAAATCATGCAGGGTCTACAAGTATACATCACAAAAGCCATTGCATCAGTACAACTCATAGGGGACCAAACTGAACACCTCTGATGTGGAAAACATTTTTTATGTTGTTCAACAAAACTCATTGAGTTTCTGTTTCATTAATATCAAAATTATGTATCTGAGTGTTGTTATACGTACGTTATGAGTATTTCATATTTGGAAGATCATTTGTAATAACCATATAAAACATTTGGTCTTGATAAGGGCAGGTCCTCTCAAAGAGATGGTCTTTTGGAGAGTTTTGCTGTATATAAAGACCTGTCTTACATATTTCTTTTCTATTTCATTACATGCAGTTAAAATTTTTGCCAACTTAAATGGGTTGTCTGGTTAGAAAACAAAATTTTAGATGTAGAGCAAATCACATTACACAATAAAAGAAATGGGTACTTAATAGAGATGAGCGAACGTACTCGGTAAGGCCGATTTCACAATCGAGCACCGCAATTTTCGAGTACTTCACTACTCGGGTGAAAAGATTCGGGGGGTGCCGTGGGTGAGTGGGGGGTTGCAGAAGGGAGTGGGGGGGAGAGGGAGAGAGAGAGAGCTCCCCCTGTTCCGCGCTGCTAACCCCCGCTCCACCACACCCCGCCCCGCCCCCTGGAGACCCCCGAATCTTTTCACCCGAGTAGTGAAGTACTGTAAAATCGCGGTGCTCGATTGCGAAATCGGCCCTACCGAGTACGTTCGCTCATCTCTAGTACTTAACCTCCTCAGCCCTAGCGATCCAGTGCTGCAGCCCTGCAATTCTCTTAGCCTCTGTTGACAGTGGAAGTGACTTGACTGCTACCTGCCAATCAGAAACCAAAGCGTCACATCCCATTCTCCTGGCATCAGCACTCACATCCTGGGCATCATGATGCCAGGTGTTCAGAACAGTGATGCTGCAGTTTATGATTGGCAGGCAACAGTCATGCCTTCTGCTGTCAACATAGACCGGGAGAATCACAGGGCTGTAATAATGGATTGCCAGGGCAGAAAAGGGTAAGTAGCCATTTCTTTTATTGTTTTAAGTGATTTGGCTCTGCATTTTAAATGTTACCTTCTAAATAGGCAACCCCTTTAAAAATATGTTTGACTATCATTGATTGGCATTAAAGTTATTATTGCTATATCTTGTATACCATATGCACGGAGTGAAATTAAAAAGAAACATGGTAGGTTGTGGTGTCAAAGAGAATCCAGGCAGTGAGGACTGTAAAGAGCATGAAGCATGAGACCATACAGTTCTAGATGGAATTCCCAAATAAAATGGACCAATGTCATTAACATTGGTTCCACCCAAAGGATGTATTAGAATAAAACAGGATTATTCATTACTTGAAAATTCTAGCTGAGCAGCTGGATAATCAAAGTCTGTGGACTGAAAGTTATTTACACTGCCAGCCCATGCAAGTTGACAGAGCCAGAGCCTTTATTCCATGTACATAAAACTGTCACAGTATGCAGAGCACAGGATATTGTGACCTTGCTCATTTCCAGAGGGAACATTTGCAATGTTTCACCAACTCTCATTTATCTATGGTTTACTACATGCAAAAAACAGCCTGGCATATAATAATTTTAAATTATGGATCTCCTACAAAATTAACCTACTGGTCCAGTTGACTGCGGTCAAAGTCCAAAGCTCAAAACTTATTGCTGTTAACTCTTTAGTGATCATCCATACGCCTTTTTATAGTAGTCACTAATCAGCCTTATTCTACTGCATATGCCTTTTTTACAGTGCTGCATCAGAATACCTGCACTGGTCTCCCATGCTGGTAGGAGAAGGGCTGGAACCAGACAAATCTCCCAGACATTCAACCCTTCACATGCCGCGGTCAATGTGACTATGGTATGCATAAGGCTAGCAATGGGAGGGTGCTCCCTTTGTCACCCATCAGACCCCTGTAATGTTATTGCACCGTCCAAATGGGTTGCTATGGCATCCGTAGGCATGAAAATATTTGCCATCTATGATAGAACATGAGGCTCAACCTCTGGCTGAGACACATAGACTAATATACGATACTACAATACTGACATATTCCAGTGTATTATAGCAACAATCAAAAGTTATGAACTTCAAGTCCCCTAGCAAAATAGAAAGTAAAATAACGTGTAAAAAAATAAAAGTCAAAAAAAAACCTTTCCTTTCTTAGTGTGAAAAAAAAAAAACTTGGCCCGCGGAAAAAAAACCTCACCCAGCAGTATTGACAGGAAAAAAAACTTTTAAAAAGGGTGCAAAAATAGTAAAACATAAAAAACTATATGAACTTGTTATAGCTGGAATTGCACTGACCCAGAGAATGAAGTTATCACATTATTTATTTTGAATGCTGAACTCCAGAAAAAGACAGGATTACCATGAAAGCTGTGACAGCTGTGGAATAGGATTTCTTCATCTCCGCAGGGAGTAAAGAATCCCCTGCCACAGCTGGGGATCGCGATGTTCTCACATTGCTTTCAATTGGACCGGCGCTTTGGCAGTCCCATTGAAAGCAATGGGCTGCCAGCAAGCTCTGAATGGTTATTTGGGGAAGGGCTTTAAATATTAGCCCTTCTCTGAAAATCATCCATAGAATGTGTTAAAAATAAAAAAAATATATACTCATCTCTCCTCAGTTGCCAAGGCTCAGGAGCGTCCAGCTACATCTTCTCCCTGCACTGCTCTGAATCTCTTTCAGCAGGCGAGGATTTAAAATCCCTGCCTGCTGAAAGGGCTGTATCTGATTGGCTGAGCGCTCAGCCAATCACAGGCAGCACTCAGCCATTCATTGAATGATAGCTGAGTGCTGCCTGTGATTGGTCTCAACACTCAGCCAATCACAGGCAACGCTTGGCCATTCATTGAATTCAATATTTAAATATAAGTATGGCGAAAGTTTTTTTTTACTTTTATCACCTTTTTTTTAATAATTAGTAAAACTTTTTTACACTTAATTTTAACTTTTTTCTTGTGATGCCTTGATCAGTCCTGCAGTATGATGTAATGCGATAACACTACATCATACCGTGTTCTAACAGGCATTCTATCAAGTCATGCCTAGGGCATGGCTTGAAAGGCATTCTGCTAAGACAGCCGGGGGGTTGTACGGGACCCCGGAACATCGGTCGGGGGTTTTAAATGTTGCTGTCAGAACTGATGGCAGCATTTAAAGGGTTAACAGCTCCCTGAGGAGCTGAGGACCCTTCCCCGACACCTTCCACTGTATAAGCCAAAACAAAGAGCCACTTTTGGGAGTGACTCCCACTGTGATAGACCTGGCCTGCCAGTTGATTGGTCATTGATTTGAATGGCTGTCATATTATGTATAAACAGACATGGCTTCTGCCAGCACTAACAGGCTGTCTACTATGTCTGTCTGTGCTTACTTTTGTTATAATTTTGTTTACCCATCTTACGTTTTCTTATTAACTATTGTTAGGGATGGAGTGTTGACCCACTGATTTGGCTTGCGCTAGTCCCGAAACAGTTGGCAGCTGACCACTGGTGGTCAGAGGCATCGGTACAAGGTGGTGTGAAACAGACTGACCTATGAGCAATGCCGATGTGAACTCTTGCTCTTTGCTAGACAGGGAGATAGGGGAACCCCTGCCTAAAAGCAAAGTGAGATTCCCTACAAGGACAAACTCATGGCCTTCCTCTCAGGCCTGACTATCCCTGAAAGGAAACAGAACACACCACTGTACACACCAAAAAGACAGGGCAGGACCGAGAATGGGGCAGGGAGAGGAAGAAAATGGACAGGCGCACAGGAACACGGCAAAAGACAGAGGGACAGACAACAAGGACAGAGACCGGGACTGTACAACGACAGGAGAGCAGCAAATAAACCAATACAGAAACAAGTACTAAATAAGCGCAGACAAAGTAGTCAGAGAAAAGACCTATGCTAGGTGTCTAATGCATACACGCGCCAACACTCAGGCAATGAGGGAGGATTCCCAGCTCAGCTAAATAGGGAGGTAACTGCCAAAGCCCTACAACTGAGCTGGGAGCACTGGAGAATGTAACTCCTGCAGTGCTGGCAAGAAGTATGCAGCAGCTCAAGTGACAGAGAAAGCAGGACAACGCCCGCAGACTAGAAAAAGTAGAAGGAAGGCAAGTCTGAGAAGCTGGCCTAATAACTATTCTATTTTTAGCTTTCATTTCTCTATCTATTTTAATTAAACATTTTGGCTTCCTTGAATAGTTGCTTATGTAGCAATACTCGTTTCATAGTAACAACCAAAAAACATTTTGAATTCACTATAATTTCACAACTATACTGTTTATTTTGGTTTTATTGCAATGTAATTCCCAATTTACAGGGCCACTCTGGCGAAAACCAATTTTCTCATGCCTACCCCCCTCACCTGATTGCCTGTCACACTCTGGAGGTCTCCTCTGTGTATTCCAGCCACTTCCCTGCGGTGTAGCCCCATGTCTGATGCTTATCAGCCACCATATTGAGACTGAGATTTTTTACTTTTGCTTTCACATCTATCGCATGATGCATCAGCAGAGCACTAGCTGAGGCTATACCATTTTTGCTTGCTGGAGGATAGTTTAATCATCAATACCTTCTATATTCACCTAAATAAGCTACCGTCCATAAATATACAGTCAGGAGGATGAGCTGTGATCTGCTGTATTATACCTGTGTGACAGGAGCTGTGTGATCATCATCAGTAAATGTGATAGGAATGACTATGTCACCCTCAGCACAGTTTATGTGGTAGGGATCATGTAACAGCATCACACACACTGAACAACTGATTATTTTCAAAGATCATAACCCCAAGAACATCTGAACTGGTCAGAATTGAGATCACATGACTATCTGAGGAAAAAGAGGGCAGGCGTTTCATACAGAAGGTAGTTGGGTCAATTCTCAATCATTGTTAGAAAGACTTGGGTCTGACATTGATTTGCAGGAATGCTGCAATCCAAGAGGTGCACTGCAGAGGTATTGTTCCATCTTCCTTATTTGCATATATTTCCCAGAGGAGCAAGATGGCCTTATAAGTCTCCTCACTCACCTCCTAAGTGTCTCCTCACACACCTTCTATGTGCTCTCCTTAAAGGGGTTCTGTCAGGAAAAAAAAAATTCATACTCACCTGTGCCTTACAGGGCCGGTCACCGGGAACCTGCTGATCTTCTCCTCTCCCTCCGGCAGCCGTCCCATCGCAGGGCAAAAGCTGGCAAAGTTTCAGCTTCCGCCCCTGTTCTGACCACTGCCGGACGGCAAGTCCTGCCGCCCGGGTCAGTTGTCAATTGGCCTGGCTGCGTCTAACCTCTGCCATCCTCGGAGAGTCGATGGCGAGTACTCATGCATCCCCCTTCCTGGCACGCTTGCGCACTCGCCGTTGACTCTCCGTGGATGTCAGACGTTAGACACGACCAGGTCTGTGTGAGCATGCAGAAGCTGAGACCTCATGTGCAAGGTAAACAACGGAGGGACCAAGTACAATGGGATGAGGTGACTTTGCTTTGTTTTTTTAACTTTTCTCTTTCCACGGGTTACACTCTACAGGACAGGATGCAGGTCCTCTGCTGGACAGGATGCAAGTGAGAATAATTTTTTTTTTGCTGACAGAACCCATTTAACGAGAGACGATACCCTTCCTTATCCACATCACAGGCCTCTCACTAGCCAAGTCAAAAATGTACTGCACACCGAGGAGGGGCTAAAGCCCCAAAACAGCTGTCTGTGGATGGTTTTTTGGCTTTTGGTCAATTCCCAATCATTGTTATGAAGACTTATACAATGGCCTGAAATTGATTTGGAGGAATGCTGCCATCCAATAGGTGGTGCTACAAAGGTATTGTTTAGAGATGAACAAGCACCAAAATGCTCGGGTGCTCGGTAATCGAGTTGAACTTTTCATAATGCTCGAGAGCTTGTTTCGAGTAACGAACCCCATTGAAGTCAATGGGGGACTTGAGCATTTTTGCATGGGACCGATGCTCCACATAGGTGATGACTTGTGAAACACCAGAAAACATCAGAAAGTCATGGAAACACAACAGAAACGGATAGGGAAGGGCAGGGGCAGCATGCATGGCTGTATCTGAGGCTCCCAGGTCCCACTATGAAGCCAAAATGGAGGCAACAGCCTGGTGGTCACCCCCCCTAACAATTTACTTGGGACAAACCCTCATTAGCAAGGCACCTGCACTGGCACATCTTAGCTAAGCACCACACTACCTGCAACCAAGCACAATCACTGCCCGCGGGTGACACCGCTGCCTCTTTTCCTGGGTTACATGCTGGCAACCCTCCGCATGACCCTGCGTCCACAGAGCACACAAAATTTTCCCTGCGCAGCGTTTAGCTGGCCTCATGCCACACGCTCGCTTCATAGCCACACCACTTTCATGTCTTTTTTTAAGTGCGTACTGGATGAGGAAGAACTGTCAGCACACATTGCAGAGGGTTGGCAGAGCTAGGCAGGGACCCTCTTTGAAAGTGTGGGCGATAGCCCACAATGCTGTTGAGAATTGATGATAAATTGATGATAAATTGATGATAAATTGACGTACGATGTTCATTCCAATCCCGTGCCACCTCCGTCACAAAATTGTCAGGAGTCGCAAATGTGGGCATAAAGGGGACTCAGGTGCCAGCACTTCTACACATCTCCACAATGCAGAAATACTCTGTGTGGGGAGCATGTGAGCGGGCCCAGGGTCAGGCTCGGTCCCAGCCTCCACCTTGTGTGACCCAAGGTGCCGCGAGTTACATAGCAATGGGAAATCCATGTGTCCCCACACAATTCATTCTGTGTAGGTGTCAGATAGCTCAACACCGCAATGGGAAGTATTAAAGTTCCTTGCTGTCGGTGCACAAAGATGGTATTACACAGGAAGAAATCAGAGTGCCCAAACATGGCAGAGTTTCACCCCGCCAAGGACCTCGGCCTCGGCCCACATTTCTGCCCTAGTCAGTCAGTGTATTTGTGCCAGACAGGTAAAACACTGCAATGGGAAGTCTTTGTGCACCCACAGCATAGGCGAGCCCAAGTAACTGAAAGATGGTATTACACATGAGGAAAACAGAGTGCCCAAACATGGCAGAGTTTCACCCCACCAAGGGCCTCGGCCTCGGCCCACATTTCTGCCCTGGTCAGTCACTATATTTATGCCAGACATGTAAAACAACGCAATGGGAAGTCTTTGTGCACCCACAGCATAGGCGAGCCCCTGGAACCCAAGGAAAGTATTACACATAAAGAAATCAGAGTGCCCAAGCATGGCAGAGTTTCACCCCACCAAGGACCTCCGCATCGGCCCCCATTTCATTCTTTGTATGTGTCAGATAGCTGAACAATGCAATGGGGAAGCCTTTGTGCACCCACAGTATAGGTGTGCCCTGGAACCCAGGGACAAAATTAAACATGAAGAAAAGAGAGTGCCCAAACATGGCAGATTTTCACCCTGCCCAGTACCTTGGCCTCGGCCCACATTTCTGCCCAATTCATTCTTTGTATGTGTCCGATAGTTGAACAATGCAATGGGAAAGCCTTTGTGCACCCACAGCATAGGCGAGCCCATGAAACTCAAAGACAGTATTAAATATGAAGAAAAGAGAGTGCCCAAACATGGAAGAGTTTCACCCCGGACCTCGGCCCACACTTCTGCCCTAGTCATTCAGTGTATTTGTTCCAGATAGGTAAAACACAGCAAAGAGAAAGCCATCTGCACCCTAGCCAAGTCAGTCAGTGTATTTCTGCCAGACAGGTAAAACAACGCAATGGGAAGTCTTTGTGCACCCACAGCATAGGAGAGCGCATGAAACTCAAAGACGGTATTACACATAAAGAAATCAGAGCATCCAAAGAAGGCAGTTTCACCCCCCCCCCCCCCCCCCCCAAGGACCTCGGCCTCGGCTTATACCCACAGTAATCGTGGGCGTAAAGCAGACTTGGATGGTAGCACAGCTGTGAACATCTCTTTAAAGCAGTTACGGTTGCTTTCATTGCTCCAAAGACTGGATGAACGACAAAGAAGTTCCACAGGCCATACCTGGCGCAGTTGATTCTTCCACCCCAGGACCTTGGCCTCTGCCCACACCCACAATAATCCTGTGCCTCAAGCGGGCTCGGATGCTAGTGCAGCTGTGAATGTCTCATTAATGCAGTAACGCTCCTTTTGTTTGGCTCAGACCACTGTCTCAGATAACTGTGGTAACATGAGAGAAAATACATGTTGCCCACTGCTGATCCCCAGACCCCAAGCAGGAGGAGGAGGTGGCATAATAAGGCAGAGAAACCATGACTGAGTTAGGACCTGCAATATTTTGTGTAGGAAGTACGTGAGTGGGCCTTGGGTCAGGCTCAGTCCCAGCCTCCACCTTGTGTGACCCAAGGTGCCATGAGTTAAATAGCTATGGGAAATCCATCTGTCCTCACATACTTCATTCTGTGTATGTGTCAGGCAGCTGAACACCGCAATGGGAAACCTTTGTGCACCCACAGTATAGGCGGATCCCAGTAACATTTCTGTAGCAAGAGTATAGGCGAACCCCCTAAAACCTTTCAGTAGCAACTGTATAGGCAGACCTCAGTAACATTTCTGTAGCAAGACTATAGGTGAACCCCTCAGACCTTTAAGTACCAAGTGTATAGGCGGACCCCTGTAACATTTCTGTAGCAAAACTATAGGCGTACCCCAATAACATTTATGTAACAAGAGTATAGGTGGACCCCAGTAACATTTCTGTAGCAAGAAATAAAAAATTGCTCAACCACGAGGGCAGGTGAAACCCATAAACATTTTTAAAAGATAGAGCTTGCTGTTGCTTAATTTGTAATAGAGCCTGGAGGCAGCCCTGTGAAAAAAATTGGTTTCTGTTAAAGTATCAATACTTTTGAAACTTTGAAAAATTGTGAAAAAACCTTTAAACAGAGCCTTTTGGGCCACAGAAAAATTGGCAGTTCAGTGTGATAACATGCTGTTTTAGGAGGAGTAGGAGTAATAATATCTGGGAGTGATTGACAAAGCTGATTCCCCCTTTTTTTGTGGGGATAGAGGATGCATTTTTCTCCTGTTGCAGCGAAAAGAATCATTAGGTTCCGCTGCTTTCCGCCGGTGGAGAAGAAAAGTCTGGGGAAATCCAGCCTTTGTTCATCTTTATGAGTATAAGCATGTCGGCACTGGCAGTTGACAGGCGGCTACGCTTACCCGTGATGATTCCTCCAGCTGCACTAAACACCCTCTCTGACAAGATGCTAGTGGCAGGGCAGGCCAGCACCTCCAGGGCGTGTCCAGCTTTGACACCCAATAGTTGTATGGAGCAGAGGCATCACGGAGGACTGTGGTACGATCGGCTACGTACTCCCTCACCCTCTTTTTTACAGTGCTTCCTCCGACTCAGCCTTGACTGGGCAGCAGTGACACAGTCAGGCTGGGCAGCCATAAAGCTGGCAAAGGCCTTGGGGAGTGTTCCCCTACCTGCGCTGGACATGCTGCCTGATCTCCGCGCCTCAACTACTTCTTGGCCCTCGGAACTGGGTCTTCTGCCACCAGCTCTGCTCCCCCTCCTCCCCCTCCCCCTCCTCCTCCTCTTCCAAAACGCGCTTTGATATAGACATGAGGGTGGTCTGGATATCAAGCCACATACTGTCATCCCCTGTCTCCTGTTCCAACCGCAAAGCATCAGCCTTTATGCTTAGCAGTGAACTTCTCAGCAGGCAAAGCAGCGGGTTGGTAATGCTAATGATTGCCGCATCGTCGCTCACCATCTGGATAAACTCCTCAAAGTTCCCGAAGACCTGGCAGATATCTGCCATCCATGCCCACTCCTCAGTGAAGAATTGCAGAGGCTTACTACAACTCCACCGTCCATGTTGCAGCTGGTATTCCACTATTGCTCTACACTGCTTGTACAGCCTGGCCAACATGTGCAGCGTAGGATTCCAGTGAGTGGGCACGTCGCACAGCAGTCGGTGCTCTGGCAGCTGAAACCGATGTTGCAGGGTCCTCAGGGTGGCAGCGTCCATGGTGGACTTGCGGAAATGTGCGCAGACGCGGTACACCTTGCCGAGCAGGTCAGACAAGTGGGGGTAGTTTTTCAGAAACCGCTGAACCACCAGATCAAAGACGTGGGCCAGGCATGGCACGTGTGTGAGGCTGCCGAGCTGCAGAGCCTCCACCAGGTTACGGCTGTTATCACACACGACCATGCCAGGTTGGAGGCTCAGAGGCGAAAGCCAGAGGTCGGTCTGCTCTGTCAGACCCTGCAACAGCTCGGGGGCCGTGTGCCTCTTGTCACCTAAGCTGATTAGTTTCAGCACAGCTTACTGATGCATGCCCACCGCTTTGCTGCCGCGCGCTACCGACTGCTGGCGACGTGCTCACACTTCTTAATTGAGAGGTAGAGGAGAAGGAGGAGGGGGAGGGTTTGGAGGAGGTGGCATAAAGCACCGCAAATACCAGCACCGAGGTAGCACCTGCTATTCTGGGTGTGGGTAGCACGTGAGCGGCCCCAGGCTCTGACTCGGTCCCAGCCTTCAACAAATTCACCCAATGTGCCGTCATGGGATATAGTGGCCTTGCCCGCCAGTACTTGTCCACGTGTCCGTGGTTAAGTGGACCTTCCCAGTAACCGCGTTGGTGAGGGCACGATTTATGTTGCAGGAGACGTGCTATTGTAGGGCTGGGACGGCACACCGGGAAATATAGTGGCGACTGAGGACCGAGTAGCGCGGGACGAACACTGCAATCATGTTTTTGAAAGCCTCCATTTCCACAAGCCAGTAAGGCAGCATCTCCAGGCTGATTAATTTGGCAATGTGCAAGTTTAAAGCTTGTTCATGCTGGTGGGTGGCGGCGTATTTGCGCTTTCGATCCAACGCTTGTGTTAGCGACAGCTGAACGCTGCGCTGAGAGACATTGCTGGATGGAGTGGAGGACCGTGGAGGTGAGGGTGTGGGTGCAGGCCGGGAAGCACTCGTGCCTGCATCCTGGGAGGGGAATTGGATCTCAGTGGCAGGTTGTGACACAGGGGAAGAGGCAGTGGTGTGACCCGGAGGCGGTGAATGGCCTTCATCCTACCTTGTGGGGTGCTTGGCCATCATATGCCTGAGCATGCTGGTGGTGGTCAGGCTGGTAGTGGTGGCTCCCCGGCTGATCTTGGTACGACACAGGTTGTACACCACTGTTCGTTGGTCATCCGCGCTCTCACTAAAAAACATCCACATCTTTGAACACCTAGCCCTCTGCACGGAGGCTTGCCGCGAGGGGGTGCTTTGGGAAACAGTTTGGGAATTCTTCACTCTGGCCCTGCCTCTACCCCTGGCCACTCCACTGCCTCTTCCAACTTGTCCTGCTGCTGCACTTGCCTCCCCCTCTGAAGCCTTGTCCTCAGTAGGCTTAGCAAACCAGGTGGGGTCAGTCACCTCATTGTCCAACTGCTCTTCCTCCAAATCCTCTGTGCGCTCCTCCCTTGGACTTACTGCCCTTACTACTACCTCACTGACAGACAACTGTGTCTCATCATCCTCATCCACAAAAAGTTCTTGAGACAGTTGCCGGAACTCCCCAGAATCATCACCCGGACTCCAGGAACTTTCCAAAGGTTGGGCATTGGTCATGACAAACTCCTCAGGTGAGAGAGGAACCAAGTACAGTTCCTGGAAGTCTGCCTGCTCAGGATATGTCATTTTCATGGAGTGAGGAGGCTGGGAGGAAGGAGGAGCAGCAAGAGGATTCAGAGTTGAAGTCCCTAGGCTGGGAGTAGTGGACTGCGTAGAAAACTGGGTGGTCGATACATTGCTGAACGCGTTTTCTGCCATCCACGAGAGGAGCTGCCCGCACTACTCTGTTTGTAATAAAGGCCTACCACGCGGACCCGCAAATTGTGATATGAAGCTGGGGAGGCCAGAAACTTGCCTCTCTCCTAATCCCTCAGCAGCCGGCTGTGATTCACCACGCCCATGAACTCGGCATGTGCCCACACCCTCACTTGGATGCCCGTGTCCGCGTCCACGTCCTCGACCCTTACCCCTACTCCTCATCATGGCGGATTAAGAATAGAGCAGGGCCCAAATAAATTACCCCTCTGTACAGCACTGACAACTGTGGCTAATTCACCGCGCACAGTGACTTGTAGATAGCGAGGCTCTATGCTGTGACTTGAAAAAATTAACCCGCTGTTTTGCGCTGATATCTAGGGGTAATTTAGAGCTCACAGGGACTTGTAGATAAGAGAGGCTGTATGGAGTGGGAGAAGATTTTAAAGCCAGTGGATAGTGCTGGTAACTGTGTATATCTCAACCCCCTCAAGGAAAGGGCATTGTGAGACACTGCACAGTGGCAGAGCGAAATACTTTGCAGTGGCCTAGAAAATATTAGAGTGCATTTTCACGGTGAGAGCTCGTTGTAAGGCATTGCAGGCTGAGTACGTTATACCTGCAAGGCTGGGAACAGGCCTAGATGCGTAATACAAAAGTTGGTGCACTACTGCTCCCAGCCAGCCACAACTATAATGCACACGTTGAGCTGTAGCCCTAAGAAGGAGCGTTGGGGGTTCTTGTACAAAGGATCAGGAGTCCTGTAATACTTTCCCCCTATAGGCAGCTCTGTCCCTAAACTCAGCGTTATGCACTGCACACAGAACGGTATAACTGAAATACTTTGCAGTAGGCTAGGAAATTTTAGAGTGCAGTTTCACGGTGAGAGCTCATTTTACGGCACTGCAGGCTGAGTACGCTATAACTGCAAGGCTGGGAACAGGCCTAGATGCGTAATGCAAAAGTTGGTGCACTACTGCTCCCAGCCAGCCACAACTGTAAAGCACACGGTGAGATGTAGCCCTAAGAAGGAGCGTTGGGGTTCTTGCACAGAGGATCAGGAGTCCTATAAAACTTCCCCTATATAGGCAGCTCTGTCCCTAAACTCTGTGTAATACACTGCAGACTGAAAACGCTATAGCTGAAATGGCCTGCACAGCCTGAGATGCTTAAAAAAAATTGCTGCACTACTGCTCCAAGGCAGCCACAACAGTAATGCACACTATGAAGAGTAGCCCTAAGAAGGACCGTTGGGGTTCTTGAAGACAGGATCCTACGCTAACACTATCCCTGAATGAGCAGCAGCACTTTACCTAACCTCTGTCAGCATGCGTCTGAGGCGAGCCGCGGGCAGGACCAGTTTAAGTACTCGTTAGTCACCTGATCGGCCCAGCCACTCACTGCTGTTGGCGGGCAGAGGGCTGTCACGTCACAGCAGGAAGTGGTAATGCCTTCCCCGCATGTTTATTGGCTAGAAAATGGCGCTAAACATGCAGGAAAGGAAATGCAATTGACTCGAGTACCGCGTGGTGTTCGTCTCGAGTAACGAGCATCTCCAGTACCCTAATACTCGAACGAGCATCAAGCTTGGACGAGTGTGCTCGCTCATCTCTAGTATTGTTCCATTTTCCTTACTTGCAGACAGAAAGAAATAGCTAACCAAAGTAACACTGGCTCACTTTTATATACTGAGGGGATAGCTACATCGTGAATAAATGTAAAAAAAAAATCACCAGAATGGCCCTTTAATGCTAGCTTTTGTTAAATCTTCTCATGTTATCCAAATGTCTATTTGTGTCTCAAGCCTTTTATCAAAAGCAATCAAGTAAAATTTCTAGTACAATGCTATTAAAAAACAGCACAAAGACATGACACCGATGTTTGCTTTAGCACACATGTGCATTAAACTGTCTGAGAAAGTTTAATCCACAGTGATAATAACAAGGTCGGATTGTAATGGCTTCATTTGGTATTAATGTAGATGTCACAAGTACTTCGTCTCTGAATACTTTCACAGCCACTTCACTCAGCAATAACAGGAATTTGTCATTAAGAGATGGTTGCTTTCTAATTTTGATAGCATTGTTAATCTCCTTCAAGTGCATAGGTTACAAGCCACAGCTCTGCTCCTTCTACCTTAAGTGAAAGTAGGAAGCGCAATCTGAAAGTTCACTTTCAAGGTCTCATTTGACTGAGTTGCGGAACCATCAGATAGAGTTGCTTTTATTATTCAGACGTCTATGCTAGATTGCAATAGAAACAGTGTTGTATCGAAATATTAAATGAATAAATGAGTTGAATATACTTAGGACACACATTTTTAGTTTCCCAGTGGCAACAGTTTTATTCACTTGGAAATACTTAAAAAATCGTCCCACAAAATATTGTGCAGACCCGAGTGAGAAAGACTCAGGTAAATGGACTCTGCATCTGCAAACTGAGTTGGAGAGACATCAGTTTGTAAAAGATGTTGGTGCTGCTAATAGGTGTGTTGTGAGTGACTGATACATCCCCAGGCAACATGCACTATCGTCCAAGACTCACAGACCAGCATCCACGACCTATAGGAGTGTGACAAATGCTTGAGAGACCTAAGAAATCACCCTAGGAAGCTTCTGGAAAAGAACCTTCTGACGCATTTCATGAGTGACGTTACCCCTCAACACTCCAACCTCACACCCCAATCCTTGAAAGACAATCTTGAGTCAAAGGTACAAATTTACTGCACATGGGTTAAGTGTGTACCAGAGCTTTAGGAGTGCCTCGATACTGCTCTAAGGGAGTTCTTGCATTCTGTAACGGATTCAGCGCGTTGCAACCCCTGGCCAGGGTGGACTGCATAATGGCTTGTGATTACTGTAGGGGACATATATTATTTCCTGTATCAGTCCGTTAAAAGACTGTTTGCTATATAGATCTATAATATCTATCTATCTCTATAATATCCCTATCTATCTATCTATCTATCTATCTATCTATCTATCTATCTATCTCCTATCTATCTCACTATTCCATCTATCTATCTATCTCACTATCCTATCTATCTATCTACCTCCTAGCTATCTCACTATCCTATCTCACTATCCTATCTATCTATCTATCAATCTATCTCACTATCCTATCTATCTACCTATCTATCTATCTATCTATCTATCTATCTATCTATCTATCTATCTATCTATCTATCTTGTCTATCTAACTATCCTATCTATCTATCTATCTATTTATATATCTATCTATCTCACTATCCTATCTATCTATCTATCTATCTCACTATCCTATCTATCTATATATATGTATCTATCTATCTATCTCATATCTATCTATCTCACTATCCTATCTATCTATCTTGTCTATCTCCTATTTATCTATCTCACTATCCTATCTATCTATCTCACAATCCTATCTATCTATTTATCTACCCATCGATCTATCTATCTTGTATATCTCCTATTTATCTATCTCACTATCCTATCTATCTATCTATCTATCTATCTATCTATCTATCTCACTATCCTATCTATCTATCTATCTATCTATCTAGCTATCTAGCTATCTATCTCTGTATCTTACTATCTTATCTGTTCAGCTATCTGTCTATCTCATTATCCTATCTATCTTACTATCCTATCTATCTATCTATCTATCTATCTCACTATCCTATCTATCTCATATCTATCTATCTATCTATCTATCTATCTATCTATCTATCTATCTATCTATCTATCTATCTATCTATCTATCTATCTTGTCTATCTCCTATTTATCTATCTCACTATCCTATCTATCTATCTATCTCACAATCCTATCTATCTATTTATCTACCTGTCTATCTATCGTGTATATCTCCTATTTATCTATCTCACTATCCTATCTCTCTCTCATTCTATCTATCTATCTCATGATCCTATCTATCTATCTCACTATCCTATCTATCTATCTATCTATCTATCTATCTATCTATCTATCTATCTATCTATCTATCTATCTATCTATCTATCTCACTATCCTATCTATCTATCTATCTATCTATCTATCTATCTCATATCTATCTATCTATCTATCTATCTATCTATCTATCTATCTATCTCTGTATCTTAATATCTTATCTGTTCAGCTATCTGTCTATCTCACTATCCTATCTATCTATCTATCTATCTCACTATCTTATCTATTTATCTATCTATCTATATATATATATATATATATATATATATATATATATATATATATATATATATATGTATATTTATTAGAGATGAGCGAACGTGTTCTTCCGAGCTTGATATTCGTGCGAATATTTGGGTGTTCGGGATGTTCGTTATTCGTAACGAACACCATGCGGTGTTCTGGTTATTTTCACTTCCTTCCCTGAGACGTTAGCGCGCTTTTCTGGCCAATTGAAAGACAGGGAAGGCATTACAACTTCCCCCTGTGACATTCAAGCCCTATACCACCCCCCTGCTGTGAGTGGCTGGGAAGATCAGGTGTCACCCGAACATAAAAGTCGGCCCCTCCCGCGGTTCGCCTCAGATGCCGTGTGAGTTAGATGAGGGACAGTGCTGTTTGTACCGGAGCTGCTGTAGGGAAAGAATTGGTAGTTAGTGTAGGCTTCAAGACACCCCAAAGGTCCTTATTAGGGCCACTGATAGCTGTGTGTTGGCTGCTGTTAGCAGTGGCAATTTTTTTTTTCTCAAAATCGCCTCTGCAGACCGTTGCACCTGGCATTAGGGACAGAAGTGCTGCATAGGCAGGGAGAGTGTTAGGAGTGAGTGTAGCCTTCAAGAACCTCAACGGTCCTTTCTAGGGCCATATTTATCCGTGTGCAGTACTGTCCAGGCTGCTGTTAGCTGTGCTGCATTTTTTTTTGCTTCTCAAAATCGCCTCTGCAGAGCATTGCACCCTCCATTGATACTGCAGGGAAAGAATTGTATAGGCAGGGCCACAACACAGTTATTATTCATTGAAAATACGCAGTGCTGCCTTTTGCTTGTAAAACAAGTGAAAATAATTCTATTTGTCCGGCCTCTGTCCGTCCTAAGGGCGGTGGACACGTGTCGGCTGCGTGTGACACCTTTAAAAATCATACGCACCCAGCTACGTTTTACTCCTGGCTTCGCCATTTGCTTTCCTTAATTGGGAAAAAAAATACCTGCTCTGCCACAGTTAATAACTCTGCTACCCTCACGTTCTGTGACACATTAGCAGGGACACAGCACAGTTATTAAACTTCTCATGTTCATAGAATATACGCAGTGCTGCCTTTTGGTGCCAAAAAACGGAAAATAATTCTATTTGTCCGGCCTCTGTCCGTCCTAAGGGCGGTGGACACGTGTCGGCTGCGTGTGACACCTTTAAAAATCATACGCACCCAGCTACGTTTTACTCCTGGCTTCGCCATTTGCTTTCCTTAATTGGGAAAAAAAATACCTGCTCTGCCACAGTTAATAACTCTGCTACCCTCACGTTCTGTGACACATTAGCAGGGACACAGCACAGTTATTAAACTTCTCATGTTCATAGAATATACGCAGTGCTGCCTTTTGGTGCCAAAAAACGGAAAATAATTCTATTTGTCCGGCCTCTGTCCGTCCTAAGGGCGGTGGACACGTGTCGGCTGCGTCTACAACCTGTAAAAATCATACGCACCCAGTTACGTTTTACTCCTGGCTTCGCCATTTGCTTTCCTTAATTGGGAAAAAAAATACCTGCTCTGCCACAGTTAATAACTCTGCTACCCTCACGTTCTGTGACACATTAGCAGGGACACAGCACAGTTATTAAACTTCTCATGTTCATAGAATATACGCAGTGCTGCCTTTTGGTGCCAAAAAACGGAAAATAATTCTATTTGTCCTGCCTCTGTCCGTCCTAACGCCGGTGGACACGTGTCGGCTGCGTCTGCAACCTGTAAAAATCATACGCACCCAGCTACGTTTTACTCCTGGCTTCGCCATTTGCTTTCCTTAATTGGGAAAAAAAATACCTGCTCTGCCACAGTTAATAACTCTGCTACCCTCACGTTCTGTGACACATTAGCAGGGACACAGCACAGTTATTAAACTTCTCATGTTCATAGAAAATACGCAGTGCTGCCTTTTGGTGCCAAAAAACGGAAAATAATTCTATTTGTCCGGCCTCTGTCCGTCCTAAGGGCGGTGGACACGTGTCGGCTGCGTGTGACACCTTTAAAAATCATACGCACCCAGCTACGTTTTACTCCTGGCTTCGCCATTTGCTTTCCTTAATTGGGAAAAAAAATACCTGCTCTGCCACAGTTAATAACTCTGCTACCCTCACGTTCTGTGACACATTAGCAGGGACACAGCACAGTTATTAAACTTCTCATGTTCATAGAATATACGCAGTGCTGCCTTTTGGTGCCAAAAAACGGAAAATAATTCTATTTGTCCGGCCTCTGTCCGTCCTAAGGGCGGTGGACACGTGTCGGCTGCGTGTGACACCTTTAAAAATCATACGCACCCAGCTACGTTTTACTCCTGGCTTCGCCATTTGCTTTCCTTAATTGGGAAAAAAAATACCTGCTCTGCCACAGTTAATAACTCTGCTACCCTCACGTTCTGTGACACATTAGCAGGGACACAGCACAGTTATTAAACTTCTCATGTTCATAGAATATACGCAGTGCTGCCTTTTGGTGCCAAAAAACGGAAAATAATTCTATTTGTCCGGCCTCTGTCCGTCCTAAGGGCGGTGGACACGTGTCGGCTGCGTCTACAACCTGTAAAAATCATACGCACCCAGTTACGTTTTACTCCTGGCTTCGCCATTTGCTTTCCTTAATTGGGAAAAAAAATACCTGCTCTGCCACAGTTAATAACTCTGCTACCCTCACGTTCTGTGACACATTAGCAGGGACACAGCACAGTTATTAAACTTCTCATGTTCATAGAATATACGCAGTGCTGCCTTTTGGTGCCAAAAAACGGAAAATAATTCTATTTGTCCTGCCTCTGTCCGTCCTAACGCCGGTGGACACGTGTCGGCTGCGTCTGCAACCTGTAAAAATCATACGCACCCAGCTACGTTTTACTCCTGGCTTCGCCATTTGCTTTCCTTAATTGGGAAAAAAAATACCTGCTCTGCCACAGTTAATAACTCTGCTACCCTCACGTTCTGTGACACATTAGCAGGGACACAGCACAGTTATTAAACTTCTCATGTTCATAGAAAATACGCAGTGCTGCCTTTTGGTGCCAAAAAACGGAAAATAATTCTATTTGTCCGGCCTCTGTCCGTCCTAAGGGCGGTGGACACGTGTCGGCTGCGTGTGACACCTTTAAAAATCATACGCACCCAGCTACGTTTTACTCCTGGCTTCGCCATTTGCTTTCCTTAATTGGGAAAAAAAATACCTGCTCTGCCACAGTTAATAACTCTGCTACCCTCACGTTCTGTGACACATTAGCAGGGACACAGCACAGTTATTAAACTTCTCATGTTCATAGAAAATACGCAGTGCTGCCTTTTGGTGCCAAAAAACGGAAAATAATTCTATTTGTCCGGCCTCTGTCCGTCCTAAGGGCGGTGGACACGTGTCGGCTGCGTGTGACACCTTTAAAAATCATACGCACCCAGCTACGTTTTACTCCTGGCTTCGCCATTTGCTTTCCTTAATTGGGAAAAAAAATACCTGCTCTGCCACAGTTAATAACTCTGCTACCCTCACGTTCTGTGACACATTAGCAGGGACACAGCACAGTTATTAAACTTCTCATGTTCATAGAATATACGCAGTGCTGCCTTTTGGTGCCAAAAAACGGAAAATAATTCTATTTGTCCGGCCTCTGTCCATCCTAACGCCGGTGGACACGTGTCGGCTGCGTCTGCAACCTGTAAAAATCATACGCACCCAGCTACGTTTTACTCCTGGCTTCGCCATTTGCTTTCCTTAATTGGGAAAAAAAATACCTGCTCTGCCACAGTTAATAACTCTGCTACCCTCACGTTCTGTGACACATTAGCAGGGACACAGCACAGTTATTAAACTTCTCATGTTCATAGAATATACGCAGTGCTGCCTTTTGGTGCCAAAAAACGGAAAATAATTCTATTTGTCCTGCCTCTGTCCGTCCTAACGCCGGTGGACACGTGTCGGCTGCGTCTGCAACCTGTAAAAATCATACGCACCCAGCTACGTTTTACTCCTGGCTTCGCCATTTGCTTTCCTTAATTGGGAAAAAAAATACCTGCTCTGCCACAGTTAATAACTCTGCTACCCTCACGTTCTGTGACACATTAGCAGGGACACAGCACAGTTATTAAACTTCTCATGTTCATAGAAAATACGCAGTGCTGCCTTTTGGTGCCAAAAAACGGAAAATAATTCTATTTGTCCGGCCTCTGTCCGTCCTAAGGGCGGTGGACACGTGTCGGCTGCGTGTGACACCTTTAAAAATCATACGCACCCAGCTACGTTTTACTCCTGGCTTCGCCATTTGCTTTCCTTAATTGGGAAAAAAAATACCTGCTCTGCCACAGTTAATAACTCTGCTACCCTCACGTTCTGTGACACATTAGCAGGGACACAGCACAGTTATTAAACTTCTCATGTTCATAGAAAATACGCAGTGCTGCCTTTTGGTGCCAAAAAACGGAAAATAATTCTATTTGTCCGGCCTCTGTCCGTCCTAAGGGCGGTGGACACGTGTCGGCTGCGTGTGACACCTTTAAAAATCATACGCACCCAGCTACGTTTTACTCCTGGCTTCGCCATTTGCTTTCCTTAATTGGGAAAAAAAATACCTGCTCTGCCACAGTTAATAACTCTGCTACCCTCACGTTCTGTGACACATTAGCAGGGACACAGCACAGTTATTAAACTTCTCATGTTCATAGAATATACGCAGTGCTGCCTTTTGGTGCCAAAAAACGGAAAATAATTCTATTTGTCTGGCCTCTGTCCATCCTAACGCCGGTGGACACGTGTCGGCTGCGTCTGCAACCTGTAAAAATCATACGCACCCAGCTACGTTTTACTCCTGGCTTCGCCATTTGCTTTCCTTAATTGGGAAAAAAAATACCTGCTCTGCCACAGTTAATAACTCTGCTACCCTCACGTTCTGTGACACATTAGCAGGGACACAGCACAGTTATTAAACTTCTCATGTTCATAGAAAATACGCAGTGCTGCCTTTTGGTGCCAAAAAACGGAAAATAATTCTATTTGTCCAGCCTCTGTCCGTCCTAAGGGCGGTGGACACGTGTCGGCTGCGTGTGACACCTTTAAAAATCATACGCACCCAGCTACGTTTTACTCCTGGCTTCGCCATTTGCTTTCCTTAATTGGGAAAAAAAATACCTGCTCTGCCACAGTTAATAACTCTGCTACCCTCACGTTCTGTGACACATTAGCAGGAAAACAGCACAGTTATTAAACTTAGATTATTCATTCACTAGAGGCAGTGGGGCCTTTCGTTTTCAAAAAAGGGAAAAAATTATATTTGGCCTGCAGTCTTGCGCCAATTTATTTCCTGCCTGTGAAATCAAATCACTGGTAATACAGCATGCTGAGGGGTAGGGGTAGGCCTAGAGGACGTGGACGCGGCCGAGGACGCGGAGGGCCAAGTCAGGGTGTGGGCACAGGCCAAGCTCCTGATCCAGGTGTGTCGCAGCCGACTGCTGCGCGATTAGGAGAGAGGCACGTTTCTGGCGTCCCCACATTCATCGCCCAATTAATGGGTCCACGCGGGAGATGGTTATTAGAAAATGAGCAGTGTGAGCAGGTCCTGTCCTGGATGGCAGAAAGTGCTTCGAGCAACCTATCGTCTACCCGCAGTTCTGCGCCGTCCACTGCTGCCAATCCGAATCCTCTGTCTGCTGCTCCTCCTTCCTCCCAGCCTCCTCACTCCACTACAATAACACCTGCTCAGGAGCGGGAACACTCCCAGGAACTGTTCTCGGGCCCCTGCTTAGATTGGGCAGCAGCGGTTCCTCTCCCACCAGAGGAGTTTATCGTCACTGATGCCCAACCATTCGAAAGTTCCCGGGGTCCGGGGGAAGAGGCTGGGGACTTCCGCCAACTGTCTCAACAACTTTCTGTGGGTGAGGAGGACGATGACGATCAGACACAGTTGTCTTGCAGTGAGGTAGTAGTAAGGGCAGTAAGTCCGAGGGAGCAGCGCACAGAGGATTCGGAGGAAGAGCAGCAGGACGATGAGGTGACTGACCCCACCTGGTGTGCAACGCTTACTCAGGAGGACAGGTCTTCAGAGGGGGAGTCAAGGGCATCAGCAGGGCAGGTTGCAAGAGGCAGTGCGGTGGCCAGGGGTAGAGGCAGGGCCAGACCGAATAATCCACCAAGTGTTTCCCAAAGGGCTCCCTCGCGCCATGCCACCCTGCAGAGGCCGAGGTGCTCTAAGGTCTGGCAGTTTTTCACAGAGACGCCTGACGACCGACGAACAGTGGTGTGCAACCTTTGTCGCGCAAAGCTCAGCCGGGGAGCCAACACCAACAGCCTCACCACCACCACCATGCGCAGACATATGATGGCCAAGCACCCCGCAAGGTGGGACGAAGGCCGTTCAGCGCCTCCGGTTTGCACCCCTGCCTCTCCCCCTGTGCCCCAACCTGCCACTGAGATGCAACCCCCCTCTCAGGACACAGGCACTACCGTCTCCTGGCCTGCACCCACACCCTCACCTCCGCTGTCTTCGGCCCCATCCAGCAGTGTAGCTCAGCGCACCGTCCAGCCGTCGCTTGCGCAACTGTTGGAGCGCAAGCGCAAGTACGCCGCCACGCACCCGCACGCTCAAACGTTAACCGTCCGCATAGCAAAATTCATCAGCCTTGAGATGCTGCCGTATAGGGTTGTGGAAACGGAGTCCTTCAAAAGTATCATGGAGGCGGCGGCCCCGCGCTACTCAGTTCCCAGTCGCCACTACTTTTCCCGATGTGCCGTCCCAGCCCTGCACGACCACGTCTCCCGCAACATTGTACGCGCCCTCACCAACGCGGTTACTGCCACGGTCCACTTAACTACGGACACGTGGACAAGCACAGGCGGGCAGGGCCACTACATCTCCCTGACGGCACATTGGGTGAATTTAGTGGAGGTTGGGACAGAGTCAGAGCCCGGGACCTCTCACGTCCTACCCACCCCCAGAATTGCGGGCCCCAGCTCGGTGGTGGTATCTGCGGAGGTGTATGCTTCCTCCACTAAAGCACCCTCCTCCTCCTCCTCCTCTGTCTCGCAATCAAGATGTGTTAGCAGCAGCATGTCGCCAGCAGTCGGTGTCGCGCGGTGTGCAGCACAGCGGTGGGCAAGCGTCAGCAGGCCGTGCTGAAACTACTCAGCTTAGGCGATAAGAGGCACACGGCCCACGAACTGCTGCAGGGTCTGACAGAGCAGACCGACCGCTGGCTTGCGCCGCTGAGCCTCCAACCGGGCATGGTCGTGTGTGACAACGGCCGTAACCTGGTGGCGGCTCTGCAGCTCGGCAGCCTCACGCACGTGCCATGCCTGGCCCACGTCTTTAATTTGGTGGTTCAGCGCTTTCTGAAAAGCTACCCACGCTTGTCAGACCTGCTCGTAAAGGCGCGCCGGCTCTGCGCACATTTTCGCAAGTCCCACACGGACGCTGCCACCCTGCGCACCCTGCAACATCACTTTAAGCTGCCAGTGCACCGACTGCTGTGCGACGTGCCCACACGGTGGAACTCTACGCTCCACATGTTGGCCAGGCTCTATGAACAACGTAGAGCTATAGTCGAATACCAACTCCAACATGGGCGGCGCAGTGGGAGTCAGCCTCCTCAATTCCTTTCAGAAGAGTGGGCCTGGTTGGCAGACATCTGCCATGTCCTTGGTAATTTTGAGGAGTCTACCCAGGTGGTGAGCGGCGATGCTACAATCATTAGCGTCACCATTCCTCTGCTATGCATCTTGAGAAATTCCCTGCAAACCATAAAGGCAGCTGCTTTGCGCTCGGAAACGGGGGCGGGGGAAGACAGTATGCCGCTGGATAGTCAGGGCACCCTCCTGTCTATTTCTCAGCGCGTACAGGAGGAGGAGGAGGAGCATGAGGAGGATGAGGAGGAGGGGGAAGAGACAGCTTGGGCCGCTGCTGACGGTACACCGGTTGATTGCCTGTCATCCTTTCAGCGTGTATGGCCTGAGGAGGAGGAGGAGGAGGAGGAGGATCCTGAAAGTGATCTTCCTAGTGAAGACAGCCATGTGTTGCGTACAGGTACCCTGGCACACATGGCTGACTTCATGTTAGGATGCCTTTCTCGTGACCCTCGCGTTGCACGCATTCTGGCCACGACGGATTACTGGGTGTACACACTGCTCGATCCACGGTATAAGGAGAACCTGCCCACTCTGATTCCCGAAGAGGAAAGGGGTTCGAGAGTGTTGCTATACCACAGGACCCTTGCGGACAAGCTGATGGTAAAATTCCCAGCCGACAGCGCTAGTGGCAGAAGGCGCAGTACCGAGGGCAAGGTAGCAGGGGATGTGCGTAGATCGAGCAGCATGTACATCCCAGGCAGTGCAACAGTCTTTAAGGGCCTGGCCAGCTTTATGGCTCCCCACCAAGACTGTGTCACCGCTCCCAGTCACGGCTGAGTCGGCGGGAGCACTGTAAAAGGATGGTGAGGGAGTACGTAGCGGATCGCACGACCATCCTTGGTGACGCCTCTGCCCCCTACAACTACTGGGTGTCGAAGCTGGACACGTGGCCTGAACTAGCGCTGTATGCCCTGGAGGTGCTTGCTTGTCCTGCGGCTAGCGTCTTGTCGGAGAGGGTGTTTAGTGTGGCTGGGGGAATCATCACAGATAAGCGTAGCCGCTTGTCAACCGACAGTGCCGACAGGCTAACACTCATCAAGATGAACAAAGGCTGGATTTCCCCAGACTTCTGTTCTCCACCAGCGGACAGCAGCAATACGTAAGCAATACGTAGGCTGCACCCGCGGATGGAAGCTACGTTCTCTCTCACCATCCAAAACGGGGACATTTCTGCTTCATCAATCTGTGTCTAATATTCCTCCTCCTCCTCCTGCTCCTCCTCCTGAAACCTCACGTAATCACGCTGAACGGGCAATTTTTCTTAGGGCCACAAGGCTCACTCAAATAATTTTTCTGAACAATTTTTATAAGTTTCAATGCGCTTAAAAGCGTTGGAACTTTAACTTGAACCAATTTTTCGTTACACTGGGCTGCCTCCAGGCCTAGTTACCACTTAAGCCACATTAACCAAAGCGATTAATGGGTTTCACCTGCCCTCTTGGCTGGCCATGGCCAATTTTTGGGATGTACATTAGTACTGTTGATACAGCAATTTTTGTGGGCCCTCGCCTACAGTGTAATCAAATTAATTTTTAGCCCACCTGCATTACAGCTGACGTTACCTCAGCTGTGTTGGGCAATGCAATGGGATATTTTTGTGTACCGCCGGTGGGTTCCAGGGAGCCACCCATGCTGTAGGTGCACACAGAGTTTTTAATACATCTCTACACTTCTAAAGAACCCCAGTCTGACTGGGGCATGCAGTGTGGGCCGAAGCCCACCTGTATTACGCACGACATTACTACCTCAGCTGTGTTGGGCAATGCAATGGGATATTTCTATGTACCGCCGGTGGCTTCCTGGCACCCACCCAGGCAGTGGGTCCACAGGGAGTTTAACCTACATGTGTCCACTTCTAAAGAACCCCAGTCTGACTGGGGCATGCAGTGTGGGCCGAAGCCCACCTGCATTACGCACGACATTACTACCTCAGCTGTGTTGGGCAATGCAATGGGATATTTTTGTGTACCGCCGGTGGGTTCCAGGGAGCCACCCATGCTGTAGGTGCACACAGAGTTTTTAATACATCTGTACACTTCTAAAGAACCCCAGTCTGACTGGGGCATGCAGTGTGGGCCGAAGCCCACCTGTATTACGCACGACATTACTACCTCAGCTGTGTTGGGCAATGCAATGGGATATTTCTATGTACCGCGGGTGGCTTCCTGGCACCCACCCAGGCAGTGGGTCCACAGGGAGTTTAACCTACATGTGTCCACTTCTAAAGAACCCCAGTCTGACTGGGGCATGCAGTGTGGGCCGAAGCCCACCTGCATTACGCACGACATTACTACCTCAGCTGTGTTGGGCAATGCAATGGGATATTTTTGTGTACCGCCGGTGGGTTCCAGGGAGCCACCCATGCTGTAGGTGCACACGGAGTTTTTAATACATCTGTACACTTCTAAAGAACCCCAGTCTGACTGGGGCATGCAGTGTGGGCCGAAGCCCACCTGTATTACGCACGACATTACTACCTCAGCTGTGTTGGGCAATGCAATGGGATATTTCTATGTACCGCCGGTGGCTTTCTGGCACCCACCCAGGCAGTGGGTCCACAGGGAGTGTAACCTACATGTGTCCACTTGTAAAGAACCCCGGTCAGACTGGGGCATGCAGTGTGGGCCGAAGCCCACCTGTATTACGCACGACATTACTACCTCAGCTGTGTTGGGCAATGCAATGGGATATTTCTATGTACCGCCGGTGGCTTCCTGGCACCCACCCATGCTGTCGGTCCACAGGGACTTCACAATAGGGAGTTGTACCTGCCTGTGTCTATGAATTAAAAAGCCCGGTCTAACTGGGGCATGCAGACACCTTGACAGAATGAATAGTGTGTGGCACATAGGTTCCCCATTGCTATGCCTACGTGTGCAGCTCCTGATGGCGGTGGCACAGGATTCTATTTCTCATTGCTTCTGTACAGCATTGTGGGCTATCGCCCCGCCCCTTTTAAAGAGGGTCGCTGCCTAGCCGTGCCAACCCTCTGCAGTGTGTGCCTGCGGTTCCTCCTCATGGCAGACGCACTTCTAAATAGACATGAGTGTGGCGTGGCATGAGGGCAGCTGAAGGCTGCGCAGGGACACTTTGGTGTGCGCTGTGGGGGGGAGGGGGGGCGGTTGGTCAGCATGTAACCCAGGAGAAGTGGCAGCGGAGTGTCATCCAGGCAGTGATTGTGCTTTGTTGTAGCTAGTGTGGTGCTTAGCAAAGGTATGCCATGCTAATGAGGGCTTTTCAGAAGTAAAAGTTGTTGGGAGGGGGGGGGGGGGGTCCACTCTTGCCGGTATTGTGGCTTAATAGTGGGACCTGTGAACTTGAGATGCAGCCCAACATGTAGCCCCTCGCCTGCCCTATCCGTTTCTGTGTCATTCCCATCACTTTCTTGAATTGCCCAGATTTTCACACATGAAAACTTTAGCGAGCATCGGCGAAATACAAAAATGCTCTGGTCGCCCATTGACTTCAATGGGGTTCGTTGTTCGAAACGAACCCTCGAGCATCGCGGGAAGTTCGTTCCGAATAACGAACACCCGAACATTTTGGTGTTCGCTCATCTCTAATATTTATATATCTATCTCACTATCCTATCTATCTATATATCTATCTCACTATCCTATCTATCTATCTTTCTCATATCTATCTATCTATCTATCTATCTATCTATCTATCTATCTATCTATCTACCTATCTATCTTGCATATCTCCTATTTATCTATCTCACTATCCTATCTATCTATCTATCCTATCTATCTATCTCACTATCCTATCTATCTATCTATCTATCTATCTATCTATCTATCTATCTATCTATCTATCTATCTATCTATCTACCTATCTCATATCTATCTATCTATATATCTCTGTATCTTACTATGTTATCTGTTCAGCTATCTGTCTATCTCACTATCCTATCTATCTTACTATCCTATCTATCTATCTATATATATATATATATATATATATATATATATATATATATCTCACTATTCTATCTATCTATCTATCTATCTCACTATCCTAACTATCTATCTTTCTCATATCTATCTATCTATCTATCTATCTACCTATCTATCTTGTATATCTCCTATTTATCTATCTCACTATCCTATCTCCTATCTATCTCCTATCTATCTCATGATCCTATCTATCTCACTAACCTATCTATCTATCTCACTATCCTATCTATCCATCTATCTCTCTTATATCTATGTATATCACTATCTTATCTATCTATCTATCTATCCATCTATCTATCTCCTATCTATCTCATGATCCCATCTATCTATCTATCTATCTATCTATCTATCTATCTATCTATCTATCTATCTCCTATCTATGTATCTCACTATTCTATCTATCTATCTCACTATCCTATCTATCTATCTATCTATCTATCTATCTCTGTATCTTACTATCTTATCTGTTCAGCTATCTATCTATCTATCTATCTATCTATCTCCTATCTATGTATCTCACTATTCTATCTATCTATCTATCTATCTATCTATCTATCTATCTATCTATCTATCTATCTATCTATCTATCTATCTATCTATCTATCTCACTATTCTATCTATCTATCTATCTTACTATCCTATCTATCTATCTATCTATCTATCTATCTCACTATCCTATCTATCTATCTATCTATCTATCTATCTATCTATCTATCTTGTCTATCTCCTATTTATCTATCTCACTATCCTATCTATCTATCTCACTATCCTATCTATCTATTTATCTACCTATCTATCTATCTTGTATATCTCCTATTTATCTATCTCACTATCCTATCAATCTATCTCATGATCCTATCTATCTATCTCACTATCCTATCTATCTATCTATCTATCTATCTATCTATCTCATATCTATCTATCTATATATCTCTGTATCGTACTATCTTATCTGTTCAGCTATCTGTCTATCTCACTATCCTATCTATCTATCTATCTATCTATCTATCTATCTATCTCACTATCCTATCTATCTATCTATCTTTCTCCTATCTATCTATCTATCTATCTATCTATCTATCTATCTATCTACCTATCTATCTTGTATATCTCCTATTTATCTATCTCACTATCCTATCTATCTATCTATCTATCTATCTATCTATCTATCTCCTATCTATCTCCTATCTATCTCATGATCCTATCTATCTATCTATCTATCTATCTATCTATCTCACTAACCTATCTATCTATCTATCTCACTATCCTATCTATCTATCTATCTCTCTTATATCTATGTATCTCACTATCTTATCTATCTATCTATCTCCTATCTATCTCATGATCGTATCTATCTATCTATCTATCTATCTATCTATCTCACTATTCTATCTATCTATCTATCTATCTATCTATCTATCTATCTATCTATCTATCTATCTATCTATCTATCTCATATCTATGTATCTCACTATCCTATCTATCTATCTATCTATCTCACTATTCTATCTATCTATCTATCTCACTATCCTATCTATCTATCTATCTATCTATCTATCTATCTATCTATCTATCTATCTATCTCATATCTATGTATCTCACTATCATATCTATCTATCTATCTATCTATTATCTATCTCTCTCATATCTAGATAGATATCTACATAGATAAATAGATAGATATGAGATAGATAGTTTTTAGTGTATTTGAAAACTGCAGATTTGGTTTAAAACTGTTTGAATTCCAGTTATCTTTAATTTCATTATCCAATTTTCAGTAAAGTATTGTTCAATTGGTGACTTTGTGTAAAGCCTTTCTATTTACAGCATTATAAATTGCACTTATTTCATGTACAAAAAAAATCATAGTCTTTTACAAGCCCCAAAAAGCCATAAAATGGAGGAACCCTAAGGCTAGGTTCACACAGGGCGACAAATCCACCTGTGGCTGCTAATACCACCATTAGCCAGCCATGTGGATGAGATTTGTCAAAAATCCGTCGCAGCAAAGCCAGCATTAGCCAGAGCTGCTGCACAGATTTTCGGGACGCAGCATGTCAATTCTTTTTTTTTTTCATTGCGGTCTCGCGCCTCTCTATTGGAGAGCTAGCCACACCAGAAAAGCATGTGCCAAAGCCGCTCTAAAACCTGCGGCTAAGTGCCGCGGGTTTTGAAGCTGCACTTATCCTGCGGAAATCTCACGTTTTTTTGCTGCGGCAATACCACAGGATTTCCACAGTGAAACCGTCCGGTGGGAACCCAGCATAAAGCAATTATAAAAAAAAGTTTAACTTATTTCCTTTTTTTATTTACATTCTTATGACTTGTTTTCTTTTTTTTTTCATCTTCTACCTTGCATTTTCCTGGAAATCCAATGTTCAATAGTCTATGAGTGACTATTTTGAGACTGATATGGGTATAAATTACAGGTCTCTGAACTGACTGCACTTGAAAGTGTTCCTAATTACTGTATTTTACACGTCTCTACCTTAGAGTGGAATAATCATGAAACAAATAAGTAAGAGTACAAAAGACGTACAATTTGCTTCATTAAGAGTGAGCCGGTCCTTGGTGATTTTGAATGATCTTGTAACTCGGCTTTTAGCACTAATTTCTTTGAGAAGCTCTTAGTGAGACTTCCAGAATGTGTTAGTAGCAGAGCAAAGGTTAGTTGTAACATTTTAGTGCTCGTACTGGAGTCTTAATATAGTAACTTCCAATTGTTTTTCTCTTAGTATAAAAAATGAGAGCTTTCAGCTGTGTGATTTACTGCCATAGACTTCGGTGCAAAGAATATGACAATTAAGACAGCTGGTATTACTAAGTAATGGAAAGTTGTAGTGCATTAAAAGTTATCACATCCATAAAGGAACATTTAAGTAAATTATAGTTCTTGAGGGCATCTGAGGGTTGCTTCTCCAAACCTTTAATTATCTTAATCTCTCCAGCTCTGGTTCAGTCTCTGGCTAAGTTAAAATCAGTTTTCAGAAGATGTCCAAAAAGCTTATCAAGCTGCAGTTACAATATTTCATATTATTAAGAAATTGAAATTTGAAGATGATTTTGTTTCTCACAGCAAATAGCAGCTAGAGATGAGTGAACTGCTTTGTTGGGTTTGAGGGTCGCCGTAAAATGAGGCCATTTGTGAGGTTCAATGGAAGACAAACAACACTGAACAAATTGAAAATTTAATTAACTCGTCAGGAATCTTCTTTACATACATCAGTTGAGCAAAGTTCTGTCAATCAATCAGTTAGTCAGTGTTCTATCAGAACTATAAGAAATATAAAGTCATGCCAGCATCCAATGTAAAAAGTTCAAATTTTTATTTTGACCCAAAACTATAGGTCTTTCTGTTTCCTGAACTATCAGAACAATAAGTCCCAATGGGTAGCCAATGGAGTGAGAAGTGGTGTTGTGTTCTCCATGCAAATAAGCAGTGTGTAACATGTGGTTATGGGTTCCTCTTTAAAGAAATGATCATAGACCATAGTGGTTGAACAGATGACTTTACTTCTCTTTTTCACATAATAGTGACACTTCTTCTTGTTGGTTACAAACACATTAAGTAGTATATTGTACTTCATGATTACAGTTCACACTTATTTCCTGAATTGCACCAAAGGCCCAGTAAATTTAGTAGTTGAGAATACGTATAAAGGTACAGTATTTGGACTCTGCTAAACTTAATTTTGTGGCTCTCGTGGTCCTTCAACAGGGCTGTGACCTATGCAATATTCCACTGCTCTACCAAGAGTCGGATTGCTCTCAGAGTAACTGATGGCTTTCAACCATCCTATTTTGCCACAGGGAGTCCTTCGGCAAAGCTACCACCTACCCTCAACTTGCCTCGCCCAGAAGATACTTGTAGAGTGCACAAGTTCTTCTGTCTATCATCTCTAGAGGTCCTCAAGACTGCAAAGTGACAGTCTACAGTGAAATTCCTCCCAACTACTCTCAACAGCAAAAATGCACATCACCTTCTCTCAGACCACCATGTGGTCACACAGTCATAGTAAGACATTTTGCTATAAAGTGCAGCACTCCTCTCAGAACAAAACAGTTCAACTTGTATCAACAAAGTAAGACACACATAACAGTACACTCCACTTCAACATCTCAAAGGCCAACATTATCAGAGCAACTTCAATTTGTAACGGGGTTAACTTTAACTTGCAGTGTTACCTGCAAAACTTCAAGCCCTATTAATTCAAGAGAAGATTCCACTCACTCTAGATTCCACCAATTTCACAGTATTGGAAAAACAGGCCACAGGGTAGTCAATATTCCCTTTTACCATTGATCACAGTCCTCCCACACAACAGTCTCTTCAGGTGCATCTTAAGGGGGTTGAGTTAGAGTCTACTCCAATCATTTCCTTTGGCACATCTTTTAGTAGCTGCATCACTTATAACATGCTACCTTGAGGCTTCCCCTTTCTCAGGCCACTTCTTGGTAATCACTACATGCCTATGTCCTAGTTCTTTTCTCTTCGGCCACACACTGAGTCACTTTCAGCTAGCAGCTCCATTATCTAATCTCCCTGCTACAACACAATTGGCAAGGCGTGGTAAGGATCAATCCTCTTACAAATACACTTTGCAAATGTAGTCTTCAGTGTTAGTCTGCACTTTGTTTGTGTATCCAGCAAACTGGTACAAATGGGTTATTCTTTAGCTTGACTTTTAACACAATGTGATATCACAGTATGCCCTGCTAACAGGGTGGTTTATTTACACTTTGAATTACTTTATAATGGGTTTGTTTTCTTATAATTAGAAAATAATAGTTTTTTAATGGGTTAAGATAAAATAACTTCCTATACCATGTACAATCAAGCTAAAATTTGTCCTATCTGTAATTCAAAGTGTATTTAGATGGAATGGTTATCGTTTCAAAAACATCACTAGATCGTTCGAATTTGAATAATAATTGTTCAGTGCAAACACAGCCAACGATAAACGATAATTTGTTCGCTTACCGTTTAGAGCTCATTCCATGCTCATTCATTAGCTCGTTTGCTATTTCGCTTGGTTTAGATACCGATCGTTTAGTCGTTCCCATTCACTTATACAATGAATGTGAATGACTGAATGATTCAGCCAGTGAAAGAGCAAACAATTTATCTGCCTGTATAAACAGGCTGCACGAGCAAACGAGCGAACAAACAGACTCTGACATTGTTCGCTCATTCAAACGATAAATCATTCCATCTAAAAGGGCCCTAACTTTACTTCATGGGAATTACAAGTGCAGAATACTGTATGACATCAAAAAATCAAGCTGAATAGGATGGTGTTATGCTGGGAGTCATAGGGTGATGCACTTAGAGGTACTGTTGATTTTGGCCAGGCTGGTCAATATAAGTCATATATAGAGTTGAGCGAAAGTACTCTTCCCAGCTTGATGCTCGTTCGAGTATTAGCATACTTGATGGTGCTCGCTACTCGAGCGAGCATCACTATGTGTTTGACCCCGTCCCAGTTTTGTCCCCTCCCCGCCGCTGACGTGTCAGATTTGACCCCTCCCCACTGCAACGCTGAGCACGTCAACGGTAGTTTGTGGCTGGCTTGGGGGGGAGAGAGAGAGAGAACACGAACACAGGAAAAACAAAAAAAGCTCGGCAAGCGGCGGGTCCCATACAAAAATGCTCGAGTCTCCCATTGAAGTCACTGGGGTTCGTTACTCGACTAGAGCTCTCGAATTTTACGAAAAGCTCGACTAGAATAACGAGGACCCGAGCATTTGGGTGCTCGCTCATCTCTAGTCATATACCATAAAGGTTGAAAGAAAGGATACTATCTTAAAGGGTTTTTTCAGGTTTTATGCCAATAAAACGTAATCGCTGTATAAATTAAATATCCTACATACTTTGTTTCAATTACAAAATGTTTGCTTGCTGTCAGTGAATAACATATAGAGGCAACAAACAGGTACCTATGCCCTCAGCTGAGAATTGGCTGCAATTGTATCCAATCTGGGCAATGCTCCGTGAGCCAAATCCATCAACAGCAGCTATATGAATGTCTCTGGAATCTTGTAGTCTGTATTAGTCTTCAGAAGTGCACACGCAAAAAATGGAAATGAGAACAAACCCATTAAAATCAATGTGTTCTGTTCTCTGTATCTTGCACACGCAAAAATGAGCACAAATACATCCGTCTGATGGAGCCCTTGGTGTAGGAAAAAAAACTGAAAATTGATTTGTTTCCACTCAATATCTCAAAAAATCGTGAAAGGAAAATTCAAAATCATTATCTAAGGTTTTGCCATTATATTGTAAAATGTGTAATTATAACTTCTCTTGGCATCAGCTTGCTCTGCTGGATTCACCATTAAATCATTTTCACCTCAAGTGCAGTGATTAAAAACCTGTTTATTATTATGCAAGTCAGAATTCTAATTTTCTGAACAATATGGATTTATGAAGAGAATCAAGTTTATGGATTGTGAGGGGCAGGAACTTCCTCTCAGCTTGTCAGGTTTATGATGCTTCACTAATCTGCAATAATTCTCTTCTACATAGAAAACAAATTTATGAGATGCCTACTATTTCAGCTAACTTTGTGAATCCTAAAATGTAAAGTCTATTTCCACATGGTTGCCGAGGCTTTCTATGATATCATCTTTAGGTGTGGGATAAATTCTCAGTCCCAAAGTAAATGACTCAAACTACAGAATCCATATATAAAAGTGAATATTGTTTCTATATGTGTGTGTTGTTCCTCATTGGCTCCTACGTGCCTTGATGTGGATCCCAACCAAACTTGGTCCACATACTCTTCATGATCCAACTTAAAATACTGGCTCATAGCAACTAATGACAGCACAGATTTAATTTTACTAGAGCAGCTAAAACCTTAAAGGGGTTGTCCCGCGGCGAAATCAAAAAATTTTTTTTTCTACCTACCCCCACATTGTGCCCCGTTAAAAACAATCCCTTTGTTATTGTTTTTTTTTTTTTTTTAAATCGCTTACCTGTTTCTTCTTTTCTTCTTTTAAAGATGGCCGCCGGTCCTTTCCCAATGATGCACCGCAGTTTTCTCCCATGGTGCACCGCGGGTCTTCTCCCATGGTGCACCGTGGATGTCTTGCGTTCCACTGCCGATTACAGCCACCTAATTGGCTGATCGGCACCACGTGACGGAGGCGGAGCTATGATGACACGGAGAAGACCAGCTCTCCGGCGCGAGCACGCCGGAGCGGCCCCATTCAACAGAGCAGAAGACCGGACAGCGCAAGCGCGTCTAAAGAAGCCAGAAGCTGCAGAAATTAGTCGGAGCCATGGAGACGGGGACGCCAGCAACGGAGTGGGTAAGTGTATAACTTCTGTATGGCTCATATTTAATGCACGATGTATATTACAAAGTGCATTAATATGGCCATATAGAAGTGTATAACCCCACTTGATTTCACGGGACAACCCCTTTAAAGTCCAAGCAGAGTACATTTACGGCACTTAGTCTGGGACTTTACTCCTAAAGATACAGTGCGTGATTAAAGCTCCTACTCCTGCAATCAAGCAGGGAGCAGGTTGGATCCTCAGCTGTTTTTAACTGCTTCTGCCTTCACCTTTCTAGGCTACATAGTGTTACTCGAAATGTGTCCGACCATTGATCTTACTTATAAAAGTCTCCTATATCATTCTTTTCTTTGTTGGTTTTCTACAATTTATTTTACTGCAGAAGCTTAATTTATACATGATATTGGTTAAAGGGGTTGTCCCACGGCCAAAACGAAAAAATTTTCACACCCCAGTCCCCCATGTTAAGCAAGCATTACAAACTACCCATGTAAATCGTTTTTTTAGAGCGTTTCTACTCACCATGAAGCTGTTTCATGAAGTTATAAAAATCTTCTTCCAAGATGGCCGCTGTCATTTCCCAAGGTGCACCGCTGGTCTTCTCCCATGGTGCACTGCGGGTCTTCTCCCATGGTGCACCGTGGATGTTCTTCTCCAGTCTGAGCTCCACTGCCGATTACAGCCACCTCATTGGCTGATCGGCACCACGTGATGGGGCGGAGCTAAGCGATGACGAAGAGAAGGGGGAGGAGCCAGGATGCAGCTCGTGAGCCCGGAGACTCCAGGAGATGATTTTTCTCTGCGCAAGCGTGACTGTTGCGGCGACCAGAGAAGAAGGCTTCAGTCGTCGCCATGGAGATGGGGACCCCAGCACCGGAGGGGGTAAGTGTATAACTTCTGTATGGCCAATATTTAATGCACGATGTATATTACAAAGTGCATTAATATGGCCATACAGAAGTGCATAACTGCACTTGCTTCTGCGGGACAACCCCTTTAACTGGAGTGAAATTGGGAAATCTACATGCCCCATGAATCTCTGTTTCCAATTACCTCCTCTTAAGTCTAACCTTTCATCTCCATTGTCTATTAAACCTTACTGCTCCTCTTTCTTCTGTTAACTACCTCAGAAGTCTTGCCCACTTAAGGCCCATTTACATGCAAAGATAGTCTTTCAAACAACTGAATTGCCATTAACACTTTATCATCTTCATTTGCATGTAAAACGGCCTCTAAGAGCTGTTAGCAGAGCCCAGCATGTGATTGATCACACGCCCAGCTGTGCACACAGCTGCATTATTCTACTCATGTCTGTCAGCAGATTACAATGTTGTCTGCGGTCTCCTGTAGAGATAACAACCTGTGGTCTACTGACAGATAAATTTGTTTGCTTTATCTCTCAGTAGCTGAACAATGGATTTTAAGTTCACTTTAAAATCATTGTTTAAACAAAAAGGGGAAGATGCCCATGTTTACATGTATCAAAGGTCGTTTGAACGAATTTTAAACAATTATCATTACGTGTAAATGGGCCTTTACACTGTAGCTCCCTGTTTTGATATAGAGGGGGGGGGGGGTGAGGAAGGCCTTAGATATCAAGAATCACAAAAGAGGGGGGATGAAGGAAAGGCAACAGACACACTAATCCCAAGTGTTAAGAAAAATGTTTTGTACCATGATAGCCAGTGGAATAAAATGTTATTGCTCTCAGTAAGTGAATTTAAATAATATTGCATAAGTGATACCTTTATATGAATAACAAAAAGAAATAATGTTACAGCAAGCTTTCAAGGCTACATAGGCACAACTGGACAGCAACATCTTTTTAGCCGGCCTAAGTAGCCTTGAAAGCTTGCTATAACATAATTTCTTTTTGTTCTCCATTAACGTTTTAAGTGCTATGATGACGCTGCAAAACTGTCTCAGAAAGTCTCTATTCACATGTCATCCCTCTGCTGCCTCCCACAGCCACAAAGTTCTTTTCCACACATATGCTGAACACCGGGAGATTAATAGATGTATAGATGTTCAAACATCTAATGTAGCAGGCTTCAGGAGGTTCCAATATCTTGAGGAATCATGATATAAAGTGTGACGATTCATTTAGTGGTCATTGCTGTGCAAAGGGCGTTGGTCACAATAATCAGTGTTGTTTCATAATTTATGGACACAAAGAGATGAGAGGAACATGTTACCAGAATATGAAATGTTACCACTCCTAGATGTAAAAAGTAGCCGGGGGAGGAAGGGGCGTTAACGTGACTGAAAATTCTGAGTAGAGCTCCTGGGCATCTTTGCCGATTAAAGTATTTTAGTATTTTGTTTGGCCATGCCACGACTATTGCGTATAATCTTTAAAAGTTGGATAACCCCTTTAACAAACATTGCCAAATTTTTTTCATACAGACCCAATTTCAGTATAATCATTACAGCTACAAAGCAGAGTGAGCTATGTTTCACTGTGATAGTTGGCGAGCTGCAAACCTTTTCATTTGAGTCACAAAGTACTGTATTATACTTAACACTCAAGGTTAAGGCAAAGTCCATTGTCTGAGATAAAGAGATATACGGATCTCCCTATTGGAAAATGGAAAAGAAGGCACTTACATCAACAAGGTGGTATTTGAGAAAACAAGCTTATTGATTACTGAAAAATCAATCAAACCTCATGGAGATAAAAAAGCAAATTCAAGTGTATAAAGTACAGCAAAGTGAAGTATAGTACATAGCTCATTTGTATTTCAAAGAGATGTCCTACTAACTTTTTACAGAACAGAATGCTTCTGGGCAGAGTGATTCAAACGCTTTTAAAGGTTGTAAGTATGCAGTGTAATTCTTTAAGGCATTCTTTAAGAAACTGTAAAAGAACTACACCAATAAATGTGGAAAAGGGGATGCATAAAAAGTGACAAAAGTAAAGTAAAAAAAACTGTAGCATGAAAAATGATAACTTCACAATACTTTTTGATCCTCATGTGCAGTATCTTTTCCATGTGTTTCTCCTTAAAACTTCAGCTTTTTTCCTAATCCACAAATAAAAAGTCGTTAAAATTGCCTGCCCTGTTTCAGATACAATGTGGCTGCAGCCTGGCAGAATACATTACCCTTGACAGCTCTCTCCTTTCCATTGGTAGTACACTCCTACACAATTCTTGAATCAGTGCTGAGTCTGCTGTAATCACAGGATTTTATAACAAATCAGTTCTTTCTAAAGATAAACTTTTTTTTCATTTGTGTAAGATATTCAAATTAAATTAGAAATGTTTCCTTCTCTCAATCTACTTAAATAGCTGACAGCAGGGTGGAAATAAAGGGCTCCTAGAAACATAATGCACCGTGTTGCTCCAGAATGATTGGTCTTTTGTTAAAAAATGTAAGGTTGAGAATTCTGTTTATAACTTTTGCGACATTGTTCCAGCTTGTCGCTAGATGTTTTCTTTACCTTTCCCCATTAAACCAATACAATACAATGGATTCTCAAAGTAATTCCAAAGTGCTATACGGTTTTAGCCTAGTTATTTGTAGAGAAGAAAGGTAATTTTTTTGAGGCTTCGGAAATACTTGAAAGTAAAGAAATGAAATTAGAATTATACTATTGTGTCAATGGTTTATAGATGATGACTACTGTAAGGAAGTTATAGTATTGTTTGATCATGGTACCATTTAATTGAGCTGAAATATTCAATCCCTCAAAAATCTCTTAATAGTACTTCTCTGTAATAGACTTATAGAAGTCAGTCTTCCCCTGTGCTATTAGATTTTTAACTTATAGATTTACAGTATGTTTATCCCAAGGCATTTTTAAATGTACTCCCCACCTTTCCCCCTCCCCTCTACCCCACCCACCCCAGGCCGGCCCACTTATTTCATATTGTGTCCCCTTGTTCTTATGTTTGGTTTCTTAACAAGTTCATCTCCCTATACCATCATGACTATTAGGCTGGGTTCTCACATGGCGTATTCCTGGCGATAATCTCGCGGCTTGGCCACAGCGAAAAACCGCAAGATTTCCGCCGGGAAAGCACTTCTTCAAAACCCGTGGCACTTAGCTGTGGGCTTTGAAGCAGCTTGGCCGCACGCTTTTCCGTTGCGACCAGTGCTCCCATAGAGGAGAGAACGTCCACGGCGGAAAAAAAAAGAATGTATATGCTGCAGCCGGCGAATCCGCGCTGCAATGCCATCTTCTGCCGACTTTGCCGCAACGGATTTGCCATCCTGTGTGGACGAGATTTCTGAAAAATCTCGTCCACATGGCTGGCCAATCCCAGGATTAGCATTCGCAGGCGGATTTGCCGCGATGCAATTCCGGACGGAATTTCCGCGGCAAATCCGCCCAGTGTGAACCCAGCCTTACTAGTTTTCTTTACCAGTAGATAAAATGCACATATAGTCATATAGGGTGCATCTACACATTGTATGGCAGTATTATGTGGGCACTTTATAGCAATACTGTATGGTAGTGTTACATAACCTATAGAGTATTTGGAGACTTTATAGCAATACTATGTGGCACCGCATGCTAGTATTATTTGGGAACTATAAAATAGTATTAAATGAGCAGTGTGTATATAGTAGGCATTGTGCGGCCTTCTACTAGTGGTATTATTTGAGGACTATATGGGCAGTATTGTGTTGAAGTATATGGTGGCATTCAGGTGTGAATAAAGTAAGTTTACCAAGCATCCACAGAAAGAAAATATACTTAAACAGAAAAGACTATCAGGTGTGAACCAGGCTAACACAGTTATAAAGGTCTCTCTAACAACCAATTAGATTTGTCCAGTACTTTGCTATTGGCATAGCTTTTATATGATTCTGACACAACTAATTCTTTCTTTGCAAAGAAAAGCATTGCTTAATATTCATATTGAAAAATACTCAGGCAGTGAAATATATTGAGAAAGTGAAAAGATAAATAAACTTTCATTAAAACAGTGTAGAGACAGAGTTTTAAGTGGGGGATACATCTGTAGTTATGAGCACAAAGGAATGGCCTCTGGGATAGCGGAATGATAATGGCTATAGAAATTAATGAATTCAAGTTTCCCGGGAGTGTCGCAATGTATTAGATTTCTTTCTGGAAGACAGTTAGACTTGGTTTGCATATGTGACCTTATTTCAGAGGATAATTACAAGTATACAGTATCCCTTTATGTAATACTACGATTTGAAAAATTGATAGAAAATTACAAACATTGCTAGTTATATGTCAAAACTAAGGGACCAGGGAAGCGGCTGACATTCAGATGTTCATTTGCGCCTTTATAGCTTTCATCATTTACTGTGGCTAAAGAAAGCTACTGATTAGGCCGCCTGCAGACGAGCGGGTCGGATCCGGCAGCGAGAAATCTCGCCGCGCGATCCGACCCGAGCGCCTGCAGGGACGAGCGCGTACTCACCCGCGCCTGGCGGCCCCGGCTCTTTGATGTGCCGGCTGCCGCGCAGCCGGCGCATGCGCAGACCGGAGCCGGCGGCCAGGTGAGTGCGTGCCCCGCAGGAAATTAGAACATGCCGCGGTTTGTTTGCCGCGCGAGATTTCGCGCGGCCAAACCGCGGCCGTCTGCATAGGAGTGCGTATTGTAATGCACTCCTATGCAGACTTTCAGCGGCGGAAATCCCGCGGGAAATCCCGCGGCGGGATTTCCGCTCGTCTGCAGGCAGCCTAAGGCTTCAACGTTTACTTCTGGGAAACATCAGTAAATAGTAGAGGCTAAACCAAGAAGACTGCAAGATCAATCAGATTACACATTATTGTTTGCGAATATATATATATTTTTCTATTTTTGATTTTTCCTCCCCACTTTTAAAAAATCTTAACTCTTTTATTTATCCATCCACATAGATGTCTGAGGGCTTGCTTTTTGTGGGACGAGTTGTATTTATCTTGTTGCTATGATGTACACACTGCAGAAAAAATGATATGATAACTTTCTTCTGTAGGTCAGAATAATTTTTATGATATCAAATTCATATAGTTTTTTATGCACTACTTTTTTCCCCCCCAAAGATATATATATATATATATATATATATATATATATATATATATATATATATTTATTTATTTATATATATATATATATATATACTTTTTTTTTTTTTATTATTTTTTGCTGCCATCCTCTGACAACCATAACTTTTTTGCGGGACATCCCGTAGTTTCTATTGATACCATTTTGGAGTACTTGTGACCTTTTAATTGCTTTTTATAATATTTTTTCTTGGAGACAGAGTGACTAAAAAAACGCAATTCTTGCATATTTTTTTTTCTGACAATGTTCACTGTTGGGGGTAAATAACACATTCCTGTGATGTATCAGACTTTTATAGATGCAGCATTATTAAAAATGTTTTTTTTTTTTATTTAGATTCTTTTATTTTAAATATAGCCAAAGGGTTTTATTAACTTTTTTTTAATTCATTATTAAGAAAATGTTTTTAGGGCTTATTCCGATGTGCATATACCGGCCGGGTTTTCACGCCCAGCCGTTATACGCTGTCTCTCTCTGCAGGGGGAGGAGGAAGTTCGGGCCGGGAGCAGTGCACTGAGCTCCTGCCCCCTCTCTGCCCTTTCTCCACTATTTGCAATGGGAGGGGTGCGGGACGAGGTGGAACTTAGCTCAGGTCACATAGGTGTATTTCTGAGATGTAAAAAAAGGTCCGGCCAAGCCAATATAGCGCCGAGTGTTTTTAGGTCGGGCCCAAAAGATAGTCCTGGAACTATCTTTTGGCCCGTAATACGCCGGCCGCTGCATGGGCTACTATGCGAGGCCATGGCAGCGGCCGTAGGTGGGAGGGAGTTTAGCAGCGTTGCTGCTAAGCTCCCTCCCTCTGTTCTCCTCACCCACCCTCACCCCCGTGCAGGCTCGCCTCTCTTCCTCCCCGATCGTTCTGTGCAATGGAAGGGGTGGGATGGGGGGTGGCGCCAAGCACCCATCCACCCCACCTCCTACTATTGATGCTATGGACAAGGAGCGGGGCAAAGCTAAGCATCCGCCCTCTCCCTGCCCCGTGTCCATAGCCATCAATGGGAGAAGGCGGGGTGGACCAGCGCTTAGCTCTGCCTCCATCCCGCCCCCTTCCATTGCACAGAACGAGCGGGCAGGAAGAGAGCTGAGCCTACGATGAGGAGAGAGGGGAAATGGGAGATGGCCTGGTAAGGTTGGCGCCATGTGAACGGGCGCACAAATGCTTGATTTGTGTGCCCATTCACCATTTTTTTCTCCCCCAACATAGCGTATATCGTCTGGCCATGAAAACATCTGGCTGATATGTGATCATGTGAAAGAATCCTAAGAGTGGATTCACACAAACGCAACATGCTCTATTTTTGTGCGCATTTGTGAACCTAAAGCACCATCGTAGGCTATGGGGGATGCGCTACCGATCCCCCACAAAATTGTGCAATGACTTGCGCAATTTCTCTAGTTAATTAAAAACATCTGTGACTAATTAGGCTGTACAGCCTTTTAAATCATGCTGTGGGTGTGTCCCGTGCCGATGTGAATGGTCCCCAGCAGCGCAAAAAATACAATAAAATGCGCTAAAACATGCAAGACAGCAAATATCTGTGCTATCGCAGGCAGGTTTGCACATACATCCATGTGAAGATTCCCTTAGATGTGTCCTGAAAAATTCAAGAATGTCTATGTTAAATAGTCCATGCTCTGTACATAATCTGACCTAGTAACAAATATCTCCCATCCACCCTGTCCTCAACTTTCTATCCACAATACATCACTGTACACTGGCTCGAACATTGGCTGGGTCAACGGTTCTTGCAGCTTTATTTATATTCCGGTTGGCAACACAAGTGGCTGATCCCCTGGACAAAATTAGCAGCATCTACATATTGGGTCACTCCATCCATTCCATTGAAGCTCTTATGGGCAGGGGCATTTCTCCTGATGTGTCGTTTTTGGAATTACCGTACTTTTCATTTTATTGGTTTGCTACCCCCACAATTGTAAAGTGCTGCAGAATATGTTGCAGCTATATACAACTACAATATTATTAGGTAAAGTAATTTCTATAAAAGTCAGTGGATACTATAAAACTTTTAGTTTTTTCTTTATGAGACGTGCATTTCCAAGTACTTTACAGCCGAATGTGTTAATAGAACCTAGCATGATCCAATTAAAAATGAATCAACGACCTTCTCAGCCTAACCAAAATAATCAGCCTTCCAAGCAAATTCCACCCACAAGACTGCAATAATGTACATACGTCAGTCAAGATCTTATACTGTTATCACTTAGACAAAGTATTTTTTAGATTAGTATTTTAATTGCCATTTCATACAAAGGAGCTTATTGCAGCCCGTTTTATTTGCTGATATTACAATCCGCCCCTGAACAGATAATTATACAGCTGCTGCCTACATACAACTTCCTGAGTAGTTTATAAAGTTCGATGCATCCATAAATTTATAAGACTAGATGACTCTGTACAGAAAACACTATGAAGTACCCAGACCGCATTCTATAAATAATACAAGAGAAGAAATCATTTGTCTCACTGTAAACATGTTACGATATCAAGGTTCATCATGTCACAGGAGGAGCTGATTGAATATTCCACTAGTAATTGACTTTCTATTTGGCTATATATTTGAAAGACTGAAAACTATTCTAGTAAATAGCTTTATGAAATGGGAACAGAAGTAATGACTCAATAGACATCACAGAAAAATGAATTAGACCCAGATATCTATCTATTAACAGATAAGTGCTTGTTGCCTTTTTATTAATACACACAGATTTTGAAAGCTGTGACAAAATAATCTAATTTCATATAAACATTAAACAAATGAATTAGGATTAAAAATATTCAAAATTACAAATTAAAAGTTATTGTTCCCAGTTTTGACCATTTTAAACCAGTGCAGACATTCAAGTAAAACTTCAAACACATTTTCATGCTTAGTAAAATATACAGTACTTAGTAGAGTTATGTGTCATACCGAGGTCGATAGGTGTCTTTTTGACAACCTTTGCTGTATAGCCCAGTAACATGCAGCAGTAGAAGGTTATAGGTGGTACTATGGACGTGTTATGTGTAAGCCGGACATAATTTAAAGTTCATAAAGGACCGATGTACACACAAAGTACAAACACAGATAACATAAATTAGTATATAAGGAAACAAAAAAATTGGGAACAGGTAAACTAACCCTAACCTACTGATACGAGGGAACCCTACCTAAAAGCAGAGCATTCATCCCGATGAGGACAACCTCACATCAAGAACTTGGGGCAATCCTGACTCTGCCTAGATGGTATAAGGGAACGTGGCAATAGTTAGATATTATGCAAATTTAAGAACCACAAACATCCAGAAGATCAGATGTAACAACATCCCAGATAAAATATATCAGCAGATGGATTTAGCTTAACTGAGACACTAGACCGGACTAAGAGCCTTCGACTGGCCAGATAAACCTTCACACTGAGAGTATAACTGGTATCCTCTGTGAGGAGGAGCTGGAATAAATGTATACAAACTAACACTGATTGGCTGAATTGAATACACACCTCCCAGCTAACTAAAGTGTCCCCATCAGCATCCAGTGCCAAAATGACACTGGGAATGTACTAGCATGAAGATCACATGGGCATTTGCTGACATCGTGACATTACCCCGGTCCTGATCTTTCTGGATGGCCGGCGGGCCGTGATAGGATCAGTCATCTGCAAAGCATCTTGGAAACCTAAAGCTCTACTAGTCACACTTTATCTTATTGACTGAGCATCCAAAGGATGGCTTTACAAAGAGGGGCTGTCAAACAAATAACTGGCCGACAGTCGTCCGAAAACGTATCATTCCCGTGCTTTCACACAGGGGTGATAGACATTTAGTGAATGATGGAATAGCACACTGGAAATGTCTTCCAGCCGCCCACCTCTATTTTCTGTGAACAGGCAGTTGTTCAAAGATGAATGACTGCCTGTTTGCACTGAATGAGAATTCACTTACTAGTTGCTTCATTTCAGTGAGTAGAAACAAAGCGACTAGCAACTACCAAGCAATTTCTCTCTGAGTACCCGGTTAAGCTCTGTGTTTACAGAAGACAACTATTCATGAAAGTCGTTTGAGCAATTTTTCGGCCAATGGTTGTCCCATTTAAAGCCACCCTAAAAGAGCTCATACATTTTAGATACCTGCCCTTTTGTTCATCCAACAGCTATTCCTTCCAATGTAAGAAAATCAGGCTTTGCTTTATTCAGTCATTGTGCTTATGGTTAGCAATCTAGCCTATACATTGTAAAACCTATCTTGGAGACTTATATAGAGAAGAATAGTCTGAATAGTCATGTAAAATTTAATGTTCCTTTGTGTACAATGGTATAAAATTCGTCTTTAACAAAGAAAAATAGCTGCCATTCCCCCCCCCCCCTTCCATAACCCTTCTGTGATGCTACATTTGTGATTATCGTTTTGCCTAGATTGTCTATATTTCCCTTTCTGCTGAAGCTGTCTTGATGAATAAATGCTATTTGCTCATGAGCAGACTCATTCCAGAAGTATGAGTTCCAACTCCCCGCAAAAAAAAAATGTTTCTTCAAATGGGGGAAAGAGGAATAAACCACCACCAGATACTTCTGTGGAAATAAAGGATCCAGTATGTTGAAATAAAACATGACCTATGATACTATTGGGGAAATGTTAAACTTCATGTTTGTCAGCCATTTCCACTAAAACCTTGAGCATTGTCGCTGATAACAGCATAGCAATATCACTAGTCTTAACCTCTATAGACTGCTAAGAACAAGCAAGCCTTATTTGAGCTCATGAATGCTATTGGAACACCAAAGGTCATAAATGCCACTGAATCACAAAGTATCATACTGATGAATGTCCTAATCATCTCAAGGAGCTGAATGCTTATTGTTCCACTGGCAACTAGGAACTAGGCAAAAAGTATACCACTGACCAACATAAATCCATTAGCTGAGTTGGCAATAAGTAGGGTACAGATAGAACGGAGTATAACCGTACAGGTCTGCATAATAGCTGTAGACATCAAATGCTAGGACATTTTTAATCATGTTTATTCATACAGTTTTCAATTTTTTTTTTTTCATTTTAGATGCATTGGAGCAATAAAAATGGAAAATTGTTGTAAATGTCAGAACCAGCGGATGTAGTTCTGCTGTGCCGCACAATGGATTGACTTTGGTCCAAATCTAGAGGCAACACCTGCGGAAACCTGGTCTTCACCTTCGTTCTATGGCTGTTGATGCAACTAAAGATCAAGGTGCAGTAACTGAGGGTGTGAACAGAAGCATAGTCAGCAGAGCCTGGAATTGAGCAAGGCAGCATATACTTCAATATGTGGTTAGGGAATACAAAGTAGATTCAGCATGGTTCAAACAGGCCAGAAGTCAGGGTAGACAACAGACAGGAGAATGGTGAAAAAGCAAGCTGAGGTCAGGAGTGCAGAATGAAGAGTAATCAGGATATAACTAGAATCAGTAACCAGGAAATCAGAATAAATGAGAAGCACCTTCAGCTGGACAAGGAGATGAAAAGCGTAGGCATCTTCCTTAGAAGGAAGAAGCTTGATATAGCCCAAAGTGCTTAGTGATTGTAGAGGGATAGGTTTCAGGATGCGCGCTACATCCTTAAGACTACAGGAATGTGCGCTCTTCAGGCAACAGTGGGAGACAGGCAGAAGGTCAGTACATGACGTCTGGCGTGGACAGGAAGAGAGCGCATGCCACGTCCATCAGCAGACACAGGTTAGGCAAGATGGCAGTCACGATCGCAAATCGTAACAGTAACTAATCCCTTCTTATACTATATTTCTCAAAGTTCCCCAAAAGAGAACTCTTACAGGGAGTTATTATTCTTTATTAATTTGTTTAAGCAAATTCTAATGTAGTTATACAGCTTACATGAGAAGAAAGTTGGAGAAAAAAAACTGAAATATGATTGATATGTACCCAGAATTCAGTTTTTTAGACATTCTCACTGATAAGGCAAAGCAATTTGGCAGTATGATTTCCCAAGAGAAGTATAGAAGAGCAAACCTAACACATTTCTCACAGTGTGGCCTTTCCTTTTTACAAGGGCGAGATTACATATCGACTTAGCTTACTTACTCTGGAAACACTAGAAAAATGACAAATATTCACATTATTAATTGGTAAGGACACACCTGTTGAATAAGGTCTGTGTACATACATATAGTAAATGAAACAGAATAAAACAAATGGCAACAGTTACAAAAATGTTGTATTCCACTGCAAATAATTATCTAAGGCTAATAAATAACCTAAGGCCAGAGCTACAATCCGATAATGATTACTATTTTACTGCAGTTGATAGCCTATTAGATCACATAGAACTAAATAGAAAATTCACTAACATTTCATAATTTTTTTTGTGTTTTTAACTAGTTTGCATCAGCCTCCTACACCCACAATCCTACTTGTGGCCTTGTAAGCAGATATTGTAGATATTTTCCAACTTACAACCTCATAGTCATGACAACTTAGGGCCTGCTTAGAGGTGTCAACACGATCGTCCTCAAACTTCTGATACTTTGATATCTACTAGGGTATATGCACACGGACAATATTTTTCTCTGATTATTGGACTAAGGAATCAGCCCAAAAATCAGACAGAAATAGCAGCCATTCATTTGAATGTGTTTATGCATATGGAAAATCTGAGTAAAAAAAAAATGGCAGCATGTCCTATTCTTGTCCGATTCACGGACGAAAATAGCACATGTACATGTGCGGGTTACTGTACATGGGACAACACACGGTTGGGATGTCCATGTGCTGTCCAATGCAAGTTGTGCCTCAGAATATCGGGTGCAACTTTAAATTCATCCGTGTGGAAGTAGCCTTGGAGGAGACATTTAACCCTTTCCAATCCACTGTCTGACGTCTAAAGACATTCTGATTGAAGGCTGTATAACTCCGATGTCGGAAGATGTCTGGCAGGGTATTCTTACTGTAGAATACCCTTACACTATGTTGTTGAGGGCCTCTCCAACATGTCTCATATCGCAGTACTGGCTCTAGCCAACAGATGGCGCCATTGTATAGTGGCAGAAAGAGAAAGTCCCCTAGGAAACCCTGAATCTAAAATTGGATTGCAAAGGGTTAATGGTTTTTATTTTTAGCAGTAGATACATTTTATGTGGACTAGCATTGCCCGTGGTTGCAGCATATTTATCTACATCTGATTATTATACCATCAATCAGCGATTCATGAGTCAAGTCTACACTGCACATCATAGATTGTACATATTATGCCTAACAATTTGTGTATGCAGGTTGTCTCTATATCAGTGTGCTTGTATTAAAATCATGAATCAGCATATGCAGTGTACAGTGTCAAGGAAGGGAATGGGCTGGGGGGGGGAGGGCTAAACCTGGAGTATTACATTTCTGAAAAACTTTTCATTAAAAAAACCCTGATAAGAAATCTTCCATAAAAAATCCCCCAAAATATTTTTTTATATAAAAAAAATTTTCAAAAAACTTTTTTCTGAAAAATTTTTAAACATTTTTTTTAGAGATGAGCGAGCACCGAAATGCTTGGGTGCTCGTTACTAGGGACGAAATTTTCGCGATGCTCGAGGGTTCGTTTCGAGTAACGAACCCCATTGAAGTCAATGGGCAACTCGAGCATTTTTGTATATCGCCGATGCTCGCTAAGGTTTCCATTTGTGAAAATCTGGGCTATTCAAAAAGTGATGGGAACGACACAGCAACGGATAGGGCAGGCGAGGGGCTACATGTTGGGCTGCATCTCAAGTTCCCAGGTCCCACTATTAAGCCACAATAGCGGCAAGAGTGGGCCCGCCCTCTTCCCAACAACTTTTACTTCTGAAAAGCCCTCATTAGCAATGCATACCTTAGCTAAGCACCACACTACCTCCAACAAAGCACAATCACTGCCTGCATGACACTCCGCTGCCACTTCTCCTGGGTTACATGCTGCCCCCCCCCCCCCCCCGCACGACGCAGTGTCCACAGCGCACACCAAAGTGTCCCTGCGCAGCCTTCAGCTGCCCTCATGCCACACCACCCTCATGTCTATTTATAAGTACGTCTGTCATGAGGAGGAACCACAGGCACACACTGCAGAGGGTTGGCACGGCTAGGCAGCGACCCTCTTTAAAAGGGGCAGGGCGATAGCCCACAATGCTGTACAGAAGCAATGAGAAATATAATCCTGTGCCACCGCCATCAGGAGCTGCACACGTGGGCATAGCAATGGGGAACCTATGTGCCACACACTATTCATTCTGTCAAGGTGTCTGCATGCCCCAGTCAGACCGCGGTTTTCTATAAATAGTCACAGGCAGGTACAACTCCGCAAATGGGAATTCCGTGTGCACCCACAGCATGGGTGGCTCCCTGGAACCCACCGGCTGTACATAAATGTATCCCATTGCAGTGCCCATCACAGCTGAGGTAACGTCCGATTAAATGCAGGTGGGCTTCGGCCTACACTGCATGCCCCAGTCAGACTGGGGTTCTTTAGAAGTGGACACATGCAGTTACAACTCCGTGTGGACCGACAGCATGGGTGGCTCCCTGGAACCCACCGGCTGAACATAAATGTATCCCATTGCAGTGCCCATCACAGCTGAGGTAATGTCATGTTTAATGCAGGTGGGCTTCGGCCCACACTGCATGCCCCAGTCAGACTGGGGTTCTTTAGAAGTGGACACATGCAGTTACAACTCCCTGTGGACCCACAGCATGGGTGGCTCCCTGGAACCCACCGGCGGTACATAAATATATCCCATTGCAGTGCCCAGCACAGCTGATGTAACATCAGCTTTAATGCAGGTGGGCAAAAAATTAATTGGATTACACTGTAGGCGAGGGCCCCAAAAAATTGGTGTACCAACAGTACTAATGTACCTCAGAAAAATTGCCCATGCCCAACCAAGAGGGCAGGTGAAACCCATTAATCGCTTAATTTGTAACTAGGCCTGGAGGCAGCCCAGTTGAAATAAAAATTGGTTCAGGTGCAAGTTTCAACACTTTAATGAGCATTGAAACGTATAAAAATTGTTTACAAAAATTATATGACTGAGCCTTGTGGGCCTAAGAAAAATTGCCCGTTCGGCGTGATTACGTCAGGTTTCAGGAGGAGGAGCAGGAGGAGGAGGATGAATATTATACACAGATTGATGAAGCTAAAAGGTCCACGTTTTTGATGGTGATAGAGAACAATGCTTCCATCCATGGGTGCAGCCTACATATTGTTTGCGCTAGCGACGGCTGGACGGTGCGCTGAGAGACATTGGTGGATGGGGCCGAGCACAGCGGAGGTGAGGGTGTGGGTGCAGGCCAGGAGACGGTAGTGCCTGTGTCCTGAGAGGGGGGTTGGATCTCAGTGGCAGGTTGGGGCACAGGGGGAGAGGCAGCGGTGCAAACCGGAGGCGGTGAACGGCCTTCGTCCCACCTTGTGGGGTGATTGGCCATCATATGTCTGCGCATGCTGGTGGTGGTGAGGCTGGTGGTGGTGGCTCCCCGGCTGATCTTGGTGCGACAAAGGTTGCACACCACTGTTCGTCGGTCGTCTGCACTCTCAGTGAAAAACTGCCAGACCTTTGAGGACCTCGGCCTCTGCAGGGTGGCATGGCGCGAGGGGGCGCTTTGGGAAACAGTTGGTGGATTATTCGGTCTGGCCCTGCCTCTACCCCTGGCCACCGCACTGCCTCTTCCAACCTGCGCTGCTGCTGCACTTGCCTCCCCCTCTGAAGACCTGTCCTCAGTAGGCGTAGCAAACCAGGTGGGGTCAGTCACCTCATCGTCCTGCTGCTCTTCCTCCGAATCCTCTGTGCGCTCCTCCCTCAGACTTACTCCAATTACTACTACCTGAGTGATAGACAACTGTGTCTCATCGTCATCGTCCTCCTCACCCACTGAAAGCTCTTGAGACTGTTGCCGGAAGTCTCCAGCCTCATTCCCCGGACCCCAGGAACTTTCCAAAGGTTGGGCATCGGTCACGACAAACTCCTCTGGTGGGAGAGGATTCGGAACCATTGCTGCCCATTCTGGGCAGGGGCCCGAGAACAGTTCCTGGGAGTCTGCCTGCTCCTCAGAATGTCTCATTGTAATGGAGTGAGGAGGCTGGGAGGAAGGAGGAGCAGCAGCCAGAGGATTCAGAGTTGCAGCAGTGGACGGCGCAGAATTCTGGGTGGTCGATAGATTGCTGGATGCACTTTCTGCCATCCACGACAGGACTTGCTCACACTGCTCATTTTCTAATAAAGGTCTACCGCGTGGACCCATTAATTGTGAGATGAATGTGGGGACGCCAGAAACGTGCCTCTCTCCTAATCCCGCAACAGTCGGCTGCGATACACCTGGATCAGGAGCTCGGCCTGTGCCCACACCCTGACTTGGGCCTCCGCGTCCTCACCTGCGTCCACGTCCTCTAGGCCTACCCCTACCCCTCAGCATGCTGTATTACCAGTAGTGCAGAAACAGAACGCTGTAATTAAATGTGCCGCTTATTGGCCTGTGGTTGGAGGCTGACTTCCCTTACGGAACACACAGTAGAGCCAGGAAAGAATTTTGCGCACGCCTGTAGTGAGACGTAGGTGCGTATGACTGAGCTAGTGGAATTCACAGCGCAGAAGCAGTCAAGTGGCCAAAGGCCAGTAGTAGGCCTTAAGTATTTTGCTTCTATTTTTTTAAAATGCTGAGCTGATACAGCAGACAGATACTGTAGGCAGCGTATAATATTATGTATACTCTTTCCCTCTGGCGGGATGACGGCGATCATGTAACAGAAACAGCAGATCCAGGAAACAATTTTGCACAAGCCTGCTGTAACGCTTAGCTGCGTATTAATTAGGACTACTACCCCCAGCAGATAGATACTGTAGGCAGCGTATAATATTATGTATACTGTTTCCCTCTGGCGGGATAACGGCGTTGATGTAACAGAGACAGCAGATCCAGGAAACAATTTTGCGCAAGCCTGCTGTAACGCTTAGCTGCATATTAATTAGGACTACTACCCCCAGCAGACACGCAGTAAACTGAAGGCGGTCACGGGCAGCCCAAATATAGTATTTTCCCCCAATTTTTTGGAAAAAGCCCACTGCCTATATAGCCTGAATATCTCTTTCCCTGCCTCACCAGTACTGGCCCTATACTCTGTACAATGACTGTAGACTGCGGACGCAATGCTCTGCACGCCCGATATACAAAAAAAAAAAATTTTCCACACTGCTAAAAGCAGCCTCCACACTACTGCACACGGTCAGATGTGGCCCTAAGAAGGACCGTTGGGGTTCTTGAAGCCTAAAATAACTCCTAACGCTCTCCCTATAGCAGCTCCGGCATCAGCAGCACTGTCCCTGATCTCTGTCAGAATGCATCTGTGGCGAGCCGCGGGAGGGGCCGATTTATATACTCGGGTGACACCTGATCTCGCCAGCCACTCACTGCAGGGGGGTGGTATAGGGCTTGAACGTCGCAGGGGGAAGTTGTAATGCCTTCCCTGTCTTTCTATTGGCCAGAAAAGCGCGCTAACGTCTCAGAGATGAAAGTGAAAGTAACTCAAACATCGCGTGGTACTCGTCTCGAGTAACGAGCATCTCGAACACGCTAATACTCGAACGAGTATCAAGCTCGGACGAGTACGTTCGCTCATCTCTAATTTTTTTCCACCACTTCGTTTAGGCCATTCGGTATGAGACACTTTAGTGAGAATATCCAAAACATCTCTTTTTCTTTGAGTCTAGCGAACTAGTTTGTTGTGTGATGATGCTGTCGTGTTCCACCTATGGAAAGCTAGCATTCCATCAATTACACTTCACAGTGTTCGGTGCGCTATGATGTCATGAACCCCATTTGGAACACACATTTGCATTCCATGGGTCATGCTGCTAGTCATGTGACACGTGACGGGCCCGTGATGTCACTGAGTGACGCCAGGATGCCGCGAAACTCCAACTTCCTGCACTTCAGTGAATCCTGCACTGAGCAGGGGGTAGACCTGATGACCCTATGATAATGAAGGATGGATAAGAAAGGAAGCCTTGTCTGCGCTTGTGCTGTGGTCCTTGAAGTAGTCAAAATCAACAGATCTGGAAAAAGAATCCAGCAATCCTTTTATTATTCACATAAAAGTGAATAATAAATAATAAACTTTATTGACAATCTTCTTAAAGAGAACATCAAAATGATACATATCTTCTAAAAATATGTGAATTTAAAGTGATCAGAAAGCTATATGTAAACCAAAATGTTGCCAATATAAAATACAGTTCATCCCACACAAAAATGAGCCCTTACACAGCCCCATCAATGGAAAAATAAAAAGTGGCATGACAACAAAAAGCACTTTTTAGAAAAGGTTCTTTTATTTTTCTAAAAGTTATAATACATAAAAAAGCGGCGTACATTTGATATATACACATTTGTACTGACCAGCAGAATAAAGAGAACATCATTATCGCTTCATTGTGTAACGGTAATAAAAACAAAAAATGATGGTGCTATTGTGTGTAGAGATGAGCGAACGTGCTCGTTTAGGACAATTACTTGATCGAGCATCGCTTTTTTCGAGTAACTGCGTACTCAGGCGAAAAGATTCGGGAGGCGCCGGGATGGGTGGAGCGGGGGGGGGGGGGGGTAGCAGGGGGAACAGGGGGGAGCTCTCTCTCTCCCCCCCCCACTCCCCACCGCAACCCCCTGCTCACCCCTGGCGCTCCCGAATCTTTTCGCCCGATTAGGAAGTTACTCGAAAAAAGCGATGCTCGATCAAGTAATTGCTCTAAATGAGTACGTTCGCTCATCTCTAATTGTGTGTGTTTTTTTATATTTACCCCACTTAAACATTTGTAAAGGTTTTTCAATACAGTATATGCTACATTAGGTAGTACAAGTAAAAAGTACAGCTTGTCTTACAAAAACAGGGCTTTATACAGCTATGTAAAAAAAAAGTTAAAGCTTTTGAAAAGTTTGGATAAATAAACAAAAAGGAAAATTAAAAAAAATGACTGGTCTTTAAAGGGTGTAGAAGATGTAGAAAAATTACCACAATGGCCCCTACCACAGTAACTTATTATAAGGGCCTCTATACAGAATAAGGAATGTCAACTTTGAATGGCTTTTGTAACTGATTACTAAGAACAAAGTTATTCATACAGTAAAATCCCCAGAAGTTAGTGTTCTGTTCACTGTTCAGCCGTAGCTCGCATTTCCTTTACAGGAATTCATACACCATGTTGAAGTTGGGCCTCGTCATGCAATCAGTACATGGACTCACTAAAATATCCTTTCATCCAGAGGCGTAACTTGAAGCTTCTGGGCCCCAATGCAAAATCTGTAACAGGGCCCCCAAATATAATGCTTTATTCATAGTACTGGGCTCCCTATATGGAGAAGAGAGGCCTTATGGGCCTTCTAAGGCTCCTGGGCCCGGGTGCAACAGCATCCCTTGCATCCTCTATAGTTACGCCCCTGCTTTCATCTTCTGTTTAGTAGTTGAACTCTAGAGCAGGATGAGTTTCTCTTATTTAAAGCCATACTTGTGCTCATCCATCAGAATGTAATTATAGTATTTAATTAAAATCCTTCAAGCCATTATCAAATGTGTTGCCATTCTATATATTTATTCTCCAAATTATAAATGCAGCCTGATTTTATGTAACAAAATCTGTTCATTTTTTCCTCAGTTCCGTATATGTAGTTTTATTATAGAGGCACAGTGAATCAGTTCTGTAATAAGACATGCTCAGCACAACTATAACTAGAGACATCCCCAATGATTGGTTCGCAGAAACTCTGCCTGTTGGGGTCCCTGATTTGTTTATTCACCCTTCCATACAAAGCCAGACCTACATAAAACCTTTAAGACACGGCACTTAACAGATCCCTAGCTCACCCTGAAGCTCTCAACCACAGTTGTTCATAAAACTGGGCTTTTTTTCGACTGGGCTATCATTTTGCATTGAAGAGATAACATGAATTAAAGTCTTTCTAGATACAGAAGAACTATTTCCAACATTTCATTGCAGTTTGTTATTCTTTTCTTTTTTCAGCACATATATTATTCCATATAATGACCTTTCATTTTGTAATGAAGCAAAGGCTGAGATTTGCAGAATGATGCAAATTAATTTTCGAAAGAGTTTTAGAGTCATTCTCAGAATAAAAATAAAGCAAAGTGAAGTTAGGAATATTTTCAGTTTTGAAGCATTTATGGTGCTGAATAATGAGCAGATCTGCTGTAATTAAAAAAAGCAGATTAGATAATATGGCAATGTTGTAGCTTCAGGCTATTTGCATTGTATATTTTTGACAGGAGGTTCCCCATAAACAACAGCAAGCAGGGGCGTAACTATAGAGGATGCAGGGGATGCGGTTGCACTCGGGCCCAGGAGCCTTGGGGGCCCATTATGCCTCTCTTCTCCATATAGGGAACCCAGTACTATGAGTAAAGCATTATAGTTGGGGGCCCTGTTACAAGTTTTGCATCGGGGCCTGGGAGCATCAAGTTACAACTCTGACAGCAAGTATTAAATAAATAAAAATAAAATAAATCTTGGTATTTGTATAGCGCCAACTTATTACGCAGCGCTTTCAGGTAATTATTACTTAATTACCCCCCACCAAGCTGGGTTCTCATTTTTACCGACCTCGGAAGGATGGAAGGCTGAGTCAACCTTGAGCCGGCTACCTGACGCATGTGGGGATCGAACTTGCAACCTTCAGGTCGTAGGGGAGAGCTTACACTCTGCGCCACACAAGGCTCATATTTACTTGTGATGAGCGCTTATTGCAAAAATCGTTTCATGTAATTAAAGTCAATGGACATAAAAATAAGGGTTCACTACATTGCCCTCCCCAAAGTCCCCAGTGCTGCCAAAGTCCCTCAACTTGCATGGGAAAACACCTACACATCTGGGGAATACTGTGCAGTGGCAGGACTGGTAAGTGTAAATGACATCTGAGGCCTTTGACATGTACTATGTGTATTTGCTGTTTCCCTGTTTGTTAGTTTTTTTAGCAAAAAAAGCACTGCCAACTAAATAAGCTGCAATCCGTGGGAGGCACAATATATGGGAACAGAAGGCCACAGGCCAAGTATAACTTGTGTCTTTATAAGCAGTCCCTGTTTGATGCAGTGTAATTTAATTCCCCAAACCCTACTGCTAGCTAGCAGTCACACAAGCGTTTTGACGCACAAATTTTTGAACGCATAACTGATGCGTTCAAAAATTCACATGACCTAAGCAGGTGTCACGGTGGAAAAAAATCTCTGCTAGCAGTGTTTATCTGCTCAAAAGGGCTGGGTCACACAGCGTTTCCCGCTATCCCCTGCTGCTGCTGTGCCAGCTGTGGCAGAGGATTTCTTCATCTCCAGGGGGAGTCCCATTGTTACTGGACAGTGTCACAGCATTGTCAGTGTCCAGTGACTTTGGGACTTCCCGCAGAGATGTGGCAGAGGAGCAGGATGTTCTCCCATTGAATTTAATGGAGCCGGCAATACAGCCGGCTCCATTGAAAGCAATGGGCTGCCGACAAGCGCTGCAGTGATTTTTGGGGAAGGGCTTCAAATATAAGCCCTTACCTGAAAATCAATCCAAAAATGTGTAAAAAGAAAAAAAAAATCTATACTCACCTCTCTGCAGCTGCCGTGGCTCAGCCGCGTCCAGCCAGCTCTTCTCCTGCACTGCTCTGAGTAGTATTCAGCAGGCGGGGATTTAAAATCCCCACCTGCAGAATGGGCTGTCTCTCATTGGCTGGGCACTGTAACCAATCAGAGGCAGCTCTCAGCTATTGAATGACAGCTGAGAGCTGCCTCTGATTGGTCCCTGTGCTCAGCCAATCAGAGGCAGCACTCACCCATTCATGATTTCAGTGTTATATAGACATATAAATGTGATGCAGCTTTTCTTTGCTCAACTGTAAAATGGCCACTGGTTACACTGTGCTTATGTCATATATGGCTACGTTATGTGATGCAGTCGTCAAATGAAACTGTTGCCCACATACAAGATGGAGGACACATTTTGTGACATCAGCAAGGTAGTCTGGCTGCTGATTAGCTGCATGGTGACCTCTGCACCTGGCATCGCAGGAAATTCAAAAATATGTCCGGACTAACCGCAAAAATCGGGACTCCGATCAAGATGAATAACACTGGTATTTACCGATACTCAAAAGATTCCATTCACAAATATTAAGTTTCAGATCTTAAAAAACTTCTATGATTTCAGACGCAGACTACCACATCAAGAAGCACACAAATATTTTAAATAAATGTTGCTTACTATTTATAATGTTAGTCATATACATTGGTTGCTGTGTGGAATTTTGAGGGTCTTTATCAAAGTGAACTGATCAAAGACCCTGGAAGAGATAGCAAAAGGTTAGGAATTATGATGTATTTTGCTTCTTAGCTTTATTTTTTTTACTTTTTATGGATAAATCATAGTTGTTTCTATTCTAACTTCATTAATTGAAACTCAAGGTCATATTTAAAAGGTAGATTTTCTGGCTTAGTGATACTTTGATCAATAGCAGAGTACATTTAAGACCCATTTCTGAAAGAATTTCATTAATCAAAAAATTCTCTGAGGATATTTAACTCTTAAGGCTCAGTCAGACGGGCGTTTGTTTGCTGTGCATTTTTTTGCGCAGAATGCAAATGCACAAAGATTTGCATGACCGAAGCGTGCGTCACACTGGAAAAAAAATGTACTTGGCTGCATTTATGCGAACATAAAGTGCACTCCTCGTAGCAGGGGATTCCTTGGATGTGCAACACCTGGATGCTGTCACATCCAAGGGTTTCACCCTGTGGTTAATAGGGCCAGTGGCAGCAGCGGCCCCACTGACATACAGAGAAGATTGCGATCCTCTACCACAGCTGTGATAGCTGTGGCCGAGGATTTCTTCATCTCCGCAGGGAGTCCCCTCATCACAGAACACTGTGGCGCTACAGACGGCTCAATTAAAAGCAGTGAGATGCTGGCAGCCCTTGCAGTGATATGAATATAAGCCCTTCCCTGAAAATCATCTCTAGAATGTGTAAAAAATAAAAAAAATATATACTCACCTCCCTGCCTGCTGAAAGGGCTGCCTCTGATTGGCTGAGCACTGTGACCAATCAGAGGTAGCAATAAGCCATTGAATGACAGCTGAGCACTGCCTGTGATTGGTGACTGTGCTCAGCCAATCAAATGCAGAGCTCAGCCATTCATTGAATGCCTCTGATTGGCTGAGCGCAGGGACCAATCACAGGCAGTGCTCAGCTGTCATTCAATGGCTGAGTGCTGCCTCTGATTGGTCAAAGTGCTCAGCCAATCAGAGGCAGCCCTTTCAGTAGGCAGAAAGAGAACGACAAAACTTCAGAAAAAATCACTGCCTGCTGAAAGCACTTCAGAGCAGTTCAGGAGAAGACGCGGCTGGACGCGGCTGAGCTTTGGCAAATGCAGAGTGGTGAGTATACATATTTTTTTATTTTTCACACATTCTAGGGATGATTTTCAGGGAAGGGCTTACATTTAAAGCCCTTCCCCGAAAATCACTGCAGGGCTTGCCAGTAGCCCATTGCTTTCAATGGGGCTGCAGAAGCACCAGCCCCATTGAAAGCAATGGGAGAACATCATGCTACTGTGCCACAGCTGTGCCAGAGGATCACTATCTTCACTGCATGTTCTAAATGGCCCCGTTGACCATAAGGTGAAAGGTGAACAGCATCCATCGGTTTCCCATCCAAAAAATCCCAAATGCCACAGTTACTTGCGTTTTTAAATCCGCTGCCCTATATTTACCGCTGCGCATCTTTGTGCGCAGGTAAAAATCGGGCATGTGACCACTGCCATTGAAAAGCATTGGTTCTAATGGATGTGGATCGCAAACGCAAGTAACATGCACAGCAAAAAACGCCCATCTGACTGAACCCTTATAGTCCAATTTTGAAGATCTAAATTATTGAACTTAAATTAAAACAGATTGGCACGCAGGGTTTATTTGTGTTTAGGTTCTACATTCAAATTAATTAATAGAAACTTGTCACACCAATAAAACAAATTCTAAAGCTAAAATATATTCTACAGCTTAAAGTGCTTTACCCAGGTAAATTAAATGACCTCATTTTAAAATATATCTCATGAATGAAATGTATGAATATTACATGAAACAATCATCATCTTTAATATCTCAATCAGTCTCTTAAAGCTGCATATATATTATTGCAGACCATGGGCTCAAGAATAGCAATATGGGAGCCACTGAGCTGCAATATTCTACAAAAGCCTAAGTGTCCAGGTCTGGTGGGATGGTTGGGGAAGGGGCTCTTAATATCAATAAGGGAAAAGTTCAAAGACATTTCTAATCTATTCATTGCAAAAGGAAATACAAGTAATGGTACATCGCTTCTGACAGTATTTTTTAACCTAACTATAAAGACAGGTAGATGACTATAGAGTGGATTAAGAAAAAGCAAACAAGTAGAATCTTTACTATATAATTTCTCTCCCGTTACTATCCACTCCTTGCTGTGACTTAAAAATCCCATCACAATGGCACAGGTAAAAGCATCCTAAATAATAAGGTTATCCAATCAATATTAATATTTGCGATGGTCTTCGTAGTGAAAAATGGAACAAAGATGCCGTGAAAATAGGCCAACAGCTATTTATCAGAATTGTTTAATGATATGTCTCTAGATAATTGTAACCTACTGCATGTTGCACAGACAATGGAAACCCCAAAGGGTTAAGTGGCTAATTATAGATAGATAGATATAAGAAAGATAGAGATTAGGTAGATAGATAGATAGATAGATAGATAGATAGATAGATAGATAGATAGAGATAGATAGATATGAGATAGATATGAGATAGATAGATAGATAGATAGATAGATAGATAGATAGATAGATAGATAGATAGATAGATAGATAGATATAAGAAAGATAGAGATGAGATAGATAGACAGATAGATAGATAGAATCTATCTATCTCCTATCTATCTATCTATCTATCTATCTAACTAACTATCTATCTCATCTCTATCTTTCTTATATCTATCTACTTATCTATCTCTCTATCTATCTCATCTCTATCTTTCTTATATCTATCTATCTCTCTATCTATCTCATCTCTATCTTTGTTATATCTATCTCCTATTTCTCTCCTATCTATCTATCTATCTATCTATCTATCTATCTATCTTCTCTATAGATGATGATGATTTCCATGACAGTACTGCAGACTCAGCATGTGCAGTGATAGCTCAACTGGGCAACATCTCTATTGGATACCACATTTCTTAATACAGCCCCAGAGTAAAGAAACTGTAGGGATTTGCATTAGTCTTATCATATCTTTCTATAAACTAGTTTCCAAAATGGGACAGCATATTAAAAAATACAGCTGAAAAAAGTTCTTTATAAAGATGTAAAATAGTATCTTATAGCCTAGACACCATGTCCTTTCTAAAACAAGACATTTTGGTATTTTTGATGCCTGAGACTGGCATTGATTTCTATCATTTAATTTAATTATCAATAATTACACCCAAATAGGCATACATATTTTTTGTCCAAGAATATAAAACCGTACACCATTGAAAGTTGAACCTCATCCACCATTTTGCTGCCCATTAAAGGGGTTTTCTGGGACTTTTACTATCGATGACCAATTCTCAAGATAAGTCCTTAATAGTTGATCGGTGGGGGTCTGCCACTCAGGATTCCCACTGATTAGCTGAATGTCCAGCCCACTGTCAATATAGTGGGCTGGGGCGATCATGGGCGGTCAGGGCTGAAAGTGTAATAGCTAGCTTCAGTTCTATTGAAATAAATGGGAGCGATGCCACATATTACATTTCTGTCTCCTCATTGCAGTCGGTGAGTGAAGCCAGATATTACACTTCCAGCCTTGACCATCGTCGATGATGTCCTGCCCACTGCACTGACAACAGGTCGGATGATCAACTGATCAGCAGACCTCAGCCAATCAACTATTAATATCCTGAGGATAGATCATCTACAGTAGTAGCTACTTTACTCAAGTCCTCCTGAGAGCATCAGACACCCTGTACATTACCTAAAACACTGCACAGTTTAGCATCATCGACAAATATTAAGAAAGTTGTGTAACTACTGAGTGGTTTATAATGAGGTTACAGTGTCATGGCCCTATTACAGATCCCTGAAGCACTCCACTTATAACAGAGCAATGGCTGACTGGGCTTTTGTCGACAACTGCTGCTGCCTCACAATTTTGCACAAATGGTTGTTTATCCTAGCAGCCATAAACCATTATATATCCCAAACTACAGAACACAAGTATTTAAAAGGAAGATTAATAGGAAAAGATTCACAAAGGTATGCTTAATGACTCCAGAGTTCTGATGATATACACTATTCATTTCAGTGCACTCACTCAATATTCTGTTTGTGTTTTGCAATATTTAATATCTTATAACAGTAAAGAACTACAAAGAAAAAGTGGAGATATAAAAAATAAAATTGTAATTGAAGTGCTGCCTTCAACAACAACCAAACCAAATCACAGCCATTTCATCCGGTTGGATGGTGAAAGCAGTGATTGGCTTCTATATTGCAATAACTACACTTTTTCATTGCAAAATTACAAACAATTAAAAACTTCATTTACACCAGGGGTGTCAAACTGATTTTCACTCAGGGAGACATCAGCCGCATGGTTGCCTTCAAGGGGCCGATTGTAAGTGTATAGTAATAGTGATCCCATAGTGGCTGCAGTAGTAATAATGTGCCCCATAGTGGCCCTTATAGCAGCCCCAGTAGTAATAGTAACCCTCATAGTGACCCCAGTAATAATAGTGACCCCATAATGGCCCCAGTAGTAATAGTGCCCCTATTGTGGCCCCAGTAGTAATAGTGTCCTCAGTAGTAATAGTGTCCCCCATAGTGACCCCAGAAGTAATAGTGACTCCCATAATTGCCCCAGTAGTAAAAGGGTCCTCCATAGAGGCCCCAGTAGAAATAGTGACCCCTTAATGGCCCCAGTAGTAATAGTGTCCCCATAGTGACCCCAGAAGTAATAGTGACTCCAATAATTGCCCCAGTAGTAAAAGGGTCCCCGATAGTGGCCCCAGTAGTAATAGTGACCCCATAGTGGCCCCAGTAATAATAGGGTTCCCCATAGTGGCCCCCATAGTAAGTGCCCCCTATATTGGCCCTAGTAGTAATAGTGACTCCCATAGTAGCCCCAGTAGTAATAGTGACTTCCATAGTGGCCCCAGTAGTAATAGCAACCCCTCCCCCCCATTATTGCCTTCTGGCCTGGGCAGCATCCCTACAGGCATTCCACTCACCCAGCCGGCAGCTCCGGTCCGGAGATGGCAGTGCAGTGTCTGTGACCACTGATCTCTCTCCTTGGCATCTGTGCTGCATACAAGAATAGTGCACATAGACCCTGAAGGGGGATGTCAGCAGTCACAGACTCTGCACTGCAGCCGCCGGACCAGAGCTGCCGGCAGGGTGAGTAAAATAGCTATAGAGATGCTACCCGGGTGGCAGGCCACATTCAGCCCGCTGACCTTGTATTTGATATGTGATTTACACTATTCGGTACAACGTTGAATATTGGAGTCATGTTATAGATTCGTCTTTCAGTCTTAACCCTTTCCAATCCACTGTCTGACGTCTAAAGACATTCTGATTTGAAGGCTGTACAGCTCCGATGTCGGAAGACATCCGGCAGGGTATTCTTACTGTAGATTACTGGCCGCTCTGTTGTCCGGGCCTCTCCAGCATGGCACATACCACAGTACTAGCTCTAGCCAGCAGACGGCGCCATTGTATAATGGCAGAAAGAGAAAGCCCCCCAGGAAAACCCTGAATCCAAAATTGTATTTCAAAGGGTTAAAAGGGTTTTCCCATCTTGGGAATCCTACTTCAATACGTTTGAAACAATGAATTGACCCAGAAGATTTTTGTTGCCAAAATGCTGCATTCTCCAAATATTGCAGCTAGTGATTCCTCCGCCCTCTGTTATTTACTGCTTGTTGCCACGAAAACACAGGTATATAATAAATCATGGAATTAACAATAAACAAAAAGAAATGACACATACAATGCAAAAAATGTAATAAGCAAAAAAGCTGGAAGTATACATGTAAATATTATGTCATAAATTAAACATTGCCTACAATGCTGGAAGGAGCAGAAGACTGAGATACACTCATAAAATATGCATTAAATATTTAAATCCATTGATTTAAGCAAGTATGTACACGGCAAGAGATATTGGTATGACTATATTATCATCCGATGCAAGACTGACATCAGGAAAATAACTATTCCCATAGTTTTCATTATCATACATAGCAAGTAAATCCTATATGGAATATTAACATACAATGCACAGAGAAAGAATACATGTCATTTAGATCTCTAATGTTACAGACATCCGTGAAATGCACGGAAAATCTACCACTGCCACGCATCTCCCAACAGACCTTTCTTGAAAATGCTGTTTACACCATACAGTCAATTGGAAATGTTTCCCTATAATCTGCCAACAGAACCTGAAGAAAGGCTGTGACAATTCTAAAGGGCCACTCCAGTGACTTTATTATGTAGCCATCCTCCAGTATATATAAGTGGGCTAGTGTTACCTTAGTTGGTCATTCCTTTCTATCTGAAATTCCTGACCTCTTTTTCTCAGATGGTCATGTGATTCTGACTAGTTCAGACCTGTTTAGGTTTACGTGTTCTGAAATTAAGTCAATTTCATAGTCTGTGTTATGCTGTTATATTGACCTACCACATAAATTGCCTAGAATGGGAAACAGACACTCCTGTTAAATTTACTGATGAAACGAGAAGAAAAAAGGTTTGGTACCGTGTTAGCCAATTGAGCAAAGTATTGCTGATCATGATCACACAGCTCCTGTCACACAGTTATACTAGAGGGGGTCACAGCTCATCCCCCTGACTGTGTAGCTTCTGAAGGTAAATATAGACAGTAATTATAGTTAAACTCTTCCCCCAGCAGGCAGAATGATATTGCCTCTAGCTAATGCTGTGATCATGCATTATGGGATAGATTTGAAAGTGAACATAAAAAAACCTCACTCTCAAGATGGTACCTGATCAGCAATAGAAAAGGCGCTGCACTGCAGGGAAGTGGCTGCAATACACAGAGGATACCTCCAGAGTGTGACAGACAATCAGGTAAAAGGGTCCAGGAAAGAAAAATGTGTTTTTGCCAAAAGGGCCCTTTAAGAGGATCTGTCAGCTTTCCTAGTAAATACTAGTACTCCCATTGAAGTACTTCTGGAGAATTTTTTAGGCCCAATGCATACGGCCAGATTTGCATTGCGGATTTTGGAGCAGTCGTCCGCTTCAGGATTCCACAGCATATACCAGCCGTAGCATGCTATGTAAAAGTGGGTTTCCATGCCCACAAGTGTAAATCCATAGCTCAAAGGGGAAAAATCGCAGCATGCTCTATTTTGGGTCGGATTTTGTGCGGACAGCTTCCATTGAAGTCAATGGAAGCCGTGTGATCTGTGGCCCGTCCGCAGTGACGGCGCGGCATCATCTGTTCTGCCCATATGCCAGCCGGTCCAACCAGCACATCCGAATTACAGATGAAGAAACACTGCGGACAGGTCTACAGGAGTCACTGGGTTGGATTCCGCTGTGGGATCCCATAAGCTGAAACTGACCTGGCCATGTGCATTTGGATTTAATTAGACTTGCACTGTTATTCCTTCTGGAAACATGGGAATGACAATTGTGTATTACTATTTTCTATGCTTATAGGATGTGTCCCTACACAATCAATGTCGATAGAGTCATAGTATGTAAGGCTTGACAAGGGGAATGGTAATGCACAGTTGTCAATTTATTCCTACATTTCCAGGAGGCATAAGTTAGGAACGACACAATGCAGAGTTCTAAGAAAAGTTGATTCAGCATTGTTATTTCATGGGGGAAACTACATGTCAGCAGAGCTGACAGGTCCTCGATAACTTTCTCCGGAATTGCTCCTGCTTGTAAATATATATGGGGTGACGTTATTAGGTTATATTGTGGAAGATTAGTGAAAATTTTGGATAAAGTGGATTTTTCAGATACATTGCTGAATACAATTTTGTGTATTAATGGTTTGTGCTTTAGGATGCAAACCTGCATGCAGTAATCGGTCAATGAAAGGAAGTGAACCACAAAATAAGCACCTTTTTGTTTAAAAATCCATGGAATAAGGCACCTGAGGATACTGTATATCTTGGAGTTCATGGAATTAAATATTTTTTTCCTTATGGGATATGTGGTTTGTCATAAGATCCATACATGATTTGTGTTCTGTAATCTCCCAAAGGGTTGCATAGTCTCCAGGTAAAATCAAGTTACATGGCTTGAGGCTTGTACGTCTAATATCTCATAGATTCTAGGAACTGAATTATACAATGTATACAGCACAAAAAAATGCTCTGTGTGGGCAGGAAAACTCCCTGCTAAGGGACTTCAGACATAATGCATTCCTACTGCAGCTATAACACAGATCAGCAGTATTTCTTTGTCCTTTCATTAGGAAAAATCCTAAGCTTAAAGGTAACACTACAGGGAGGTTATATAGAGGTTGCTCTTATATGAGAAACTTCAAAACCCAAATCATTGTAATTGCCTTCAGTATTATCCACCGACCTATTTTCTTCTATTCTGTTGTTATGTACCTTTGCATTCCAAATCATTTCAAATGTAGTTTGTCAACAGCAAAGGACCTTTTACTTTAGAGAATTTACAAAGTTGTGCTAGAATTGGCAATTACATCTAATAAATTCCCCCTCCTCCATAGTCCATTAGGGGCTCTCAACAAGTACACAGTATACTGTACACAAAAGCCTTCTCAGCTAGTCAAAGGTAAATTCACTTAGCTTTATGAAAGCATAAACATGGCCTTATTTAATGAAAATTAAATAGTTCTCTCATTTCATTTCTAATGATAATGATATGGCTCTGGTCAACTGTCCCAACCTTTACAGTGAGGCCTTAGTCAGACGGGCGTTTTTACGCGCCATTTGCGCATGCGTCCGGCGATTTTTTAAAACCATTGCTTTGCAATGGTATCGGACACATGAGCGCTTTTTATGCGCTCGTCCGATAAATTATAGAACGGAAATCGCAAATCGCACCTATCTGCGATCTGCGATTCCTGTTCTCTTCTCTATATGCGCTCAATGGGGCCGGCGGCAGTAGCGCCGACCCCATTGAGAACATATAGAAGACAAATCATTCTTCTCTGCCACAGCTGTAACAGCTGTGGCAGAGAAGAACGATGTTTGCCCATTGAATTCAATGGAGCCGGCAATACAGCCGGCTCCATTGAAAGCAATGGGCTGCTGGCGTACGTGGGATGAATTGTCGGGAAGGGCTTAAATATATAAGCCCTTCCCTGCAATTCATCCAGAAAAGTGTTAAAATAAAAAAATATACATACTCACCTGCTCCCGGCAGCCGGAGTTCCACGCGGCCGGACTGCAGTGGGTGTGAAGGGGGTGTGAGTCAAACCTGCCCCCTGATTGACTCAACTTTATATGAAGGGGTGGAAGAAGAACATCTTTTGGGTCCGCGAGAGGCTCAGTAATGACATTTTTCTTGGTAGAGTCAGCGATGACTTTTAGATCGCCACAGATTTTCCACTTGTGTTCAGCATATTTAATTGAGTCGAGGAGGGCTCTCGTGTTTGCATAAGTCTCCTTCATGTGAACTGCATGACCAACAGGAATAGAAGGAAGACGGTTGCCGTTGTGAAGTAATACAGCTTTCAAACTAAGCTTGGAGGAGTCTATGAACAGCCTCCATTCAGTTGGATCATGGTTCAAATTCAAACATTTCATCAAGCCATTAGTGTCGCAGCAAACAACCAGATTGTTTTTCTTCTGAAAAAAAGGAAGCAGATCCCTCTGGCATTCTCTGTACTGTGAGACCCTGACATCACGTTGGAGAAGATTCCATTGCTGTAGTCTTGACCCTAGAAGTTCCACCTTCTCCTTTGACAAGTCAAGGTCTCGAATGAAATCACTCAATTACGCCTGACTCAGTCTGTATGGTGTATCATCTTTTACCTCAAAGTCAGGGTCATGGGATGTGGAAGGCTTGTTGGGTTCTTTATCCACACTTTCTTCATTTTCTACTTTAAAGGGGTTGTCTCAAGCCGAAACGGGTTTTTTTTTTTATTCAATAGGCCCCCCGTTCGGCGTGAGACAAACCCAAGGGATGGGTTAAAAAAGAAAAAAGTTTATTACTTACCCGAATCCCCGTGCTGCGGCGACTTCTTTCTTCCTTTACCAAGATGGCCGCCGGGATCTTCACCCACGATGCACCGCGGGTCTTCTCCCATGGTGCACCGTGGGCTCTGTGTGGTCCATTGCCGATTCCAGCCTCCTGATTGGCTGGAATCGGCACACGTGACGGGGCGGAGCTACGAGGACCAGCTCTCCGGCACGAGCGGCCCCATTCACCAGGGAGAAGACCGGACTGCGCAAGCGTGTCTAAAAACGCCAGAAGACAGCGAATTTAGACGGATCCATGGCGACGGGGACGCTAGCAACGGAACAGGTAAGTGAATAACTTCTGTATGGCTCATAATTAATGCACGATGTACATTACAAAGTGCATTAATATGGCCATACAGAATGGCTGAACCCCACTTGATTTCACGAGACAACCCCTTTAAGCTCATAGTGTTGGGGTGGAGTAGGAACTAGTAAACTATCTGAATGTGGGATAGGTTGAATAGCAGATGGAAGATTTGGATATTGAACTGCTCCTGTTTTCTTCATTGACAATTCTGCCTTTATAGGCGGAGTCAAGCAGAAATAGCAGTCATCTCTATGGTTTATAGGCTCCCGTCAAACCATAGGCACAGCAAAAACCATAGATCATTTTTTTTATTTTTCAGCCATTCTCGTAGTTTAACTGAACAAAAGTTGCAACATATATGTAGAGCCCATGACTTATCCCGGTCCCCTACCTTCATACCAAAGTAATGATGATAGGCAGTCTTCACAAGAGGCGTCAGATTACGTTTCTGTGACGAAAATGTCATTTCACCACAAATGTAACAAAAATTATTCACTAAATTTGCACATTTTCATGGCATTTTGATATAGCAAATGCTACACTTCATAAGCACTCCAAAATTAGAAATTCTGAAAATAAGAAAAGTAGAAACAATATGAAACTCAGTCATAGCAACATTTATTATGTTTATAGCCTATAAACATATTGAGAACGTTGTGCTATGTCAGTTGAGAGATGTGACAACTCCCCTTCCAAAAAAAATTCCCACAAAATAAAAATGTAAACTCTAAAAAATGACATGTCACTGTATCTCCAAAGCAAGAGCTCATTTTTATGGTGATTTTTGAATTCAGCAGATGGAAATACATAAGAATACGCTAATTTTGAGCCCGAAACAAAATCATCGTTGGGCAGTGTTATGGTTCAGCGTAATTTCTCTGCAAAAGGATCCTTCTCAATTATACTGCCATGCCAAATGGTGAACGCCGTAAGTAGTGTTGCTCGTCATGATTGGCCAGGCAATAAAATTGGCCATATTTTTGCAGAATTTGATCGGATCTGCTTGCTTGCGTGTGTTCTTAGTTTAATGAATGTGGCTCAGTGTTTATCATTGTTGCCTTGCAGTGCTGGGGTCCTAGCTTAAAATCTCATCAGATTTGAACCTAGAACTCAAGCACTGCATGGCAGCAGTGCTAACAACTGAGCCACCATACTTGTTCTTTCTGCACTATTTCATCTGGGATTTTGTGCTGGATCTGTGTCGGAGGCTCAGAATGGCGCCTCCATTGCAGGTGTGAATGGGGCCTAAATACCATAACCTTACTGGATCATTTTTTAACATGTAAATAAAAACATTCACATTTTATGATTTATACATTCACTCCATTTTATAGTGGGACAACTCCTTTAATGCCACAATTATACAATGCAAAATTACACTTCTGACCTTTTCTCTTGTAGCGCTCAAATTCCTAATCATTATTATTAATATTAAGAGAATCAGCCTTTCATTACTTAATAATTGTTTGTATTAATATATTGTTTGGTAGAATTTATTACAGTAAGGGCATAAAAATGTGCATAGACATAAGATAATTTTCTACGGACTTCTCAAAAAGACCATATTACTAGAAATGGATGCTAATGTAAACTGGAGAGCACTATGATCAATATATACAGTAGAGGCAGGGAATTGTCAAACCTGGCATGGAACATCTGCTAGGTTGGTTTGTTTGATCCTTAGCCAAACCTTACTACTACCCATGTTGTCTTAGCATCTTATTCCTTCAATATCTTGCCATTTTAAGGATATGCCGTGCAATAAAACAGCCAAAAACTACCATGTACATAAAGAAATGTGCAGCTCTTGCTGACGTTTTAGATCACAGAAGCATCTCTAAGGCAATCTAATTAGACACTTGTATTTCTCCATGCTGTGGAATCCCTGCCAGGGTCCATTAATGACTGGAGTGTGCCTGCCATTTAGTGTGGAGCTGAGAATTGGCTCAGCTTCCTTCATTAAGCCCCATTGAGACTCTGCTCACCTGTTCCTAGGAGTCTTTGAAAACTCATTGCTCTGTGTATCCTCACAGATACCCCATGACACAGCAAACATGGATGATGAGCTTGCGATGAGCAATTTGAGGTTAACCCTCTCCTTCTCAGTGAGAAGTGTTTTTGGACAGAGTTGCTGCAGCCAGCACTGTGAATATTAAGCGAGTAATTACTTGTTAATTAAGAGCCTAACAAGCAGAGCAGATGGTTCTGAAGAATTCATCACAATCACTTTCTCCGGGGAGGTAGGAGAATTATGCATGGAAGGTTAGGGAGGAGATGTGAGAGAGCAGGAGGAGTGAAATAAACTAAGGGCAGATAGATAGAAAGCACATACTGGGTACAAAACACATTCAAATCTAAGCAGGTCTTGGGCTAAGCAAACTAACTGACAAGTGCAATTTTTCCTTCTTATCTAATGGGTTTTTGCCTGCATGGTAAAACTTCATATATTCAATCAATGCACAGATTTCTATTTTAAAATCATAATTTATCATCTAGAATGCTTCATTTTTATTGTCTAGAAAATGCAAAGATCAATACTTTTTCTTTACACAGTTTTTATACTTAAAATGAACCTTCGCCTTTTAACATCATGTCATTTTTAGATCCAACATTCTGTGCTGATGAATTTCTTATTATACAATATCTTTATAGTAGTTTTTCTGATGTGAAGCTTCAAATGACCTGCATACGGAACGGTACTGTTGTATTATGTCGCCACTGGAAGTTAGGGGTGGAGACATAATACAGCTGGGTTGACATGCAGGGTGATGCCCCCAGCCTGTGATTGGCTCTCCCCACTGCCCTCTCGGCTCTAAAGTGCCGGTGGCCTTTCCATGCTGCTCTTTCGGCTTTGAAGTACCGTGTACAGCTCGATCGCTGGCCCGCCGCTGGCAATACTGTCTTCCCCCCTGCCCAACCCAGTTGCCGGCAACACTCTCCCCCCCCCCCCCTGCTGTTGCGCCGCTGACTGCTGTGGGACAGCCCGTGCTGCATTCTCCGTGATCTCGCCGCTACAGCCATGAGAAGAAAAGTGTTGCAGGCGGCGGGGTGGCCAAGGGCAACGACAGTCTGCACAGCACATCACAGCCGACAGGGCAGTGGGGGACAGCCAATCAGAAAAGGGGGGCGTCAACACGGCTGTATTATGTCTCCACCCCTAACTTCTGGTGGCGACATAATACAACAGTACCATATGGTACATCCAGCACATAATAAAGTTCTGTCTGTCTGCATTTGCCAACAGGTGGATCCTAAGAGCTACAGGAACCTTTCACACAGGATGGTATATTCTGCAACAGTGTTACAGAATATGTCATCCTGTGGAAAACTCAGCACCAAAATCCACACTGCTAACATACAGATTTTGATGCAGAATCGAAAATAGCAGAATCCTGCAGGCAATTCTGCATTAAAATCTGCAGGTTAGCAGTGTGGATTTTGGTGCAGAATGCAGGGTTGGCATATTCCGCTATGCTGTTTGGAATATTCCACCCTGTGCGAAAGGTCTCTAAAATAGATTGGTCAGCTTAATAACTTCCCTATGTAAATGCAGCATATGACATCTATAGATTCATACTATTTGTAGGGAAAGCGGCACAGAAAAATTTGTGCCATTTGGCTACTAGGAGCACTGGTGGAATAGAATAGATGCATAGGGGCACATCTAGAACACATTTTACTTCAGTTTCTGTTGTAAAAAGAAGTCATATATTTCTGTAAAATTTGCAACTTTTCTTCTTTTTGCCCTGACCCCACCACTTTCTTTTTAAGTGGGTGGGGCTTGTTGTGAGGGTACGTATCCACAATGAACCAACAGATTTATGCATAATTTAAACCAGAAGCCGGTGTAATGCCAGACATGCATGCCAGGATGCACCTAATATGTGAAGAGGTGTGTACCACTTCATGTATTAAGTGTACCATGCCCTAGGAAAATCATACTAAGGCCACGTGCACATGTGCAATCCCACAGCAGAATTTGGCCCTGGCAGCAGCGGCGTCCACGCATACCTGCTTTCATTTTCTGCTTTCTGGGCTGTGGATGGTCCGCACAACTCGCCATCAGACATGCGCAGTACAGTTGTTTTTTTTTAACTCCTGTTCTTCCCGCGGAATCTGCAGGAAAATGGAGCATGCTGCAATTTTTCATCCGCAAGCGGAAACCACAATTAGTTTCCACTCATGTACAGGAGGAATCATTTTTGCATTGCATGCTATGGGGGGTATTTGCTACGGAATCCGGCGGCGGTTGCCTGCTCCGGTTTCCGCAATTCAAATTCGCCCTTGTGTTTTGATCCTTATCCCGGCGTTGAAGATGCTGGGTGTAGTAAATTTCCTCCATAGTTTAGGAGTCTGATGTATTCATAAGAAGAATGTTCTCCATCACCTATGCTCATCCCTAAGGGCAATGATTGCCATACTGCTGTGCATACATGTATACACAGCAGTCTGTCAATCACTGCTAAGAAGGATAGGGGGGGGCATGAGAGGATTCTCAATCAGTTAAATGGACATTAACTCTTCAAAACAATTTGTGCTTATATAATAGCCAGTGTGATTAGAAAAACTTTTATGTACTTTATTGCCTAAGATAACATTTTTGTGCTGAAAAACCACTCCAAAGTGCAGTTTCCCTTCCCCATAGCGTGCTGTTAGCTGTCTGCTCTCATAAGATTGACAGGGTATGCTAGGATGACAGGGCTGGGGATTGTGTCATCCTGCCCATCGAACTGTATGCAGACAGGAGGGGTAGAAGAGACACTCATACACAGAAATGTCTGCTGGAAATTAGTGCTGAAATACCTGCTGCTGTTTATACATATGTGCCCTACTAAATCTTTCTGTACAATCCTACATGATGAGTTAATGTCTGTGTGTAACAAAAAAGACCAGAATCTCTGTAATGCTCTGTGTACAGTCTATAGAACACATCTCACACAGCACAAGAGTAGCTCCTCCCACTAGTCTTTGGAGGATGGAGAATCAGACATAGCCTACTAAAGAGAAAATGCAGAAAAATACAGAATACAAGTTGTATAATGGCCAGAAGTAGTGTTATTCCTCATCGTGTACTCACACAAGGCATTCTATTCTGAAAAGTTACCATTACGCTTTAAGGCCTATTCTGAAGACTTGGCAAAATGTTCCAAATTTCCCTAAAGTTTCCAATGATTGCCATTATTCCAAACATCCAGTTAAAATTGTCAAACTGAACTGCTGAACCTTTTTTTGCTGATCTGCGTCAACGCTGCTTTCCAACCATCTTCAGATTTCTACATTGTTATTTAAAATAGCAGCTGGGGAGTACAAAAACTGTATCTCCTATAATGCCCCATTGATAGTTACTGACAAGTAGGCATTCACTGCTATACATACTGTGCCATCATTACAGAATTTGAAGGCACTTAGCATGCCTGACCAGTAAAGTGGAGCATACAGGTCATAACCTTTGGCTACCAATGGAGAACTAAGGGAAACCACAAGCAAAACAATATCTCTGCAGCTTTATAAAATAAGTTATAACATTATATTGCAAAATTACATATTATCGCCTTACAAATTAGATAATCACCGGAATAACCTTTCACGAGAATTTCAATTTTAATCTTAGCCCCATATCTAGATGTATGGTCTGTAGAGATGAGCGAGCATATTCGATAAGGCAAACAACTCGAGCGAGTAGTGCCTTATTCGAGTACCTGCCCGCTCGTCTCTAAAGATTCGGCTGCCGGCAGGGGGCGGAGAGCGGTGGGGGAGAGCGGGGAGGACCAGGGGGGAAGATCTCTCTATCCCTCTCTCCCCCCCCCCCCCCGCTCCCCCCTGCTCACCGCCGCAACTCACCTGTCACCCGCGCCAGCAGCCAAATCTTTAGAGACGAGCGGGCAGGTACTTGAATAAGGCACTACTCGCTCGAGTAGTTTGCCTTATCGAGTATGCACGCTCATCTCCAATGGTCTGTGAATCTGGGAAAGCCTTTCTTAAAGGATAGCTATCCAGTAAATGTATCCAGATTTAACAACAGTATCAGGAAGAGAAGAAAGCTCTTATGAAAGAGGTTAAAAATTGTAAAGTATGTTTAACAACTATCTATCAGAATTCATTAAAAAAAAAAACTCCTATATAGTTTAATAAAGTCTAGAACTTTACCTTAGGAAGGTAATAATATATCCACAACCTATGGAAATAGATGGTTTAATAAAGGTTAGCGGTCAGGGGAAATGTTGGCGGAACGAGAAAAGAATCAAAATAGAAGCAAAAGGATTGTGGCTATTAGATCTCAAGATGGTAAAATAAGGAACAGTCAGAGCGATATTATGTATCTATTTAAATGCATTGCTTGAAAAACCTGGTACATTGACAGCTCAGTATTCAACGAGAGAATTAGAATATTGAATTCTATTCCTTTCCATACTATAGAGGGAATCCTTTGTGGTTTATTGGAGGCCACTCTTGTTATTTCTGAATTACAGGATGTTTTTAAATGTTTGAACCCAAATAAGACACCCGGTATGCATGGTTTGTCACTGAAATTTAACATACATATAATCAAGTCCTTATATACAAACTCCTTAACCCTTTCATGACCAAGGCCTTTGATGCCTTAATGTCCACATAAAAAAGGTATATAGCCATTATTTTTGTGTTTTTTGTTGAATGTCCACATCAACATTTCATATTTTCAAAATAACACATTGTAAGGCTTTATTCACACGGGCGTATATCAGCCGGACGTTTTCACGGATGCCTATATATGCTGTGATCTGATGCATTGGATTCCAATGCATCAGATCCCATGGCAGTATTCCTGAGATGTAAAAGCATCAAGCCAGGCCGATATAGTCTTTACGTTGAGGCCAAAAGATAGTCCTGGAACTATCTTTTGGGCCGCATAACGTCAGCCGCTGCATAGGCTCCTATGGGAGCCCATAACAGTGGCCGGAGGTGGGAGGGAGTTTAGCAGCGTGGCCTTGCTCAGCCCCCTCCCAGCCCCTTGTTTACAGCCAGCAATGGGAGGAGGCGGGATGGCGCTTAGCTCCGCCCCCATCCTGCCCCCTCCCATTGCTAAGAATGAGTGGGGAGGAGAGCAGAGGTGAGCCTGCAAGGGGAAGGGAGGGGAAAGGAGCTGACAGCATGGTGACCTCGGCGTATATGCACCGGGTTCCATGCCGTGTGAACGGGCGCACAAACGGTAGATTTGCGCACCTGCTCAGAAGCTTCAATGCCCCAGATGGTACCGTATATCGTCTGGTTGCGAAAATGCCGGCCGATACACGCTCGTGGGAAAGAATCCTAAGGGTTAATATTTTTTAACTGATTCTTATTTTTTTGTAGGATAGATTGAACTTTCAAATAATATCAGAAAAGGGTGAATATCTTTTAATTTTACATTTTGTATAGAGAAAATTGGGCAGAAACAGTATAATATTCAAATTTTCTTAATTTGTTCTATTTTTAATTTGATGTGATAAATTTGCAAAACTAAATTTATTCAAAAATATTCTTCTCAGACTCCTGTGTATAACAATAGCAAATATATTAACTTTAATTAGCCTATTTCAACACGATAATACCTGGAAACAAAAGCCCCTCTTTTTATTTTTGAGTATCTCCTGTCATTAGCTAGTATTTGGGCTTGCTTTGACTGCTATGTTTATCACTTTTCATGCCCGAGAGGTTGTCACTTCAACTCCCTGTCACTTCATTAGAATCAAACTGACAAAGTACTGAGCCAATATCTTTACTGGCAGAGGACTGTACAGTGAGATTTACCACTAGAGTGAAGGATTTATATATACATCCTAGCTGCATGGTGCATGAACAATTAGGACGCATACATATAGATGGTGGACGTGAAAGAGTTAACCTCTCTAACCAATTAAATTAATTGATTTTAAACAATTGTTAATAATCAAATACAAAAAAATATGTTTTGAGGTGTGGGATTTTGAGGGGTGAGAGGCAAACAGTCATATCACCTATAATGATCAGAGCACAGTCTTAGTTATTGAATATGATAAAGAATGTCTTAGGGTTTAATAGAGTCATCCACCCACCTTCTAATATCCAGAACATTGGAAAAGTTGCTGAGCATAAAAAATATTTAAAGGGCTTTTCCAGGGAGAATGCTATTGATGATCTATCCCTAGAATAGGTCATAAATACTTGATTGGCTGAGGTCCGTCACTTGGGACCCCGACCGATCAGCTGAGCAAGTGCATGCTGTCAGCACTGCAAATACACAGAGGTTGGAGCGGAAGCTTCCGCTGACCTCCATGTAGTGGCCGGCACTTGTAACTGCAGGCATGGCTCTCATTGATTTCAATAAGAGCCATGCCTGCAGTTACAAGCGCCAGCCACTACATTGAGGTCAGCGCAGAGGCTTCTGACACTTCCACCTCAACCTCTGTGGTGCTGACAGCAAGCGCCTGTTTAGCTGATTCGTCAGAGTCCTGAGCAATGGACCGCAGCCAATCAAATATTGATGACCTATCCTAATGATAAGTCATCAATAGCATTCTCCCTGGAAAACCCCTTTAATCTAAAATTTCAAAATGTTGCTGCTTTCAGTAAAAGAAACAACATAATCTTTTAGATAACAAAAAGCTTTCGACTAAAAAATACTAATGATTTTGAGACTACTTAGATTTCTTCATCAGGCTTATTAATCCACTGAATAATGCAAAAGAATGTGAGAGTCTTTCCTCAAGTATGCATAAGGCATTCATTGTCTGTAAACCTGACAGGGATTGCCAACTCTGTGATTCATTTAGAGCAATCTCTCTCCTAAAAAACGATATAAAGGTTCTTTCAAAGTTCTTTCAAACTAAACATATATTGGGGCACATGTATTATAGTTTGTACAGTAGTCTTCCGTTTTTATAACCGGCCTTGCCACTTTTTCAAAAAGTGAACAGGGCCTAGCATTAGGGGTGTAGCTGCATGTGGCCCATCACATTTACTATAATGTATGCCAGCAACTGATATACATTGCAGCAGATAGGACCTTCTGGCACATGGTGGTGCCACTAAATATAGTAAATGTATTAACTAGTGCAAGCCTCTTCATATATTTGTGATAGTAATTAGAGCTGAGCGAGCGTACTCGCTAAGGCAAACTACTCAAGCGAGTAGTGGCTTATGCGAGTACCTGCCTGCTCATCTCAAAAGATTCGGGTGCCGGCGGTGGAGAGCGGTGAGTTGAGGTAGTGAGCAGGGGGGAAAGAGAGTGAGAGAGAGATCTCCCCCCCCCCCCCCCCCGTTCTTCCCCGCTCTCCCCCGCCGCTCCACACCCCCCGCCGACACCCAGATCTTTTGAGACGAGGGGGCAGGTACTCGTATAAGGCACTACTTGCTCGAGTAGTTTGCCTTAGCGAGTACGCTCGCTCATCTCTAATAGTAATTCCACTGCGCATAGTTTATTTAAACCAGCATATGAACCACCAGTCTAAGTAAATTATGCCGCAGTGTGTATATGATTTTATATGGTTGTATTGAAAAACATATTCCACTAAGGGGTCATTCTCATCTACGTTAGGGCTCCATTAGGGCTTTCCACCTCTCTGCTCCGTTTTTGGAACAGAGAAATGGAATTAAAACAGGAGAAAACATTTCCATTTTTTTCCCACTCATTTCAATACAGTCTGCACTTCTATTTATTCCATTAATAACTGAAACCTAATGCAACGGAAGCAAACAGAAAGCTCTCCGTTTTTTTGAAAACTCCAATGAAATCAACGGTGAAAAAACACAATTGTTTATTTCTGTTTTTATTCTGTTTCTCAGCTCCAAAAATGAGACAGAGAGATGGAAAGCCCTAAGACAAGTAAGAACAAGCCCTAAGCCTTTCAATACTATTACGTTTCCAGTATCAGGACTAGAGATGAGCGAGTATACTCGCTAAGGCACATTACTCGAGCGAGTAGTGCCTTAGCCGAGTATCTCCCCGCTCGTCTCCAAAGATTCGGGGGCCGGCGGGGGAGAGCGGGCAGGAACAGAGAGGAGATCTCTCTCTCCCTCTCTCCCCCCCGCTCCCTGCCGCAACTCACCTGTCACCCGCGCCACTCCCTGAATCTTTAGAGACGAGCGGGGAGATACTCGGCTAAGGCACTACTTGCTCGAGTAATGTGCCTTAGGCTGCATTCAGACGAACGTATATCGGCTCGGTTTTCACGCCGAGCCGATATACGTTGTCCTCCTGTGCAGGGGGGGGGGGGAGGATGGAAGAGCCAGGAGCAGCAACTGAGGTCCCGCCCCCTCTCTGCCTCCTCTCCACCCCTCTGCACTATTTACAATGAAAGGAGGTGGGGCAGGGGCGTAGCTAAGTTCCGAGAATTAGCCCCGGCCCCGTCCCGCCTCTCTCCATTGCAAATAGTGCAGAGGGGCGGAGAGGAGGCAGAGAGGGGGCGGGAGCTCAGTTCCTGCTCCTTGCTCTTCCATCCTCCCACCCCTGCACACGAGGACAGCGTATATCGGCTCGGCGTGAAAACCGAGCCGATATACGTTCATGTGAATGCACCCTTAGTGAGTATACTCGCTCATCTCTAATCAGGACTTATACTGGTCTAATGTATGTCACCCCTTTGCTATTTGCTTACTGATGTCTATAGGCATATTAGTATATAAGTCTGGAGAGTTATCCAATGATAAATATATTTTTTAACAATTAGCTGGCCAAAAATATACCAAAGACTCACTTTGCCAGTGATTTATTGTATGTCACCTTCAAAACTAATATATTTCTGTACTCTCACTTCATTAGCTCATTTGCTATTATGAATCACTAAAAGTTGCTGAACTTTTCTTACTGCTTTTCAGCTTCTACTTATCAACTGCTTATTACATCAAGAATTTTCTTAGCTTTGTCTTAAACATGAATTTGTTATTCTCAATGGTATCTCTCAATTGACAGCTAAAAGATAAAAAATAACTTGCATTTATTTAGACCAGTCCCAAAGCTAATTTTTTACATGCAGCTTTGACAATTCACGGATATTGAAATTCAGTTAGTGCCATTTTGTAGCACTGAGTAATAGTATTATTTAAGTGTGATAGTAGATGAAATCACTTGGCTGCTTGCAATGACAAAAGATCTTAAGAACCAAGTGAGAAGGAAAAGTAAAAAAAAAAATCTTTAATTTACATAGCCATTATACCAGATGGCAGCTTCGCAATTGTAAATTTATGAAAGTAATAATTAAACAGTGCAGGGAAAGAAACTAGCGATCTCGCAGCCTTCATCATTCTTCTGACCATAGATACAGTAGAAGATAATATGTGGACACAGAATGAAGAGACTTTATACCTAACAGTCAAGTTGGTCTTGGCTGCATTCTCTTTTTAACTATTAGACAGCATTAGTAAATCTGCCTCATTGCTTCTAAAGCCAAATAACATGACAAAATTGAGTTAAATGGAAAGGTGACTCTTGCTCCATTGAAAGTGTCAGATGTTCCATGGCACCCTCATTGCCTAATGGATGCCCAGAAAGCCACTTTAATGAGCCCTATACACAAACAGCTATGAAGTGGCATCAAGGATGTTGGCAGAATTTGAAGATACCTAGGGTACAATAGGGGACTGGTGGTTGTTTCCAGCATGAAATGGTGGCTGCAGATTGTCATATTTTTCAATGCACTGCGTCTATGAAGAAAACTTAGGGGCAGATGTGCTAAGAACTGGTGATCTTATGCCAGCATTTAAGGGCTATGAGCCAGGAAAAAAATGTGCAAATCTTATTAAAAGGCATCCATCTCTTAAGAAGTTTGGTGCATCTTTGGTGTCTGTGTGCCTGAAGTGCAGGTCTGTGCCGGCTATGAGCTAGTGTAGATTTGCACTAGAATTTAGGCCAGTTTGCGGAGTAAATCATAGTAAATGTGTCAGACTGTGGGAAGCCAAGCTTCCTCCTACTAAACCCCACTGAGGGAAAACGTTGCAAATTATCATGCAAATGTGGCATGTGTTATAATTTGCAACTTCTTTACACTACAACTATGCTGCATAGCCTGTAACAAATTCTTCGTTAGCTGTTGATTAATTTAATAACAGAAATTTTAATGCCTATTCAATTGTTATTTAAGTAAAAGTCAGGAGGGAGAAGAAAACAGACTCCTCAGATCTGAGGTCGTTTCACCTGGGGAAATGACATTTTGCTAGTATAGTCTTACTTAGTAGAGATAAGCGAGCACCAAAATGCTCTGGTGCTCGTTACTCGAGCCGAGCTTTTTGTAATGCTCGAAAGCTCGGTTCGAGTAACGAACCCCACTGAATCTCTCTCTCTCTCTCCTTCCTCTGAAATTTACCTGAGCACCGCGTGGTGCTCGCTCAAGTAGCGAGTACTTTCGAGTATACTAATGCTCGATCGAGCATCAAGCTCGGACGAGCTTGCTTGCTCATCTCTATTACTTAGTGATGAACTTTTAAAATGCTTGACTCTACCAGTTCACCGAATTTTACCAAATAGTTTGGTTTGATGCAAATTAGTTCAAAGCAAACTGGAACTTCACCAATACCTCTAGCAGTGGCAGTAGCAATGCATAGTGGCGGTGGTATTTTAGTGGGCTTGGCTAAGATGAACCGTTCCAGGTTTCGGTTTGCAACAAACTAAACTTTTAGCAAAGTTCAGCCTGAAACAGGGTTTGACTGTTTCAGTTTGCTCAACACTAGTCCTACTGTTAAATTGGTTGTCCCAATTCTAGCTGTTTTACTGCAGAAAGCAGACAGCTCTATAATTGTGCGGTGGCCCGTGAAGCGTAGTAGCACATGAACCTGTTTATTATTTTTTTTTCGCCAGCTGTTCAAATTCCACGCCATAATGCAGGATTTGAAAAAATAGCAGGAAGATAGGTCCTGCCCTATCTTTCCTACACATAGTTAATACTAGGCACGGGAAAGATGGGAAAAGTCCTATCTTTTATCACCTGTACTATTAGCAGACGAGAAACTTGATCGTGAAAATGAAACAATTGAAATCAATGGTTTTGTCTTGTTCCGTTATGCGGCTGTAATAATCACAGATGGCCATAGGCATTTTTACGATGCGCCGCTGGCATGGTAAAAACATGTGAATGGGCGCACAAATCTAACGTTTGTGTGCCCGTCCGGACAGCACATGCCCCGGTGCATATACGCAGAGACCGCAATGCTGTTGCCTGCCCTTCCTCCCCCTCGCTGACTCACCTCCTCTCTCCTTCTCTCTGGCTGTTTGCAATGGGAATGGGCGGGATGGGGGTGAACCTAAGCACCTGCCCCTTGTCCGCAGCCAGCAATGGGAGGGGGCTGAGCGGGGCAGAGCGTGTGTGAAAGAGCCCTAAGCCCTCAACCTGCAATATCAGCCTGAGCTATTATGCAATATACAGAGCTGTCTGCTTCCTGCTAGAGTCGGACAATCGCTTTAAGTGAGGATTGAACAAAGAAAAACATTCAAAGCTTTTTGAAAATAATCTTTCTTCTACTAGAAGTAATGACTAATATGCAGAGTCACTCCTTCCAATTCAAGCATCACTTTGCAGAGCAGTAACTAGCCTGGCAGGCACAAAAGAGGCAAAAATTGATCATCTGTACTGAAATTCCCCTGGTTCATGTGTTGTTTATAATTCTATTGTCCTTTTATGTTTCACCAAAACTTATGCTTACCCATAGCCATGGCATTGGGCACAAGATGGAGTGCTAGTAAGAAATATATATCTGCTGTATGAAATACAGAAATGTTTCATTTGTGCCCCAGTAGAAATTGCTACACAAATATTCCATTTAAAAGCATCAATATACTTTATATAGTTTCTTTCCTTAAAAGACGATTTACTGTTTTTATGTGACTTTGGCACAGTAAACAATTCTTTAGTGTTACTGCTGCCTTTTGTGCGGCTGTAATAAGTTAAACTATGGTACTAACAAGCTCATTAAATAAATCTTTATTTAGTCTGGCAACATTTCCATCTCTGCAGAGAATGCATTGAAAATCTTAACACAATTTTCTTCTGTATTGTATGCATAATGTATATTACTAAAAAGTCTTCATACGGCAGAGTGGAAAAGTACTTCTTTCATCTATGAAAATCACAGAAGCTGGAACAATAGCTGTGCTTGGAACTGAAACAGTAAAAATATAATTTACGCTTCTAAGGGTAATAGCCACGCGGGGTGACATTGATGCAGCCTTAAACTGTGAGGTGCAGCAGTTTTTAAATTGATTGTTAAATGGCCATAGGATTTTGTAGGTAAAAAGCAATATAACCTTGAAAACTTGGTGGCCATTAGCCTTGTTAATTGGTGATTGTTAATGGCTGCATAGTTTTGAAGAAAAAAATTGATGTCTATCTGCGAAATGATCATTTAGTAGAGATGAGCGAACGGGCTCGCTTAGAGCAATTACTCGATCGAGCATCGCTTTTTTCAAGTAACTGCCTAATCGGGCGAAAAGATTCGGGGGGCGCTGGTGGTGGGTGGGGGGTTGCTGTGGAGAGTGGGGGGGGGGAGAGAGAGAGCTCCCCCCTGTTCCCCCCTGCTACCCCCCGCTCCACCCCGGCGCCCCCCCCCCCGAATCTTTTCGCCCGAGTAGACAGTTACTTGAAAAAAGTGATGCTCGATTGAGTAATTGTCCTAAACGAGCACGTTCGCTCATCTCTATCATTTAACAATCAATCTAAAAAACGCAGCAGCAGTGGCATCAGTGTCACCCAGTCTGATGATACTAAGATATTTCAGTTTTTTCAATAACTTGTCTCTAGTCAGTTCCAATGTCTCACCATTAGGGCTCTTCCACACTGACGAAAGATTTTCTCGGCTGCCTCTCATTCTTGTGATTTTTCAATGCATTTACATCAAACAACTTGAATACATTGATACTTATAAATACATTGATAATTCTCCCCCATGTAGTGTTTAATTCCGCTGTTCCATTCACACTATAAATGAGTAAACAGTCTGCAGCCACCACTAGGGGAATCTCAGTGCATACCAGACACCATGATTGTTGGAGTACCTGACAGCTGTTAGCCTCAACTAATATGAGAATGAAAGGGCTTGGATGTAGTGCGTTGCTCACATGGAAGAATGGTAAAGCTATATTAACCCTTTCCAATCCTATTTGTATCCTAGTTTTCCTAGGGGGGTTACTCTTTTTCTGCTGTTATACAACAGCGATATATGCTGGCTAAAGCCAGTACTGCATGAGGTGACACATTGGATAGGCTCTGACAGCAGAGAGGCTGGCAATATACAGTAAGAGAACCCCGACGGACGTCTTCCAACATCGAAGCTGTACAGCCTTAAATCATAATGTCTTCAGACGTCAGACAGTGGATTGGAAAGGGTTAAAGAGAAGGATTCCTCCCAAGAGAAGTTTGAGAGTTAGTCAGAGAGTCAGTATGAGAACTTCTGATAGTTCTGTGACACTGTAACCCAGACGAGTTAGCCTGTGCGAAGCCATCTTCGAATGTGCGTCCTTTCTACATGCACCTTTCCCTCAAAAGAGTGTTACAGTAGAATGAGTCAGGTAGAAGACTGTGACCGAGAAGAAGCACTGCGACCGCTAAGGTGCCAAATCAGTCATGACTGTGACTTGGGCCATGGGCAACATGTCTACTACTAAGTCTCAGTGAGGCCACTCTCTGAGCACCAAGTGACTGGGAAGAATTATGACCAGGAAGGTTAATTTAAGTCATTATCCAGAGAAACTTGCAAGTATTGTTCCTCTCCTGCTGGAGAACATTTATAACCAGAGGTGTAATTTGAAGCTCCTGGGCCCCAATGCAAAACCTGTAAGAAGGCCCCAAACTATAATGCTGTATTCATAGTACTTGGCTCCCTATATGGAGAAGAGAGGCCTTATGGGCCCCCTAAGGCTTCTGGGCCCGGTTGCAACCGCATCCCGTGCATCCCCAATAGTTACGCCAGTGTTTATAACCTGTTGCTTTCAATATTGAAGTATAAAAACTGTAAGTGGCTGAACCAGGCAACTGACTCTATTCCCAGTATCGGCATTTTGGTTTTTTTGAGTAAAGAGTTGAAAGAGACTTTTTTTTAACCTTTGGCTCCTTCATTCTACAATTCTCTGGTTTTCTACCCTCTTCCCATCCACCATCACTTCACAAGCACAGGAACCTTAGTCTGGAATCTAAACAGGCCTGACAAAGAGACAGATTTCAGTCTTTTTAAAATTCCAGTAATAGTAGGGCTTTAACCCTTGAGGAAGTGTAAGGGAGTGATTCAGCTCCTTTACTACTTTGACAATGCCACTTGTATGTCTCTCTTTCCGCCGTACACTGTATGCATGATGGTGCACTGTTTATTATTGTCTTATAATTCTACACGCCTGCAATGCTTCTTTTCCCACAATGCCTCCCAGTATGGAGACAAGACAGGCATTGCCGGGGTCCGTGGGAGCTATGCATTAAAAGGTAAAGATGCACTGTGTGCTATATGTTTAGAGTATCGGCAGTTAGAGATTGTGATACGTGTAGTTAGTGGCCAAACAGGCACTAATTAAACATATCTTTTTGCTTGCTTTGCCATGACATGCTTAGCTGTGGAACTCAAAAAGGTGGTTGCTGTCACCTTCTAAAGAAAAAATAAGCCCTCATAGAGCTCCATACATGAAAAAATAAAAAAGTTATAGGACTTTGAATGCAGTGGTTTTAATTTCCAAAAAAGGGGTTTTATTGTGGAAAAGTGGAAACACCTAAAAAAATATAAGAATTTTGGTATCGTTGTAAACGTACCGGCCCTCAGAAAAAAATGTAGTGTGTCATTTATGCTGCATAATTAACGCTTTAAAAAAAAAAGCTAAAAATCAATGGCAGAATTGATGCATTTTCTCTCCCTACGATCATATAAAAATAATAAAAGTTTTACAATATAGTCTATGTACCCAAAACTGGTACCAATGAAAACTACAGTTCACCACGCAAAAAACAAGCCCTTATACAGCCGTGTCGACGGAAAAATAAAAAAGTTATGGCTTTTGAAAAATGAAGGTAAAAAAATACCAAAAATCGTTTGGTCCTCAACGCCAAAATAGGCCATGTCCTTAAGGGGTTAAAGGGGTTATACCAGAATTTCAAGTTATTTCTTATCCACAGGATAGAGGATAACTCGCTGAAACCCCTGCCAATCTCGAGAACGGGACTCCCATGTCCTGCTCTCCTGTCACTGCAGGGGTCACTTCTTCCCCTGCAATGACATCACTCTGAATGGAGCGCTGGCCACACATGGTGGTCAGCGCTCCATTCATTTCAATGTGGCTGACTGAAGTATGTGCCACTAATAGGTGCCACTCCAGTGTCTCGGCACTCCCATTGTAAGTGAATGGAGTGCTCGTGTGCTTGTGCGACCAGCACTTTATTCAGTCTCCTCCTCACTGTGGGAGATGCAGTAACCCTGCAGTGAGGAGAAAGGAGGACACAGGACCCCCATTCTTGAGCTCAGTGGAGGTCTCAGCAGTGAGACCCCCACCAATTTGCAAGTTATCCCCTATCCTGTGCATAGAAGATATCTCAAAACTATGGTACAACCCCTTTAAGTCCTTGCTGCATAAATTTCAAGGTATGCAAAACAGAATATGTATTCTACCCAGAACTGTCGTTTGAACCTAATTTAGGGATTTTAAGTCTGTATCTCTAGCTCCATAGCGGAGTCATACATTTGTATGCTTCTGCAGTAATCCTGACTTTTTAACCATCATGCTGTATATTCTCTTTTATCTACTCATATTACACTATTATGTATCATTTCACATCAGTATACAAATCACTCAGGGCCCGTTTCTCAAGAAACTAGTAGATTATTGTACCTGAAGGATTAGAGAAGGCTGAGACATATTAGAACCCCCTAGAGTCCACTCACTGTACACCTGGTAATATATTTAATCTCAACAAGCCGAGGGAATCATTTTAAAAGTAAAATAGAGATGATTAGGCTTCACGGTTACAGAATCATAAGAGAACTGACCTTTTTATATCTAGAAAATCGTGCAATGGAAGAAAATGGACAACTTAAAGGTAAAAGAAAAGGTATCTCTGGAAACAGGCAAACAGAAAACTAAACTAAGGAAATTCAAATACCAAAAAATGTTTTTAAAAAAAGGCCATAATTTAATAGATCCTTACAGCGAAGTTTCGAGTGTTAGGTCGGTTTCAGAAAGATGTCCATAATACGGATCTTACAGACGTGCACAGATGACATTACAACTAGACATTAGGCTGCATTGAAGGGACCATAGAAGCAGCAGCATGTTTATATGCCTAAAGAAAACGTGCTCAGTACTGTGGGAGAGATACTCTGCAGAGCGTATATTTCTGCTGGTGTCACGGTATATGGCAACAGAGAGACAAGCTATGTTGTTGAGTGGGGAATATTGCAGTTCACTGTTTCCAGTCTCATATATTTCTCAAAGTCACAAGTCTGCCCTATAAAAATTTGCTGGGTATATTACGTAGCTGTCTGTGGGACTCAGGAACTGCCATCACAAATTCGTGAGTCTGGCCTATAAAAATTTGGTGCTTACCTTCGGTAGCTGGAGTGTAAGGAACTGCAGCAGCAAAAACAGGCAAAGTCAAATATATATATATCTCCCTCAGAAGTAATGACTCCATATTCTTTCCAAGGTAAGGCAAACCCGCTGCCATTGCCAGAAGTGGTTGTGCCCATGCGTTACATCTGTCCGTTGAACACCATCTTGTTTCCCTTCCATTTTCTAACTCACTGGACACACTATTTTAGATATTTTTGTTCAGAAGATTAGAAGACCTGAAGAAGAAGAAAAAGCTGCAACTGACCTTTGCTCACACAAATGTCAGTCAGCTGACTAAATATGGACTTTGTCTTAGAAATATAATAGCAAGTAGAATTCTTTATAATCTGGTTTCCTTTATTTGATCTTGTATATATATATATATATATATATATATATATATATATAAATCTTAAGAATACTTAAAAATTACCATTTAACGATCTCAGACAGTGAATGACCAAGAGACCCAGAGACCGACGTCAAGTTTACTAATCAGTATTAAGAGCCATAACAAATTTTGCGTATGCTAAATCAGGTGACCTTTAGTCTTGCTCTCAATGTATTTGTCCTCTGATTCTTCGAACAGCTTGTACTAACTCTGATTTGGGCCACAAGAATATACCGTAGCACTCCATTGACAGAGAGAAGATGAAAACATTGCATGCACTGATGCCTAACCATTCTTTTTCCCTGATGAGTTTGACAGCACACACTGACTGCTGGGTCAATGCGCACGGTCAACTCCCACAGACAATGTCTATTCAGGGGGATGCGGAAACGGAGGTGCCAGCTCGTGGTGCTCACTATAGCATGAAGTGTACTCAGGAGGAGAATAGTGACAAAGAGGAAGAGAAGGTGGAAGATGATGTAGAACTTAATCTAAAGGCAGTCAGCACCATCATAGCAGCTCAGAGGGGTGGGAGGAAGAGACGGGTGTTATAGGGCAGCACCCTCCCTAGATAGGGGGTAGGGTTTCACAGGGAAACAAAAGGACCATACCACTATCAGTTACTAATAGTCGCAGTAGCAGTAACATCAGGCCCACAGCTAGGTCTGCTCACAGGACTTGTGCAGTCTAGTCACTAGTAGAGATGAGCGAACGTACTCGTCCGAGCTTGATACTCGTTCGAGTATTAGCGTGTTCGAGATGCTCGTTACTAGAGGCGAGCACCACGCGATGTTCGAGTTACTTTCGCTTTCATCTCTGAGACGTTAGCGCGCTTTTCTGGCCAATAGAAAGACAGGGAAGACATTACAACTTCCCTCTGCGACGTTCAAGCCCTATACCACCCCCCTGCAGTGAGTGGCTGGCGAGATCAGGTGTCACCCGAGTATATAAATCGGCCCCTCCCGCGGCTCGCCACAGATGCATTCTGACAGAGACCAGGGAAAGTGCTGCTGATGCCGGAGCTGCTATAGGGAGAGTGTTAGGATTGATTTTAGGCTTCAAGAACCCCAACGGTCCTTCTTAGGGCCACATCTGACCGTGTGCAGTACTGTTGAGGCTGCTTTTTGCAGTGTTGCAGTTTTTTTTTTTTTTTTGTATATCGGCCGTGCAGAGCATTGCGTCCAGAGCATTGCGTCCTGCAGTAATTTTACATAGTCCAGGGCCAGTAGTGGTGAGGCAGGGACAGTGAAAGACATATACAGTCTATAGAGGCAGTGGGCTTTTCCAAAAAAATTTGGGAAAAAAAATCTATTTGGGCTGCCTGTGACCGTCCTGACTGTACTGCGTCTCTGCTGGGGGTAGTAGTCCTAATTAATACGCAGCCAGCTAAGTGTTACAGCAAGCTTGCGCAAAATTCTTTCCTGGCTCTGCGTTGCCCGTTACATCATTGCTGTCATCCTGTCCAGAGGGAAACAGTCTGCACTGCAGTAATTTTACATAGTATAGGGCCAGTAGTGCTGAGGCAGGGACAGTGAAAAAGGTGAAAGACATATACTGTCTATATAGGCAGTGGGCTTTTCCAAAAAAATTTGGGACAAAAAAATCTATTTGGGCTGCCTGTGACCGTCCTCAGTGTACTGCGTCTCTGCTGGGGGTAGTTGTCCTAATTCATACGCAGCCAGCTAAGTGTTACAGCAGGCTTGCGCAAAATTCTTTCCTGGCTCTGCGTTGCCTCTTACATCACCGCTGTCATTCTGTCCAGAGTGAAACAGTCTGCAGTAATTTTACATAGTCCAGGGCCAGTAGTGGTGAGGCAGGGACAGTGAAAGACATATACAGTCTATATAGGCAGTGGGCTTTTCCAAAAAAATTTGGGAAAAAAAATCTATTTGGGCTGCCTGTGACCGTCCTCAGTGTATTGCGTCTCTGCTGGGGGTAGTTGTCCTAATTCATACGCAGCCAGCTAAGTGTTACAGCAGGCTTGCGCAAAATTCTTTCCTGGCTCTGCGTTGCATCTTACATCACCGCTGTCATTCTGTCCAGAGTGAAACAGTCTGCAGTAATTTTACATAGTCCAGAGCCAGTAGTGGTGAGGCAGGGACAGTGAAAGACATATACAGTCTATATAGGCAGTGGTCTTTTCCAAAAAAATTTGGGAAAAAAAATCTATTCGGGCTGCCTGTGACCGTCCTGACTGTACTGCGTCTCTGCTGGGGGTAGTAGTCCTAATTAATATGCAGCCAGCTAAGTGTTACAGCAGGCTTGCGCAAAATTCTTTCCTGGCTCTGCGTTGTCCGTTACATCATTGCTGTCATCCTGTCCAGAGGGAAACAGTCTGCACTGCAGTAATTTTACATAGTATAGGGCCAGTAGTGCTGAGGCAGGGACAGTGAAAAAGGTGAAAGACATATACTGTCTATATAGGCAGTAGGCTTTTCCAAAAAAATTTGGGACAAAAAAATATATTTGGGCTGCCTGTGACCGTCCTCAGTCTACTGCGTCTCTGCTGGGGGTAGTTGTCCTAATTCATGCGCAGTCAGCTAAGTGTTACAGCAGGCTTGCGCAAAATTCTTTCCTGGCTCTGCGTTGCCTCTTACATCACCGCTGTCATTCTGTCCAGAGGGAAACAGTCTGCAGTAATTTTACATAGTCCAGGGCCAGTAGTGGTGAGGCTGGGACAGTGAAAGACATATACAGTCTATATAGGCAGTGGGCTTTTCCAAAAAAATTTGGGAAAAAAAAATCTATTTGGGCTGCCTGTGACCGTCCTCAGTGTACTGCGTCTCTGCTGGGGGTAGTTGTCCTAATTCATACGCAGCCAGCTAAGTGTTACAGCAGGCTTGTGCAAAATTCTTTCCTGGCTCTGCTGTGCGTTCCGTAAGCGAAGTCAGCCTCCAACCACAGGCCAATAAGCGGCACATTTAATTACAGCGTTCTGTTTCTGCACTACTGGTAATACAGCATGCTGAGGGGTAGGGGTAGGCCTAGAGGACGTGGACGCGGGCAAGGACGCGGAGGCCCAAGTCAGGGTGTGGGCACAGGCCGAGCTCCTGATCCAGGTGTATCGCAGCCGACTGCTGCGGGATTAGGAGAGAGGCACGTTTCTGGCGTCCCCACATTCATCGCACAATTAATGGGTCCACGCGGTAGACCTTTATTAGAAAATGAGCAGTGTGAGCAGGTCCTGTCGTGGATGGCAGAAAGTGCATCCAGCAATCTATCGACCACCCAGAGTTCTGCGCCGTCCACTGCTGCAACTCTGAATCCTCTGGCTGCTGCTCCTCCTTCCTCCCAGCCTCCTCACTCCATTACAATGACACATTCTGAGGAGCAGGCAGACTCCCAGGAACTGTTCTCGGGCCCCTGCCCAGAATGGGCAGCAATGGTTCCGAATCCTCTCCCACTGGAGGAGTTTGTCGTGACCGATGTCCAACCTTTGGAAAGTTCCCGGGGTCCGGGAGATGAGGCTGGGGACTTCTGGCAACTGTTTCAAGAGCTTTCAGTGGGTGAGGAGGACGATGACGATGAGACACAGTTGTCTATCACTCAGGTAGTAGTAATTGGAGTAAGTCCGAGGGAGGAGCGCACAGAGGATTCGGAGGAAGAGCAGCAGGACGATGAGGTGACTGACCCCACCTGGTTTGCTAAGCCTACTGAGGACAGGTCTTCAGAGGGGGAGGCAAGTGCAGCAGCAGGGCAGGTTGCAAGAGGCAGTGCGGTGGCCAGGGGTAGAGGCAGGGCCAGACCGAATAATCCACCAACTGTTTCCCAAAGCGCCCCCTCGCGCCATGCCACCCTGCAGAGGCCGAGGTGCTCAAAGGTCTGGCAGTTTTTTACTGAGAGTGCAGATGACCGACAAACAGTGGTGTGCAACCTTTGTCACGCCAAGATCAGCCGGGGAGCCACCACCACCAGCATGCGCAGACATATGATGGCCAAGCACCCCACAAGGTGGGACGAAGGCCGTTCACCGCCTCCGGTTTGCACCGCTGCCTCTCCCCCTGTGCCCCAACCTGCCACTGAGATCCAACCCCCCTCTCAGGACACAGGCACTACCGTCTCCTGGCCTGCACCCACACCCTCACCTCCGCTGTCCTCAGCGCCATCCACCAATGTCTCTCAGCGCACCGTCCAGCCGTCGCTAGCGCAAGTGTTGGAGCGCAAGCGCAAGTACGCCGCCACACACCCGCACGCTCAAGCGTTAAACGTGCACATAGCCAAATTTATCAGCCTGGAGATGCTGCCGTATAGGGGTGTGGAAACGGAGGCTTTCAAAGGTATGATGGCGGCGGCGGCCCCGCGCTACTCAGTTCCCAGTCGCCACTACTTTTCCCGATGTGCCGTCCCAGCCCTGCACGACTACGTCTCCCGCAACATTGTACGCGCCTCACCAACGCGGTTACTGCCAAGGTCCACTTAACAATGGACACGTGGACAAGCACAGGCGGGCAGGGCCACTATATCTCCCTGACGGCACATTGGGTGAATTTAGTGGAGGCTGGGACAGAGTCAGAGCCTGGGACTGCTCACGTCCTACCCACCCCCAGAATTGCGGGCCCCAGTTCGGTGGTAGTATCTGCGGCGGTGTATGCTTCCTCCACTAAACCACCCTCCTCCTCCTACGCAACCTCTGTCTCGCAATCAAGATGTGTCAGCAGCAGCACGTCGCCAGCAGTCGGTGTCGCGCGGCACTGCAGCACAGCGGTGGGCAAGCGTCAGCAGGCCGTGCTGAAACTACTCAGCTTAGGAGAGAAGAGGCACACGGGCCACGAACTGCTGCAGGGTCTGACAGAGCAGACCGACCGCTGGCTTGCACCGCTGAGCCTTCAACGGGGCATGGTCGTGTGTGACAACGGCCGTAACCTGGTGGCGTCTCTGCAGCTCAGCAGCCTCACGCACGTGCCATGCCTGGCCCACGTCTTTAATTTGGTGGTTCAGCGCTTTCTGAAAAGCTACCCACGCTTGTCAGACCTGCTCGGAAAGGTGCGCCGGCTCTGCGCACATTTCTGCAAGTCCCACACGGACGCTGCCACCATGCGCACCCTGCAACATCGGTTTCATCTGCCAGTGCACCGACTGCTGTGCGACGTGCCCACACGGTGGAACTCTACGCTCCACATGTTGGCCAGGCTCTATGAGCAGCGTAGAGCTATAGTGGAATACCAACTCCAACATGGGCGGCGCAGTCGGAGTCAGCCTCCTCAATTCTTTACAGAAGAGTGGGCCTGGTTGGCAGACATCTGCCAGGTCCTTGGAAACTTTGAGGAGTCTACCCAGATGGTGAGCGTCGATGCTGCAATCATTAGCGTCACCATTCCTCTGCAATGCCTCTTGAGAAGTTCCCTGCAAAGCATAAAGGTAGACGCTTTGCGCTCAAAAACAGAGGCGGGGGAAGACAGTATGTTGCTGGATAGTCAGAGCACCCTCCTGTCTATATCTCAGCGCGTTGAGGAGGAGGAGGAGGAGCATGAGGAGGATGAGGAGTAGGGGGAAGAGACAGCTTGGCCCACTGCTGAGGGTACCCATGCTGCTTGCCTGTCATCCTTTCAGCGTGTATGGCCTGAGGAGGAGGATCCTGAAAGTGATCTTCCTAGTGAGGACAGCCATGTGTTGCGTACAGGTACCCTGGCACACATGGCTGACTTCATGTTAGGATGCCTTTCTCGTGACCCTCGCGTTACACGCATTCTGGCCACTACGGATTACTGGGTGTACACACTGCTCGACCCACGGTATAAGGAGAAGCTTTCCACTCTCATACCCGAAGAGGAAAGGGGTTCGAGAGTGATGCTATACCACAGAACCCTGGCGGACAAGCTGATGGTAAAATTCCCATCCGACAGCGCTAGTGGCAGAAGGCGCAGTTCCGAGGGCCAGGTAGCAGGGGAGGCACGGAGATCCGGCAGCATGTACAGCACAGGCAGGGGAACACTCTCCAAGGCCTTTGACAGCTTTCTGGCTCCCCAGCAAGACTGTGTCACCGCTCCCCAGTCAAGGCTGAGTCGGCGGGAGCACTGTAAAAGGATGGTGAGGGAGTACGTAGCCGATCGCATGACCATCCTCTGTGATGTCTCTGCCCCCTACAACTACTGGGTGTCGAAGCTGGACACGCGGCCTGAACTCGCGCTGTATGCCCTGGAGGTGCTTGCTTGTCCTGCGGCTAGAGTCTTGTCAGAGAGGGTGTTCAGTGCGGCTGGGGGAATCATCACAGATAAGCGTACCCGCCTGTCAACCGACAGTGCCGACAGGCTTACACTCATCAAGATGAACAAAGCCTGGATTTCCCCAGACTTCTCTTCTCCACCAGCGGACAGCAGCGATACCTAAACAATACGTAGGCTGCACCCGCGGATGGAAGCATTGTTCTCTATCACCATCAAAATCGTGGACCTTTTAGCTTCATCAATCTGTGTATAATATTCATCCTCCTCCTCCTGCTCCTCCTCCTGAAACCTGACGTAATCACGCCGAACGGGCAATTTTTCTTAGGCCCACAAGGCTCAGTCATATAATTTTTGTAAACAATTTTTATACGTTTAAATGCTCATTAAAGCGTTGAAACTTGCACCTGAACCAATTTTTATTTTAACTGGGCTGCCTCCAGGCCTAGTTACAAATTAAGCCACATTAACCAAAGCGATTAATGGGTTTCACCTGCCCTCTTGGTTGGGCATGGGCAATTTTTCTTACATACATTAGTACTGCTGGTACACCAATTTTTTAGTGGCCCTCGCCTACAGTGTAATCCAATTAATTTTTTGCCCACCTGCATTAAAGCTGATGTTACATCAGCTGTGCTGGGCACTGCAATGGGATATATTTATGTACCGCCGGTGGCTTCCTGGCACCCACCCATGCTGTCGGTCCACACGGAGTTGTAACTGCATGTGTCCACTTCTAAAGAACCCCAGTCTGACTGGGGCATGCAGTGTGGGCCGAAGCCCACCTGCATTAAACATGACATTACCTCAGCTGTGCTGGGCAATGCAATGGGATTTATTTATGTACCGCCGGTGGCTTCCTGGGACCCACCCATGCTGTCGGTCCACACGGACTTCACAATAGGGAGTTGTAACTGCATGTGTCTACTTATAAAGAACCCCAGTCTGACTGGGGCATGCAGTGTGGGCCGAAGCCCACCTGCATTTAATCTGACGTTAGCTCTGCTGTCCAGGGCACTGCAATGGGATATATTTATGTACCGCCGGTGGGTTCCAGGGAGCCACCCATGCTGTCGGTCCACACGGAGTTGTAACTGTATGTGTCCACTTCTAAAGAACCCCAGTCTGACTGGGGCATGCAGTGTGGGCCGAAGCCCACCTGCATTAAACATGACATTACCTCAGCTGTGATGGGCAATGCAATGGGATATATTTATGTACCGCCGGTGGCTTCCTGGCACCCACCCATGCTGTCGGTCCACAGGGACTTCACAATAGGGAGCTGTACCTGCCTGTGTCTATGAATTAAAAACCCCGGTCAGGTTGGGGCATGCAGTGTGGGCCGAAGCCCACCTGCATTTAATCTGACGTTAGCTCTGCTGTCCAGGGCACTGCAATGGGATACATTTATGTACAGCCGGTGGGTTCCAGGGAGCCACCCATGCTGTGGGTGCACATGGAATTCCCATTGCGGAGTTGTACCTGCCTGTGACTATTTATAAAAAAACGCGGTCTGACTGGGGCATGCAGACACCTTGACAGAATGAATAGTGTGTGGCACATAGGTTCCCCATTGCTATGCCCACGTGTGCAGCTCCTGATGGCGGTGGCACAGGATTATATTTCTCATTGCTTCTGTACAGCATTGTGGGCTATCGTGCCACCCCTTTTAAAGAGGGTGGCTGCCTAGCCGTGCCAACCCTCTGCAGTGTGTGCCTGCAGTTCCTCCTCATGACAGACGCACTTATAAATAGACATGAGGGCGGTGTGGCATGAGGGCAGCTGAAGGCTGCGCAGGGACACTTTGGTGTTCGCTGTGGACACTGGGTCGTGCGGGGGGGGTTGGGCAGCATGTAACCCAGGAGAAGTGGCAGCGGAGTGTCATGCAGGCAGCGATTGTGCTTTGTTGGAGGTAGTGTGGTGCTTAGCTAAGGTATGCATTGCTAATGAGGGCTTTTCAGAAGTAAAAATTGTTGGGGGGGGGGCCATTCTTGACGCTATTGTGGCTTAATAGTGGGACCTGGGAACTTGAGATGCAGCCCAACATGTAGCCCCTCGCCTGCCCTATCCGTTGCTGTGTCGTTCCCATCACTTTCTTGAATTGCCCAGATTTTCACAAATGGAAACCTTAGCGAGCATCGGTGATATACAAAAATGCTCGGGTCGCCCATTGACTTCAATGGGGTTCGTTATTCGAAACGAACCCTCGAGCATCGCGAAAATTCCGTCCCGAGTAACGAACACCCAAGCATTTTAGTGCTCGCTCATCTCTAGTCACTAGCAAAATAGTCAGTCATGATGACTCAGTGATGAGTATGGCCATCCCTGTTTTCTGCTTGCTAGTCCAATGTTACAGGGCCTCAGGGACAATGATGTGTTGTTGTCACAGGAGGAAGAAGAGGAAGAAGAGGAGGAAGGAGTACAATTCTCCCAACTTCATGGCCAGTCTGCCATTATTGAACACCACAGTGAGGGTGGCTTTGGGCAAGAAAGGGGACGTCTTTTTCGACACATTTTTTCACGCCATATGAGAAGCATAGAGGAGGATCTGCAGGAGAAAGAAGAGGAGGGGGATAGTATGAGTCCAGAAGCAGGGCAAGGAGGCTACGTATTGCTCCTTCCATCCATCACTAACCACAGCTATTCTATGTGGATGGCAGGACCAGCCAGAGGACAGTCTTAGGCCTGAGCCCAAAGAATGTGGGCCATGATCCTTAGATACTTTGAGGCATATGAGTGCTTTTATGCTGCGGTGCTTGCAGAAGGACCATCACATAGCCTACATCAAAACATCAGATCATTACTAAGTGGCCACCCTCTTTGATCCCTGCTACAAGGCCAAAATGACAAATCTTATTCCGGCAGTGGAGAGGGACCTCAAAATGCAGCATTACCAGGCCACACCATAAAGCAGTTTGAGCACTGCATTTTACCATGGCAGCAGGGATACATACACAAGGAATTACAGCTCTGTGGTTCATGCCGGACAAACAGAAAACCGCAGCAGCACCACCACTACTTGTGGCAGGGGGAGTCTAACAGAGGATAGACATATCCATCGCAGCCTGCAGCAACAGCACATGGTAGGACTCACAGTCACAGGTAGCACTTATCCATGATGGCCCAATGTGGATGTACTCAGGTATGGTGTTGGCACTTTTGTCTTCTGGGTATCTAAGCTGAATGAGTGGTTGGAGCTTCCCCAACATGCTTTAGAGGTGCATGCCTGCCAGTGTGCTATCAGAAAGCATGTTCAACACAGCTGGGGATGTGATAACTGACAGATGCATCTGTCTGTCCTCACTGATGTTTATAAAAATGAATCAGGCATGGATTTCACTTGACTTCTGCACCTCCATGGCAGATTACACTGATTAGTTAGTAAGTTTTTATCACATATGACTGAGCATAGATTTATATCTTATTGACTTTAATGGGAGTCAGAATCTGCCGTCTTGATTCCCACTGATTTTTGTGAAATTGGGCTCATCACTGATTGCGCCTGTATGTCATCAGTATTTCATCAACATTTGCCTCTGTATTTACTGTTATTGTCTTTTTTTCTACTGGGTAAATACTGATCCTTATATTTTTAATAGAATAAAATAAAAATACAGAGGCAAAAACACAAAAAATAAGTCATGCTGCATTTTTAAAATGACTGTGAAAAATACGGCCATGTAAACAGATGCATAGATTTACTAAATACATTGTGAAATACATACCAAATATGGAGCTACAATACACTTATCTGAAAGAAGGCTTAGAAGTAGAGTTGAGCGAACATACTCTGCCGAGCTTGATGCTCATTCGAGTATTAGCGTACTCGATGGTGCTCGTTACTCGAACGAGCATCAAGCCCTGTTCAAGCCTGCCCCAGTTTTGGGCTCCTCTCCACTGTGACGTGCCTGTTTTGGCCCCTCCGCGCCGCGACACAGCGCGCGTCATTGGCAAATTTTTTGTCTGGTAGGCAGGGGAGAGAGAGAGAGACGAACCTAGGAAAAAAAAAAAAGCTTCACACCCGGCGTCCCACATACAAAAATGCTCGAGTCTTCCATTGTAGTCAATGGGGTTCGTTACTCGAGTAGAGCTCTCCAATTTTACGAAAAGCTCGACTCGAATAATGCGGACCCGAGCATTTAGGTGCTTAGCATAAGCACTACTTTTTCAATGCAATGACCCCAAGCAATTGTTGTTTACTGTATTAATGAATAAAGGCTGATTTAGACACAACGAGAATCGCTCTAAATTCACTCAAAAGAATCTTTTGAGTGATTCTCGTTCTGTCTAAATGCACTGACATCATGCAGTTTTCGTGCACAAGTCGTTGATCACTGAATTCTAGCTTACTAGAATTGAGAGATCAGCTGTTACCAGTGGAGTAAGCTGTTATCAGAAGGCTGCACTGATAAGATTCTCTGTGCCTGTGTCCTGCTGTGAATTCACAGCGGGGCACGGGCTGTAAGCACAGAGAACACTACAGCTGTTTGCTTATGCAAATCAGCTGTATTGTTCTATAAGAGGCTACTATAAAGTATGCAAAGATAATCACTCAAAACTGTCAATCAAACTGTCGTTTGAGCGACTTTTGAGCGATCATCTGTCAGTGTAAATGTGGTATATGCCCCACTGCATATTTCAAGAAGTTAATTTTTAGACTTTTAGCCTTTTAACTCTTGTTTTGATCCTTCTTTTATATTACACACAGATACTGTGTACAGTGCTGGGAAAAAGGTTAAAAACTGCCATTTAATAAACATTTTGTCCCACGTTTACTAATGAAATTGTGCCAATTTTCATAAACATAATGTGTGACAAATTTGTGCAAACATTTGCAACTTTTCTCGTTGCTGGTCATAATTAGGCCCAAAACTTTTATTTTACCATAGTCCTCGTTAAGAGGATATGAGAGAAAATAGTTGCCAACAAAGACAGGAGAGTGTTTTGTGTCGTTAATTTTCATGTCTACCAGTCTATTATTAGAGTACAACATCATTTTCGAACAATTTTTGGTGAAGTTCCACCCAGTGAGTGCACAATTCATGAGTGGTACTCCTACTTTAAGAAAAAAGGTTGCATCTGTGAGAGAAAATCATCTGACCGACCACCAGTAATCGTGAAAACAGTGGAGAGTGTCCGTGCAAGTTTCACATGAAGTCCTCAGGAATCCACCATCAGAGCAAGCAGAGAACTGGACATCCTGCAGCCAACTATGTGGAAGATTCTTCGTAAATGTTTGCAATGTTTTCCCTACCAAATGCAATTGTTACAGGCCATGAAACTGGATAACAAAGCGAGGCGACATTCTTTATGTGGCCTCTTTTTTCCATGAGGAAACAATACCTGGATGCTACAGATATGGCTTCTGCCACAGCTGAAACCGGAAATCTCAGATTTCATCTTCCAACAAGACGGGACACCCCTTCATTTTCACAGTGAAGTCAGAAGTGAGTTCAATAGGCTACTACCAAACGGATGGATTGGTCATGCAGGTCATGACAATCGTACACTTCTTCCTTGGCCTCCACGTTCCCCAGACTTTACACCTTGTGATTTCTTCTCTGGCGGAGTGTTAAAGAGGGAGTCTACATGCCACCTTTACTATTCACCATGCATGATCTGCGATGACATATCACAGATGCCATGTCATCAATCAATCGTGATACGCTACAATGTGTATGGCAGAAGCTTGACTACAGGCTCCATGTTTGTTAAGTGACAAAGTGGGCCCAAATTGAACACCTCTGATGTGGAAAACATTTTTGATGTTGTGCAACAAAACCTTTTGAGTTTCTGCCTCATTGATATAAAATGTATGTATCTGAGTGTCATTAACCGTGAGTTATGAGTGTTTCAAATCAGTACGATCATTTGTAATAACCCTGTATTATGTTCAATACTGAAAGACCTAAACCATCTAATGAACTTTTAATTTAGGCAAAATGATAGATTATATAGTTTTGATGAAGTATGGTGTTTTACATAATATTTATGTGGTGTCATTGATGATTGAAGAAAATCCCATGACAAATAGAAGAAATCTGCTATCATCTTATATCAACACTGTAAAAAATAATTCTTCATTTTTGGAGTTTGAAGTGGGACTATAACTAGTGAATGATAAATTAGAGTACACATACTGTATATTGGCAATGGAGACTTAAAAAAAACTAATTGAACTGAAAATTGGTGAAATAAATGTTTCTTTTATTTTTAAAATCAAATGAAAATGATTATAATATGAATAAATTACAACAAGTTCTATTCACAGACCAAAGAGGTAATCAAGCACATCAAACGAGTTAAGTATGAACCTGAATAATCCATTAGCCAGCCTCTTCCTTCTGGTTGGTGTCTAGGAAACTTAGAAAGGCAAGCATAATTTAATCAGTGAAAGCAGATGTAAATGAAATGCAGTGCTGTGAAAAAGTATTTGCACCCTTCTAGACATACCTTATTATTGGATATTTGCCACACTGTTTTATGCCCTTTAGATGGTCACTAACTTTCCAAACAACTTGTACTTAACTGATAGCCAGTGTGATAGATACCAAGTGTTTCCTTTTTTTACCTGAATTGACGTTTTCTGCAATCACTCTAAGGGACCTTCCACACGGAACGGAATATTCTGCAACAGTGGAATTGCCATTAGAATTCTGCTATTTTCAATTCCGCACCAAAATCTGCACGTTAGCAGTGCAGATTTGGGGTCTGAATATTCCACAGGAGGCCATATTCGGCAACACTATCCTGTGTTGAATGTTTCTAAAGTGCTATCTCCCTTTAACTAGCTTGCTATGCACTGTCTTCTCACAATTAATTGACAGGAGGCATGGAGATCTTAGGCCCATTTAGACGAATGTCGTCCACGCACATACTTGCTCTCGTGCTGCATGGGAGCTAGTATAGCTGGCTCACAGCCGGGTGGCTGGAGGAGATTTCTCTCCTTACTCTCTCCACCCCTCTCCATTGACTTAACATAACGGCCGTTCAATACTGAACGGCTGCTATTTACACTAAGCGATAAGCGATAAGCTTATCGTCCATCGTTTATGCAGCATAAACGATGGACAATGAGCTGAACAATGATCGTTCAGTGTAAATAGCAGCCGTTCAGTACTGAACGTCTGCTATGTTAAGTCAATGGAGAGGGACGGGGGAGAGCGAGGAGGGAAATCTCCTGTAACCTCCCCGTGCCCCTGCTGGCCGCTCAGTGAGTGAGCCAGCGATACTAGCTCCCATGCAACAGCACGAGAGCAAGTATGTGCAAGGACAAGTGTCGGGCATCGTTTGCCCAACATTTGTTCCATCTAAATGGGCCTTTAGGGTGGAAGAGGGGGATGAGTCATTGAAATGTATAGAGAGCAGAAAAGATGAGAGGAGTGAAGGAAGATACTCACACAGGTGCTGTCTGCAAGCTAATAGCAAGTCATTGTTTACTGTATTTTAGCTACAGAAATCACATCTCCACTGCTCACTCTTGCTGTACACTGTACCACAACATGATTTTATGTGTGTATGTTAAAGAGACTTAGAGTATGCTCACACATAGCTTATTTGCTGTGGATTTTGTGCAGCCATAAATATTAGCAGCAAATCCAATGCGGATTTCACCACTTCAATTGAATTCAAACTGATATGGTGCAGGTTTTGGTATAGATTTGCTGCTGATTTTTTCTCCAGCTACAGTAAATCTGCAGCAAATCTGCACATGTGCGTGCAACCTGCCAAAGATTTCTGGTCCAGTTGTGAAATCGATATAATGCCAAGTTGTGGCACCTCACCAGACTAGAGGGAATCCTGCACAATATTAGTTCCTTACAAATAAACAGTTTTTTGCAAATAAACAGATTTGCAATAACATGCAATCACTTCCAAATGTTTCATTTTAGGATACAAACAACCTGAACAAAGGGTTTAACAGCCGTTTTCTGAGAAAGAAACAAAGGTGCAAAGTATATAAAATGATGCCTTAGCGAGAAACAGTTATATATAAGGGGTTGTCCCACCATGTGGTGAAACTAGAACTGCATGCAAATTAATTAAAGACTCATGGGAAGTATAATGTACATGAGGAAAGCAAATGAACTTAATGACATGGAAAGCAAGTCAAAAATGCTCTCAGTTTTGACCTCAGCAGATATTATGAAAGCCAGCACAAGTCAGAGGTTAGGCGAATCCGTAAGATCACTGGCTGTGTTGGCTTCTCACAGGGGCTACCTAGAGTAGTCAAGGTGCACAAATTAATGAGGCACCAGAAGAAGAAAGACAGACAGAAGAAAAGAGAGAAAAAGGCAAAGCAACATTAGCAAAAGAAGCATTGATAACATTTTGCATCCAGGGGCTCCAAATTAGTTGAAACTGTCAAAATCTGTATATATGTATAGCAGACAACTTTTCAGGATAATTGCTTGTTTGCTTCACCCCCAGAAACACAAAAGAAATGAGGGGGAAGGAATGGGGAGAAATAGCCAGAATAGTAAAAGGGCTTCCCATGGGGTTTGAGGCAAGTTATGACCCGTCAAGATTGGTATAAGCTAATACGCCCTTAGCATAGTCTCTGGACTTTAGGAAAAAGCCACCAAATGTGGTACAAGTCCCCTGACACCTGACATTCGTGGAAGCAGTTGGGAGAATACCCAGGGACAGCCTTAGCTATACAAGCAGACATTAAATACCATCTGGTTAGAACTTTAATATTAGTTCCCAACAACAAGGTATTCAATAAGCCTCTGGTACCTGACCAAATTCATGACCAATTGGCATCTTATGTCTGTGAGCCCAGGTTGGTCTCCCACTTGCAATCATACAGCAAGCTACAGCAACTGTGAGCTTGAGTAAGGTTGGAATATGAGAGAGAGATAAGCCCAGGGGAGTGCAGGTCTTGATGGAACCATAACCCAAACTTGGTTGGCAGCAGAGGTGTAGTGGTATTTTTTAAGGAGAAACTGAAGCAAATTCTTGATCTGTTAGTACCAGTAAAGCTTCCTACTTGGCAAGGAGTGTTTCTCCCACAAGTCCAGGAAGGCTCTGAGTCCTGTAAGACTCAGATAATGATAGACTCTTGTACTTCCAGCCGTAGTCTATAACTGGAATATATGAGGGGATTCCATACCTTAGAGAAAATCTTCATTCACACATATAAGGGATATGGGAAAAAATCTGGAAATCAGCTTAATAGACCATTTAACAGAGTCCCATATACGAAGAAAGTAGAACATGATTAGGTTAGTGCTAAATGACCACTGAGAGGAGAGAAGCCACAGGAACACACATAATAGGTTCGGATGGCATTCAGGAACTTCTAGTGTTAGCCACAGGGGGAGCTCTATAGCAGCATGATAAAGAGGCAGTTGAGTATCTTTGCTGCCTGATGGTATTTAGTTATGTTGGGGACCCCTAGATTGTGTCCAATTTATGTCTATATATTGTAGATCTGCAAAGCTGCTGTACACCTTCACACCAAACAAATTTATTGACCAACCTTTGAAATATGCAGAGATAGTAATTTGGGACTAATAAACTGACCATTCAGTATACGAGGGGCTGCTGATAAGTCTTTGTCTTTACCCAGAAAGAAACGAGATAGGAAAATGAAACTTTACATTTATTCCACATACTCTCCACTGATATCAACACACTTGTTACATTGGTATTCCAAGTTCTGTATGTCTTGCAAAAACAAGGATTTCGGTTGTGCCTCAAACCAGTCATCCGTAGCAGCCATGGTATCAGAAATGGTGTGAAATTTGGTACCCTTGAGGTGTTTCTTCAGGTTTGGAAACAGATGATAGTCGGAGTGAGCTAGATCTGGTGTATAAGGTGGGTGGTCAACCAGCTGGAAGCCTAGCTCCACCAGTTTTGCCGTGGTCGCTTGTGCAGGGTGAGCGAAGCGTTGTCTTGCAGGAACAAGATTACTTTGGACAGCTTGCTGCGCCTTTTGTCCTTCAGAGCTGCCTTGAATTGGTCCAAAAGTCTAATGTAATACCTTGCATTAATGGTGGAACCATTTTGAAGTTAGTCCACTAGCAGCATGCCCTCCCTATCCCAGAACACAGACGCCATCACCTTAGTGGCTGATTTTTGCACCCTGAACTTCTTTGGCGAGGAGAACCACCATGCCTCCACTCTTTTGACTGCTCCTTGGTTTCAGGGTCATACAAATAAATCCAGGTCTCATCCATAGTGACCAGTCGATCCAGGAATTCTTATCAGTCCGGAAACGCTGTCAAATGGACCGTGAAGTTTTCACTCGCATGCTTTTCTGATCTGTTGTCAAACATTTGGGGACCCACTTTGCAGATAGCTTCTTCATGTTCAAATGTTCATGGATAATGACACAAACACGTTCACCAGAAATCCCCATAATGTCTGCTATTCCTTTAGCTGAAATTCACCGATTCTCCAGTATGAGGTTGTGCACAGCATCGACGATCTCCGGAACAACAACCTCTCTCGGTCATCCAGTACGTTCCTCATCATTGGTGCTGAAGCGGCCCGTTTTAAATTTGGCAACCCAGTTCTTAACTGTAGAATATGAAGGGCATTGATCCCCCAATGTCAGCAACATATCAACATGAATATCCTTCGCAGACTTTCCTTGCAGAAACAAGAATTTTTATCACTCCTCTGCTCTCATTTGCTGTGAATATCGCCTTAGGGTGCCCACCCACTGGCGTTTTTTTTCACTGCGAAATTCGCAGGGTTTTTTTTTCTGCAGGGGGTCTATGGGACTTGTAATGTAAAAATCGCGATCGCGCAAAATCGCGATTTACCGCGATATCGCGATTTTGCGCGATCGCGATTTTAGCTTTGCATGTCCCATAGCCCAAAGACCCCTGCAGAAAAAAAAAAAGGCTGCGAATTTCGCAGTAAAAAAACGCTAGTGGGTGGGCACCCTTAGACTGCCATTTTGTTTTCCCGCGTGCCTAGATCACTGTTGCCATAAGCTACAAACACAAAATTTTGAAATCATATATTAGACACATAAGGCTTTCATGTGATGTAACATTCGTTACCATAGAAGCAAAAAAAGAGCACAAAGCCAAAGACTTATCAGCACCCCCTCCTATATGGATTCCATAGACCATACATACATATATGGTATCTACTAGAGATGAGCGAACGTACTCGTCCGAGCTTGATATTCGTGCGAATATTAGGGTGTTCGGGATGCTCGTTACTCGTAACGAGCACCACGCGGTGTTCTGGTTAATTTCAGTTTCCTCTCTGAGACGTTAGCGCGCTTTTCTGGCCAATTGAAAGACAGGGAAGGCATTACAACTTCCCCCTGTGACGTTCAAGCCCTATACCACCCCCCTGCAGTGAGTGGCTGGGAAGATCAGATGTCACCCGAGTATAAAAGTCGGCCCCTCCCGCGGCTCGCCACACATGCCTTGTGAGTTAGCTGAGGGAAAGTACTATCGTGCTGGAGCTGCTGTAGGGAGAGCGTTAGGAGTCAGTGTAGGCTTCAAGAACCCCAAAGGTCCTTCTTAGGGCCACATCTACCTGTGTGCAGGCTGCTGCTAGCAGTGTTTTTTTGTTTTTTTTTCTCAAAATCGGCAGTGCAGAGCATTGCACCCGGCATTAGGGACAGAAGTGGTGCATAGGCAGGGAGAGTGTTAGGAGTGAGTGTAGCCTTCAAGAACCTCAACGGTCCTTTCTAGGGCCAAATTTAACCGTGTGCAGTACTGTGCTGGCTGCTGTTAGCAGTGTTGCATTTTTTTTTTTTCTAAAAATCGTCTGTGCAGAGCATTGCACCCTCCATTGATACTACAGGGACAGAATTGTGTAGGCAGGGCCACAACACAGTTATTGTTCATTGAATATACGCAGTAGGGCCTTCCCTTTTTCCCTTTGCAAAAAAGCGAAAAAATTATATTTGGCCTGCCTGTGTCAGTCCTAAGGTCTCCGTGTACGTGTGTGCTGCGTGGAGAACGTACAAAAATCAGACGCAACCAGCTACGGTTTACTGCAGGCTTGTGCCATTGTCTTTCCTGACTGGCAAATACCTGCTCTGCTAGAGTTAATAACTCTGCTACACTAAAGTTGTGTGACACTTTTTCAGGGCCACACCACAGTTATAAAAGTTATTGTTCATTGAATATACGCAGTGGGGCCTTCCCTTTTTCCCTTTGCAAAAAAGCGAAAAAATTATATTTGGCCTGCCTGTGGCAGTCCTAAGGTCTCCGTGTACGTGTGTGCTGCGTGGAGAACGTACAAAAATCAGACGCAACCAGCTACGGTTTACTGCAGGCTAGCGCCATTGTCTTTCCTGACTGGCAAATACCTGCTCTGCTAGAGTTAATAACTCTGCTACACTAAAGTTGTGTGACACTTTTTCAGGGCCACACCACAGTTATAAAAGTTATTGTTCAATGAATATACGCAGTAGGGCCTTCCCTTTTTCCCTTTGCAAAAAAGCGAAAAAATTATATTTGGCCTGCCTGTGTCAGTCCTAAGGTCTCTGTGTACGTGTGTGCTGCGTGGAGAACGTACAAAAATCAGACGCAACAAGCTACGGTTTACTGCAGGCTTGCGCCATTGTCTTTCCTGACTGGCAAATACCTGCTCTGCTAGAGTTAATAACTCTGCTACACTAAAGTTGTGTGACACTTTTTCAGGGCCACACCACAGTTATAAAAGTTATTGTTCATTGAATATACGCAGTGGGGCCTTCCCTTTGCAAAAAAGCGAAAAAATTATATTTGGCCTGCAGGCTTGCGCCAATTTATTTCCTGCCTGGGAAATCAAATCACTGGTAATACAGCATGCTGAGGGGTAGGGGTAGGCCTAGAGGACGTGGACGCGGCCGAGGACGCGGAGGGCCAAGTGAGGGTGTGGGCACAGGCCGAGCTCCTGATCCAGGTGTGTCGCAGCCGACTGCTGCGCGATTAGGAGAGAGGCACGTTTCTGGCGTCCCCACATTCATCGCCCAATTAATGGGTCCACGAGGGAGACCTTTATTAGAAAATGAGCAGTGTGAGCAGGTCCTGTCCTGGATGGCAGAAAGTGCTTCGAGCAACCTATCGTCCAGCCACAGTTCTGCGCCGTCCACTGCTGCAAATCCGAATCCTCTGTCTGCTGCTCCTCCTTCCTCCCAGCCTCCTCACTCCACTACAATGACACATGCTCAGGAGCGGGAACACTCCCAGGAACTTTTCTCGGGCCCCTGCTCAGATTGGGCAGCAGTGGTTCCTCTACCACCAGAGGAGTTTATCGTCACTGATGCCCAACCATTGGAAAGTTCCCGGGGTCCGGGGGATGAGGCTGGGGACTTCCGGCAACTGTCTCAAGACCTTTCAGTGGGTGAGGAGGACGATGACGATGAGACACAGTTGTCTTGCAGTGAGGTAGTAGTAAGGGCAGTAAGTCCGAGGGAGCAGCGCACAGAGGATTCGGAGGAAGAGCAGCAGGACAATGAGGTGACTGACCCCACCTGGTGTGCAACGCCTACATAGCACAGGTCTTCAGAGGGGGAGGCACGGGCAGTAGCAGGGCAGGTTGCAAGAGGCAGTGCGGTGGCCAGGGGTAGAGGCAGGGCCAGACCGAATAATCCACCAAGTGTTTCCCAAAGCGCCCCCTCGCGCCATGCCACCCTGCAGAGGCCGAGGTGCTCTAAGGTCTGGCAGTTTTTCACCGAGACGCCTGACGACCGACGAACAGTGGTGTGCAACCTTTGTCGCGCCAAGATCAGCCGGGGAGCCACCACCAACAGCCTGACCACCACCAGCATGCGCAGACATATGATGGCCAAGCACCCCACAAGGTGGGACGAAGGCCGTTCACCGCCTCCGGTTTGCACCGCTGCCTCTCCCCCTGTGCCCCAACCTGCCACTGAGATCCAACCCCCCCTCTCAGGACACAGGCACGACCGTCTCATGGCCTGCACCCACACCCTCACCTCCGCTGTCCTCGGCCCCATCGAGCAATGTCTCGCACCGCACAGTCCAGCCGTCGCTAGCGCAACTGTTGGAGCGCAAGCGCAAGTACGCCGCCACGCACCCGCACGCTCAATCGTTAACCGTCCACATAGCCAAATTTATCAGCCTTGAGATGCTGCCGTATAGGGTTGTGGAAACGGAGTCCTTCAAAGCTATGATGGCGGCGGCGGCCCCACGCTACTCAGTTCCCAGTCGCCACTACTTTTCCCGATGTGCCGTCCCAGCCCTGCACGACCACGTCTCCCGCAACATTGTACGCGCCCTCACCAATGCGGTTAGTGGCAAGGTCCACTTAAAGGGGTTGTCCCGCGCCGAAACGGGTTTGTTTTTTTTTTTAACCCCCCCCCCCCCCCCGTTCGGCGCGAGACAACCCCGATGCAGGGGTTAAAAAAACAACCCGCACAGCGCTTACCTGAATCCCGGTGGTCCGGCGTCTTCATACTTACCTGCTGAAGATGGCCGCCGGGATCCTCTGTCTCTGTGGACAGCAGGGCTTCTGTGCGGTCCATTGCCGATTCCAGCCTCCTGATTGGCTGGAATCGGCACGTGACGGGGCGGAGCTACACGGATCCGGCATTCTGCACGAGCGGCCCCATTGAAGACAGCAGAAGAACCGGACTGCGCAAGCGCGGCTAATTTGGCCATCGGAGGCCGAAAATTAGTCGGCACCATGGGAACGAGGACGCTAGCAACGGAGCAGGTAAGTATAAAACTTTTGATAACTTCTGTATGGCTCATAATTAATGCACAATGTACATTACAAAGTGCATTAATATGGCCATACAGAAGTGTATAGACCCACTTGCTGCCGCGGGACAACCCCTTTAACAACGGACACGTGGACAAGCACAGGCGGGCAGGGCCACTACATCTCCCTGACGGCACATTGGGTGAATTTAGTGGAGGCTGGGACAGAGTCAGAGCCTGGGACCGCTCACGTCCTACCCACCCCCAGAATTGCGGGCCCCAGCTCGGTGGTGGTATGTTCGGCGGTGTATGCTTCTTCCACTAAAGCACCCTCCTCCTCCTCCTCCTCAACCTCTGTCTCGCAATCTAGATGTATCAGCAGCAGCAGGACGTCGCCAGCAGTCGGTGTCGCGCGGCGTGGCAGCACAGCGGTGGGCAAGCGTCAGCAGGCCGTGCTGAAACTACTCAGCTTAGGAGATAGGAGGCACACGGCCCACGAACTGCTGCAGGGTCTGACAGAGCAGACCGACCGTTGGCTTGCGCCACTGAGCCTCCAACCGGGCATGGTCGTGTGTGACAACGGCCGTAACCTGGTGGCGGCTCTGCAGCTCGGCAGCCTCACGCACGTGCCATGCCTGGCCCACGTCTTTAATTTGGTGGTTCAGCGCTTTCTGAAAAGCTACCCACGCTTGTCAGACCTGCTCGGCAAGGTGCGCCGGCTCTGCGCACATTTCCGCAAGTCCCACACGGACGCTGCCACCCTGCGCACCCTGCAACATCGCTTTAATCTGCCAGTGCACCGACTGCTGTGCGACGTGCCCACACGGTGGAACTCTACGCTCCACATGTTGGCTAGGCTCTATGAGCAGCGTAGAGCTATAGTGGAATACCAACTCCAACATGGGCGGCGCAGTGGGAGTCAGCCTCCTCAATTCTTTTCAGAAGAGTGGGCCTGGTTGGCAGACATCTGCCAGGTCCTTCGAAACTTTGATCAGTCTACCCAGGTGGTGAGCGGCGATGCTGCAATCATTAGCGTCACCATTCCTCTGCTATGCATCTTGAGAACTTCCCTGCAAAGCATAAAGGCAGCCGCTTTGCGCTCGGAAACAGAGACGGGGGAAGACAGTATGTCGCTGGATAGTCAGAGCACCCTCCTGTCTATATCTCAGCGCGTTCAGGAGGAGGAGGAGGAGCATGAGGAGGATGAGGAGGAGGGGGAAGAGACAGCTTGGCCCACTGCTGACGGTACCCATGCTGCTTGTCTGTCATCATTTCAGCGTGTATGGCCTGAGGAGGAGGAGGAGGAGGAGGAGGATCCTGAAAGTGATCTTCCTAGTGCGGACAGCCATGTGTTGCGTACAGGTACCCTAGCACACATGGCTGACTTCATGTTAGGATGCCTTTCTCGTGACCCTCGCATTCAACGCATTCTGGCCACTACGGATTACTGGGTGTACACACTGCTCGACCCACGCTATAAGGAGAACCTTGCCAGTCTCATTCCCGAAGAGGAAAGGGGTTCGAGAGTGTTGCTATACCACAGGACCCTGGCGGACCAGCTGATGGTAAAATTCCCATCCAACAGCGGTAGTGGCAGAAGGCGCAGTTCCGAGGGCCAGGTAGCAGGGGAGGTGCGTAGATCGAGTAGCATGTACAGCCCAGGCAGTGCAACAGTCTTTAAGGGCCTGGCCAGCTTTATGGCTCCCCAGCAAGACTGTGTCACCGCTCCCCAGTCAAGGCTGAGTCGGCGGGAGCACTGTAAAAGGATGGTGAGGGAGTACGTAGCCGATCGCACGACCATCCTCGGTGATGCCTCTGCCCCCTACAACTACTGGGTGTCGAAGCTGGACACGTGGCCTGAACTAGCGCTGTATGCCCTGGAGGTGCTTGCTTGTCCTGCGGCTAGCGTCTTGTCGGAAAGGGTGTTTAGTGCGGCTGGGGGAATCATCACAGATAAGCGTACCCGCCTGTCAACCGACAGTGCCGACAGGCTAACACTCATCAAGATGAACAAAGCCTGGATTTCCCCAGATTTCTCTTCTCCACCAGCGGACAGCAGCGATACGTAAGCAATACGTAGGCTGCACCCACGGATGGAAGCTACGTTCTCTCTCACCATCCAAAACGGGGACATTTCTGCTTCATCAATCTGTGTCTAATATTCCTCCTCCTCCTCCTGCTCCTCCTCCTGAAACCTCATGTAATCACGCTGAACGGGCAATTTTTCTTAGGGCCACAAGGCTCACTCATAATTTTTCTAAACAATTTTTATATGTTTCAATGCTCTTAAAAGCGTTGAAACTTTAGCTTGAACCAATTTTTAGTTAAACTGGGCTGCCTCCAGGCCTAGTTACCACTTAAGCCACATTAACCAAGGCGATTAATGGGTTTCACCTGCCCTCTTGGTTGGCCATGGCCAATTTTTTTGATGTACATTAGTACTGTTGATTCAGCAATTTTTGTGGGCCCTCGCCTACAGTGTAATCAAATTAATTTTTAGCCCACCTGCATTACAGCTGACGTTACATCCGCTGTGTTGGGCAATGCAATGTGATATTTCTGTGTACCGCCGGTGGCTTCCTGGCACCCACCCATGCTGTGGGTCCACAGGGAATTATAAATGCATCTGTTTCCACTTGTAAAGAACCCCAGTCTGACTGGGGCATGCAGTGTGGGCCGAAGCCCACCTGCATTAAGCACGACATTACTACCTCAGCTGTGTTGGGCAATGCAATGGGATATTTTTATGTACCGCCGGTGGGTTCCAGGGAGCCACCCATGCTATAGGTGCACACGGAGTTTAACCTACATCTGTCCACTTGTAAAGAACCCCAGTCTGACTGGGGCATGCAGTGTGGGCCGAAGCCCACCTGCATTAAGCACGACATTACTACCTCAGCTGTGTTGGGCAATGCAATGGGATATTTCTATGTACCGCCGGTGGCTTCCTGGCACCCACCCATGCTGTGGGTCCACAGGGAATTATAAATGCATCTGTTTCCACTTGTAAAGAACCCCAGTCTGACTGGGGCATGCAGTGTGGGCCGAAGCCCACCTGCATTAAGCACGACATTACTACCTCAGCTGTGTTGGGCAATGCAATGGGATATTTTTGTGTATCGCCGGTGGGTTCCAGGGAGCCACCCATGCTGTCGGTCGACAGGGACTTCACAATAGGGAGTTGTACCTGCCTGTGTCTATGAATTAAAAAGCCCGGTCTGACTGGGGCATGCAGAGACACCTTGACAGAATGAATAGTGTGTGGCACATAGGTTCCCCATTGCTATGCCCACGTGTGCAGCTCCTGATGGCGGTGGCACAGGATTGTATTTCTCATTGCTTCTGTACAGCATTGTGGGCTATCGCCCCGCCCCTTTTAAAGAGGGTCGCTGCCTAGCCGTGCCAACCCTCTGCAGTGTGTGCCTGCGGTTCCTCCTCATGGCAGACGCACTTATAAATAGACATGAGGGCGGTGTGGCATGAGGGCAGCTGAAGGCTGCGCAGGGACACTTTGGTGTGCGCTGTGGGGGGGGGGGGGGTTGGGCAGCATGTAACCCAGGAGAAGTGGCAGCGGAGTGTCATGCAGGCAGTGATTGTGCTTTGTTGGAGGTAGTGTGGTGCTTAGCTAAGGTATGCCATGCTAATGAGGGCTTTTCAGAAGTAAAAGTTTTTGGGAGGGGGGGGGCCCACTCTTGCCGCTATTGTGGCTTAATAGTGGGACCTGGGAACTTGAGATGCAGCCCAACATGTAGCCCCTCGCCTGCCCTATCCGTTGCTATGTCGTTCCCATCACTTTCTTGAATTGCCCAGATTTTCACACAAGGAAACCTTAGCGAGCATCGGCGATATACAAAAATGCTCGGGTCGCCCATTGACTTCAATGGGGTTCGTTACTGGAAACGAACCCTCGAGCATCGCGATAATTTCGTCCCGAGTAACGAGCACCCGAGCATTTTGGTGCTTGCTCATCTCTAGTATCTACCCTATGCTAACTGCAACTGTCGAATGATACAAGATAGATAGATAGTCATACAATAGTTGTAGTTAGCATACAGTAGATACAATACATATTGTAAAATGTCACAAAGTCAGTCTTGTAAACATGTCTTTTCTTTCTTGCCTTGCAGGTGTAAAAAAAAAAAAAGATGAATAATGATTTTTAAATGGTACCGGAATAGCACAGAATATATCATACAAGTTTCAGTGCTGGGGTCCTGGGTGCAAAATCTGACCAAAGATAACATCTGCATGGAGTTTGTTTGTTTACTTTGGGGTCTCTGGTTTCCTCCCACACCCCCTAAACATACTAATAGGTAAATATAAATTGTGAGCCCCCTATGGAGTAGGGAAGGCATTTTTCCCCCAAATAGGCTAATTGGCTTCTGCCTCTTGATTTTTTTGCCTTCCTCTTGATCAAGAAGGGGGTTGAAACAGGCTGAACTAGATGAACTTTGTCTCCTTTGAGCCTAACATACTATGTTACTAAGGACAGGTCCTAATATAAATGATGACAATCTGTGTACAGCAGTGCGGAGCATGTATGCACTATATAACTGAGTAAAGTAAATAAATCTTTAGGCCCAATGTCCATGGGCAGATTTTAATTATAAAATCCGTGCAAGTCTCCCGCGCGAGAGATCCGCACCTCTGGTCGCCCATAGGGATGTATTAGCATCTGCAGGGCAATTAAAAGCCTGTGGAAGTGATTTTTTTTCCCGGCATGCGGATCGTACGCGCAGGAAGAAATCGCAGGATGCTCCATTTTTCTGCGGATCCCACGGGACGGCTTCCATTGAAGTCAAAGGAAGCTGTCCGATTCATGGCACAGCCATATTTGTCATTGTGGACAAGCCACGGATCCGCGGGAGAGCAGGAGATTTTAAAAAAAATAGCATTGCGTATGCATCCGGCACGTTGCTGGCACATCCAGACGCATCCGCCGTGCTGAAGAAAGAAGAACTGTCTGGCACAGAGGAGACCCGCACTGGAGCTGAACAGGTATGAAAATATTTTTTCTCTCCATGTCTGTGGCACGGCTGGGTTCTGCTGCGGGATTCTGCAGTGGAATCAGTGCTTGCAAGTGAACATTGGGCCTTAAAAGAAACCTGCCTCCCCGGAACGGCAGTATAAACTAAATTTTGGTGCTGTTCACGTAGGTGATGGAGAGCCGCGCAATGTAGAGTGCGCACACACAGCGATCCATAAGAGTCAGACTTTCACACAGCATGCAGACTCCACCGGGGGACAGTGCGGGCACAGGGAGTGGTGAGTATAAAAATGACATCCCTGGCTCCCTGTCACCTCCCCAGACAGCACCATGACTCAGTTTATGGCGCTGTCTGGAGGTGGCGGATTTCCTTTAAATACTGTAGTAAAAGCAGGGAAATAGTCTGTGCAAGGAATCCATGTATGCAAAAATAGCTCTTAATGTTAGATCCCATCTGCAATCCCTCATTGTGGAAACAATTACTTCTGGAGAATTGACATATATCTACAGATCCCCATGAGTGTAAGAGACTGTCTGCCTATGCGTATGCAGCACGTGGGCTTTGACCTTCACTGGCTTATGACATTGATTGCTCAGGGTTGGAGACAGAGCCTTATTAGTCTTTCTGCTCTGCAGTAGTGAATGCAAATTGTACACTGGAGATTGTTATCTGTAGCAGTGACATCTTTTAACCCTCTGACTGACTAGGGAAATATTAAAAGTGCATTTATTTCTATAATGCTATCTTGTTAGATGAGTTGCCTTTTAGCGTTGTGTTGCATTTTCTAAGGCCCAATGTCCACTTGCACGCACGGATTCCACTGCTGAATCCCGCAGCGGAATCCAGCCGTGCCTGCAGACATGGAGAGGAAAAGACAGTTTCTTACCTCTCCAGATCCAGTGCGGGTCTCCTCTGAGTCGGCCGGATCTTTTTTCTTCAGCACGGCGGATGTGTCCGGAAGTGCCGGCTGACACGCCCGGCGCATGCGCAGTGCTCTTATTTTTTTTTTTAAATCTCCTGCTTTCCCGCGGATCTGCAGACCATCCACAGTGACAGCTGCGGGTGGTCCGTAGATCAGACGGCCTCCATTGACTTCAATGGAATCCGTCCGCAGGAAAATGGATGCGATTTCTTTCCGCGCGTGTGATTCACTAATGCATCCCTATGGGTGGCTTGATTTGCGGATCTAACTATTTTTCATTTACTCCTCTTCTACATATCCCTCATACCCAGAGGCATAACTTAAAGCTCCTGGGCCCCAATGCAAAACCTGGAACAGGGCCCCCCAACTATAATGCTTTATTCATAGTACTGGGCTCCCTATATGTAGAAGAGAGGCCTCATGGGCCCCCTAAGGCTCCTGGGCCCGGGTGCAACAGCATCCCCTGCATCCTCTATAGTTACGCCCCTGCTCATACCCCCTTCATCCTTCTGTATCCACCACACCTGAATGTACCTCATACCTGTATGTACATGGATACTGGCTGGTAAATGGCTCATACAGCATTATGTATACTGCCCTATTTATATAAAAAATGGCTTAACCATTGTACAGAACAAGCACTTGTAGCTCTTGTGTCACCCCTACTTTCTCAGATTGTAAGCTCTTGTGAGCAGGTTCCTCACCTCTCTTGTTCAAATTATTTATCCGTTTAATATTCTGTGTAATGTCTGATTTTGTCTGTGTTCTCTCCGATTTGTAAAGTGCTGTGGAAAATGTTGGCGCTATAGAAATATTGATTATTATTTTCATTATTATTGTGTAACCTCTGATTGGTTCTTGAGCGCCGCAGCTCAGCCAATCAATGCAGCACTCGATGCACCAATCACAGCCATTTAATGCAATGGCTATAATTGGTTCTCCAAGCATTGGAGTGATTGACTGAACCGCAGCACTTGAGAATCAATCAGAGCCAGCGCTTTCTAGAGGCGGGGTTTTTGAACCTCCAAACCATGAAGCACTGGCTGAAAACTACAGACAAGTGCCAGAGCTGCAGAGGAGAAGTGCAGCTCCTGTTAGGTGATGCATTGTGGGTTTTCTCTTTATGCAGCTAGGGCTTATTTTAGGGCTCAAAAAGTAGGATTTCCAACTGTAAAAGTTGCATCGCACCACATGAAAACCGCATTTTTGTGCGATGCAATACAAAGGAAGGCTCCAAAGGGAAACAGGAGCTACAAAACATTGCAAATCGCGGCTGTATAGAGCATGTCATGATTTTGTATTCTTGCAATGTAGCAGCCTACAAAGCAACGCTAATGTGCCGGAACCCATTGGAAAGCATGGGTTTCACATACATGCGATTTGTAGCACTGTCGCTTTATGAGAAAATCATGCAATTTTGTGCCTCATGCATAGTTTTTTTTTCTAGTGTCGTCTTTTTTAAAAAAAACAAAAAAGCACCCAAAAATCCTATGTGGTTTTTTTTCTTTTAATTATACATGTGTTTTTTACAGGTGTTTTTGTGACTTTTTTTTGTCCCATCTAGTTTTTTGTTTGGCCTTTTTTTTTCTATAAAAAAGTCTATGGGAAAACACCAGAAAAAATGCCATACTGAGACTACCCTGTAATTTTGGAAAAATGTTAATGATCTACAAACACACTAAGGGCTTGGTCAGATGAGCGTGTTTTTTTGCGCATCTATGTGCGCAAAAAAAATGCGCTCCACGTATTAGCGAAAAAACGCATGAACAGGCAAAGTTTCATATGCGCAGCGCATGAGACTTTGCCCATTCACAAGAGTGTTTCCAAGAATTTAAAACACTTATTTTAAGGCTAGATATGAACATTTTAAAAGTTTCTAATTTATTGACCTAGTTTTCTACACTTTGCAATATATGGAATTGGGGGGCGGGGGAATTGTGTAAATCTCTCCAAATAACAATTTAGCCCATTAATTTGAAAATGTACAGAGCAGCACTTTATTTCCCTTTAGGGACCTTTCACACATGCAGGATATTTCTGCAAGATGAACCTAGGGGTACATGCACTTGCGCTTTTTTTTCCAAAAAATGGTTCTGGAAATCAGATAGAAGCAGCAACCATTCATTTGAATTTGGATGTATGCACATGGACTTTTTTTTAAGTGGTACTGAGGGAAAAACCACATGCGCTCACCACTACTGAGCGTAGTGGTGCAAGAATTGGGGGTTTGGGAATTTTTTCGGACCATTCAAACTTCGTACCATAGCACGCAACTTTGAATGAAAAAGCAGAAATATAGGTCCTGACTAGAGATGAGTGAGCGTACTCGGAAAAGCACTACTCGCTCGAGTAATTTGCTTTATCCGAGTATCGCTGTGCTCGTCCCTGAAGATTCGGGTGCCGGCACGGAGCGGGGAGCTGCAGGGGAGAGCGGGGAGGAACAGAGGGGAGATCTTTCTCTCCCTCTCTCCTGCCCGCTCTCCCCTGCTCCCCGCTGCGACTCACCTGTCAGCCGCAGCGGCACCCGAATCTTCAGGGACGAGCACAGCGATACTCGGATAAAGCAAATTACTCGAGCGAGTAGTACTTTTCCGAGTACGCTCGCTCATCTCTAGTCCTGACCTAACTTTCTGGCACATAGTATTAACTACGTGTGAGAAAGATAGGACAAGTCCTATCTTTTCTAGCCCATACTATTAATAGGCGAGAATACCTCTAATCAATATGAAATCAATGGTTTTGTTTCATCTTGTTTTGCGGCCGTGATTATGCCCTATTTTTTTGCACGTGCAATAGCACTGGGTTTAAACAGTAAAAAACATGCCACATCGACGAAAACTAATAACTTGTTCATGTGCAGATATGCTCCACTGAGGTGTAGTTGCACATATGTTTGTCTGTTTAACCCCCCAACCTGCAGTGGCCAAATACACACCTAAATGGTGGAGATTTGGCCACATTTTTAGCAGAAATGCTGTGGATTTCTGCTAAAAACAGCTCAGCCGCCATTCCTAGAGGCATGAGAGAGATGTGCTGTTATTCTAAGGGACTCTTCAGACAAGACGGAAGTAGTCCGCACAGACATTTCTGCGTCACCTGTTAAAATCTGTGCATCTTTACTTCAAAACTGCAAGATTACATTCCACTGTGGAAAAGCTTTCCTCATGTTGAATTAAGGACTTAAATTAATAGCAGATTTCTAACATACAGGAGTTGTAATTCCGCAACTAACGCCTGAGCAAGACTTTCCATAAAATGCAATGCACAGTTGAAAATGTAACAAAATCCAAAGTGCAAAATGTAATACAAAATTAAGTGCAAAATGGCTGTCCATCTAGTTGGGTTCTGTACAAGTTAGGGAATGTAATTATCCTTAGTTATTGACAGAAACTTTTTATAGGTTTCAGCCTCCCCAGTTTATATCTGGATAGTTTACGTCCCCCATATTAATTACCTTACTTTAATTTCCTGCATAATCTATTTGCCTTAGTAGCAGATTTTCAGTGGATTCTTTTAGATTTGGTGGCCTATAGAAACCCTCTATGAGGATTTTATTATTATTTTCCCCTCCATGTATCTCTACTCATGGAGACTCCGCATGTTCATCTCACTGCCATATATCTTCATGTAGTGTGGGCTTTAAAAAGGACTTTACATAAAGACCAACCCCTTCCCCTTTCGTTTTTTTACAATCCCTTCTGAGCAAACCATAACCCTGTAAGTTAACCATCCAGTCACAGCTTTCATCCCACTAGGTCTCAGTTATTCCCACTATCAAATGTAGATAAGTAGCGAAGTGTCAACAGCACACTTCACTATACTTCACAGAGGGAAGCCACACAAATGGTAAGATGCCCACTCAATATACGGATGTAGACCTCACCATCCAATAATATCCAATGCAAAAGTCATTATATGATGAGCAAATGATCAAACTTGAAAAAAGACCACAGCAGTGGTTGAAACGTTGCTGTATGCGGTGGATTTCTAAATAAAGATGATGACTTCATGAAATTTATCTTCTGACGTCTTTGATGTTACCCTGAATGCTGCTCATCATATAATTACTTTTGCATTAGTTATTCCTGTAAGGCACTTCAGAGCAATTATTTCTGCTGTGCTTTTACACAGATGTGATGATTACTCAGTGAATGAAGGTGGAGCAGGCTGGAGATCGTTCCACCTTACTTGCAGGCATTTACAGTAAACAGGCAATCACTCATAGATGAATGGTATCCTGTTTGTCACCATACAGCTTTGAAGTTTTTAGGTTAGTTTTTATTTTTCATTTTAAGTGTATTCCAATTAATAATAGCTAAAAAGTAGATTATGGGTGTGAGCTTTTGAGATCGGATTGAGCAAGATAATTTTCTTTCATTAAGTATTGATTATCTACTCATTTGTAGAGATGAGCGAGCATACTTGTCCGAGCTTGATGCTCGTTCGAGTATTAGGGTACTCGAGATGCTTGTTACTCGAGACGAGCACCACGCGGTGCTCGAGTCAATTCCATTTCCTTCCCTGCAAGTTTAGCACCATTTTTTAGCCAATAGACATGCAGGGAAGGCATTACAACTTCCTCCTGTGACGTTCTAGCCCTATCCCAACCCACTGCAGTGAGTGGCTGGTGAGATCAAGTGACCGCCGAGTATTTAAAGCGGTACCGCCCGTGGCTCGCCTCAGACACAGGCTGGCAGAGATTAGGGAAGGTGCTGCTGCTCATTCAGGGATAGTGTTAGCATCTTCAAGAACCCCAACAGTCCTTCTTAGGGCCACATCTGACCATGTGTATTACTGTTGTGGCTGGCTGGGAGCAGTTTTGCACAATTTTTTTTTTCATCTCGGGCTGTGCAGGCCATTACAGCTATAGCGTTCTCAGGCCTCGGTTACAAGGACGTTTTTTGGTCCGATTTGCAGACGCGCTTGCGATCTGCAGATATATAGACCCAATGCATAGCAATGGGATAGGTCACATGTCCATTTTTAATCCGGATGTGCCGATAATTATATGACACACCGATTCGCAGAACGCATGTAACTGCGTTCTGCACAAATCGGTGCTTGTGTATGCGCTCAATGGGGCCGGCGGCAGCAGCACCGACCCCATTGAGAACATACACTAAAGATTGTTCTCCTCTGCCACAGATGTGCCACAGCTGTGCCACAACTGTGGCAGAGAAGAACAATGTTCTCCCATTGAATTCAATGGAGCCAGCAATACAGCCGGCTCCATTGAAAACAATGGGGTGCTGGCAAGCGCTGTATGAATTTTCGGGGAAGGGCTTAAAATATAAGCCCTTCCCTGAAAAGCATCCTGAAAATGTGTAAAAATAAAAAAAAAAAGTATACTCACCTTTTTGCTGCAGCCGGAGTCCAGCCGCGTCCGGCCAGCAGTTCTCCTGAACTGCTCTCTGTAGTATTCAGCAGCCGGGGATTTAAAATCCCCGCCTGCTGAATGGGCTGCCTCTGATTGGTCACAGCCCTCAGCCAATCAAAGGCAGCACTCACTCACCTATTCATGAATTCATGAATGGGTGAGTGAGAGCTGCCTCTGATTGGCTGAGTGCAGGGACCAATCAGAGGCAGCTGTCATTCAATAGCTGAGAAAATTCATATAGCGCTTGCAGGCAGCCCATTGCTTTCAATGGAGCCAGCTGTATTGCCGGCTCCATTGAATTCAATCGGCGAGCATCGTTCTCCTCTGCCACAGCTGTGGCAGAGGTTAGCGGGCAGCGCTCGGTCCTTTAGCTGAAAACGCTGCTAGGTGCAGATTTTTCAGCGAATCGTCGGCCTCTGTCACGCGATTTGTGGATGCGCATCCGTTATGCGATCCGCAAATCGCGTGAAAAAACACCCGTGTGACTGAGCCCTCAGTCTGCAGTCTATTATACAGAGTATAGGGACAGTGCTGGTGAGACAGGGACAGTGGTAGTGTTAAATCCTGTCTAGAAGAACCCCAATGGTCCTTCTTAGGGCTATCTGTGACCGTGTGCATTTTACTGCGTGGCTGCTGGGAGTTCTAGTGCATCACTATTGCAGAGCCAGACCTTTTTCCAGCCTTCCGTATAATTTTTTTCTGGCTGCAGTTTGCGTTACATTACCGCTGTCAGCCTCCAACTGTACGCCAATAATTCCATAATTTTTTACACCGCTCTGTGTCTGCCGTCAACTTCACGCACAGCGTACGGCCACAGCCACTGATAGAGGGAAAGTCATATACACGCTATATAGCATGTATTCTTTTTCAAAAAAATTTAAATAAAAGCTCCTTCTTACGGCTACCTCTGACCGTCTGAAATTTACTGGGTGTCTGGTGGGAGTTCTAGTGAATCAGTATTGCACGGCTAGGCCTGTTTGCAGCCTTCCGTATTCTTTGTTTCTGCCTGGAGTTAGCGTTACAATACCGGTGTCAGCCTCCAACTGTACGCAAATAATTTGATAATTATTTACACCGCTTTGTGTCTGCAGTCAACTTCACGCACAGTGTACGGCCACAGCCACTGATAGAGGGGAAGTCATATACAACCTATATAGCCTGTATTCCTTTTCAAAAAAATTAAAATAAAAGCTCCTTCGTTGGGCTACCCCTGACAGTCTGAAATTTACTGGGTGTCTGTTGGGAGTTGCAGTGCATCAGTATTGCACAGCTAGGCCTCTTTGCAGCCTTCCGTATTCTTTGCTTCTGCCTGGAGTTAGCGTTACAATACCGCTGTCAGCCTCCAACTGTACGCCAGTAATTCCATAATTATTTACACCGCTCTGTGTCTGCCGTCAACTTCACGCACAGCATACGTCCACAGCGACTGATAGAGGGAAAGTGATATACACACTATAAAGCCTGTATTCTTTTACAAAAAAAAAAGCTCCTTCTTAGGGCTACCGATGACCGTCTAAATTTTACAGGGCTCTGCTGGGAGTTGTAGTGCAACACTATTGCACAGCTGGGCCTGTTTGCAGCCTTCCATATCATTTTTTTCTCCCTGCAGTTTGCTTTACAATACCGCTCTCAGCGACAAAGTGTAGGCAAACAATTCCATAATTATTTACACCGGTCTGTGTCCGCAGTGAATTAGAGACGCACAGCGTATGGCCAACGCAGCCACCTATAGAGGGAATGTGATATACACACTATACAGCCTGTATTCTTTTAAAAAAAAAAAAAAAAGCTCCTTGGTTGAGCTACCTTTGACCGTTTAAATATTACTGGGTGTCTGGTGGGAGTTTAAGTCCATCACTATTGCACAGTTAGGCCTGTCTGCGGCCTTCCTTCCATTTTTTTCTGCCTGGAGTTAGCATTACAATTCCGCTCTTTGCGTGAAAGTGTACGCATATAATTCCATAATTATTTACAGCGGTCTGTGTCTGCTCTATTCGTAATCCACCATGCTGAGGGGTAGGGGTAGGGGTCGAGGACGTGGACGCGGGCGAGGACGCGGAGTTCCAAGTGAGGGTGTGGGCACAGACTGAGTTCCTGGTCTAGGTGAATCCCAGCCGGCTACTGTGGGATTAGGAGAGGGGTAAGTTCATATTACAATTTATGGGTCCACATGGTAGACCTTTATTGCAAACAGAGCAGTGTGAGCAGGTCCTGTCGTGGATGGCAGAAAATGCATCCAGCAATGTATCGGGCACCCAGTCTTCTACGCAGTCCACTGCTGAAACTCTAAATCCTCTGGCTGCTGCTCCTCCTTCCTCACAGCCTATACTGCTGCTACAAAAATGGTACTGGGGTCTGCCTATACTTCTGCCACGTAAATGTTCCAGGGGTCTGCCTATACTGCTGCTACAGAAATGTTACAGGGGTCTGCCTATACTGCTGCTACAGAAATGTTACTGGGGTCTGCCAAAACTTCTACTACAGAAATGGTACTGGGGTCTGCCTATACTGCAAAATGTTACAGGGGTCTGCCTATACTGTTGCTACAGAAATGTTCCTGGGGTCTGTTTATACCTTTGCTACAGGAATGTTACAGTGGTCTGTCTATACTATGGGTGCACTAAGTCTTCACATCGCAGTCTTTTACCTATGTGGCACAAATAATACAGTGACTGACTAGGCCAGAATTGCTGGCCGAGGCCAAGTTGCTTGGCGGGGCAAAACTCTTCCATGGTTGGGCACTCTGATTTCTTCCTGTGTAATACCATATTTGTGCACTTACAGCAAAGGCTAGGCCAAGGATCTCAAAGACTGCCCCTTCCAGTGTTGAGCTATCTATGTTGCGACACATGGATTTCCCGTTGCTATGTAACTCAGGGCACCTTGGGTCACAAAGGTGGA